>NW_024070188.1:29581103-29986308 GCF_014754425.2 Oryx dammah
GTGTGTGTGTGTGTGTGTGTGTGTGTGTGTGTGTGTGTGTGTGTGTGCGCGCGCACATACAAAGAGTCAGTCATATCTGACTCTTTGCAACCCCATGGACTGTAGCCTACCAGGCTCCTCTCTCTGTCCATGGGATTCTCCAGGCAAGAATACCGGATCAGGGTGCCATTCCCTTCTCCAGGCGATCTTGTGGTCTTAGGGATCAAACCCGCGTTTCTTGTGTTTCCTGCCTTAGCAGCAGAATCTTTACCACTAGTGCCACCTGGGAAGCCCCGGGCTTCTGTTTACCTTGTACTTACAATCCGTTTATTACCTATTCAGTCATTGTTTGTTTTAAATCTTTGGCCTTTAGAAATAGGTAAAAGAACAAATACAAAGAATAGTTACTCTTTTAATAAAATGGAAGAAAGCAATCATGTCACACTATAATTTTAAATGAATTTGTGTCTGATCAGAAGTTTGCCTAGGATGTTGTCATTTTGTACTGTAGGAGACCAAATGTGCTGTCCCAAAATAAGCCTCTTTGGCGTGAGGGTTATTTCAAGCTTATTATTTTGAGAAACAGTAGACACGGGAGAAGCTTTGAAAACAGAGTAGAAATAACCATTTTGTTTAGAAATTTATATTTGTAAAGGAAATCTCTGTTTATAAGAGTGTCTCCATTTCTGCACCAGGAAGAAAATGATGAGTTTAAATCACAAGAAAATCTTGTAAATGGAGAAAGCAGGGACATAAACTTGCATAACCTTGTACTTGCTTACATTACTTTTCCTAGTCACTTCACCACTGACCTCTACACCCATCTTTCTTTGTTTTTACCTGAAGATTATATTCAAGCCTAAATTCTAAACTACCTCTTTGAATTACTCAATTTCCTTTTGTATCTTCCATATATATGTGAGATATACAAGTTAACAAGTTTGTTTTTCTCCTACTGATCTGACTTTTGTTAGATCTCTTTTGTCCCAGGAGAATCCCAGGGACGGCAGAGCCTGGTGGGGCTGCCGTCTATGGGGTTGCACAGAGTCGGACACAACTGACGCGACTTAGCAGCAGCAGCAGCAGCAGCTGAGACCTTAGAAGGATAGAGGAAAAATTACTTTTCCTCCCCTACAGTATATACATAAAAAGCGCCATATAAATATTCAAAAATCTAGATTATTTGCCTTTTTATTTAAACACAAAACACTGGTCAGTTTTCTCAGAGTTTGTATAAAATTGTTAAATACAAGCTGTGATCCCTTTTATCTCAGTTAACTTGGTGTGGTGATCTAGTTATTAAATTTACAAATACAGAGCTGATAAGTGATGCCAGCAATAGAGACCTTTAGTAGTAACTAATCTGGAGTCTATTGCGTCTGGCATCTAAAAGATAAAAGGGGAAGAAAAAAATCACAAAGGAAGAACAAAAATTACTGATATGTTTTTAAAACTTGCTTTTAACTGAAACTTAAACCAACATGTGATCCATTTTGTAGGCATGTATCTTCTGATATAAAATGACTATTCCTTTTTCATCTTCTATGCTAAGAAAATGAAAAACTATAATTATATAGTTTAAAAACCTTTTAAAGTTAATTTAAGGGGGTGTTAGGATTTTTTAAAAATAACTATTAAAAATATAAACATGTAAAAGTATAAAAGCTAAAATATTGTTTAAAAGAATATTTTTAAAATTAATACATTGCCAAAATTCACCTTTCCTTCTATTTGACCTAGCTTGGGTTAGTACCTAGTGTTTGCCATTATTACTTGATGAAAGGAAGGCTAGAAACTCAATAAAAGAGAGTGCCATTCTAAAACAGCATTGTTAATCTTCCATTGTTGTTTTTGTTCGGTCATTAAGTCGTGTCTGTCTCTTTGTGACCCCATGAACTACAGCACCCTTTGCTTCCCTGTCCTACACTTATATACTCTGCATATAAGTTAAATAAGCAGGGTGACAATAGACAGCCTTGATGAACTCCTTTTCCTATCTGGAACCAGTCTGTTGTTGCATGTCCAGTTCTAACTGTTGCTTCCTCACCTGCATATAGGTTTCTCAAGAGGCAGGTCAGGTGGTCTGGTATTCCCATCTCTTTCAGAATTTTCCACAGTTTATTGTGATCCCCACAGTCAAAAGCTTTGGGATAGTCAATTAAGCAGAAACAGATGTTTTTCTGGAACTCACTTGCTTTTTCGATGATCCAGCGGATGTTGGCAATTTGATCTCTGGTTCCTCTGCTTTTCGAAAACCAGCTTGAACATCAGGAAGTTCACAGTTCACATATTGCTGAAGCCTGGCTTGGAGAATTTTGAGCATTACTTTACTAGCATGTGAGATGAGTGCAATTGTGCGGTAGTTTGAGCATTCTTTGGCATTGCCTTTCTTTGAGATTGGAATGAAAACTGAGCTTTTCCAGTCCTGTGGCCACTGCTGAGTTTTCCAGATTTGCTGGCATATTGAGTGCAGTACTTTTCACAGCATCATCTTTCAGGATTTGAAATAGTTCAACTGGAATTCCATCACCTCCACTAGCTTTGTTCATGGTGATGCTTTCTAAGACCCACTTGACTTCACATTCCAGGATGTCTGGCTCAAGGTGAGTGATCACACCATTGTGATTATCTGGGTCATAAAGATCTTTTTTTTGTACAGTTCTGTGTATTCTTGCTACCTCTTAATATCTTCTGCTTCTGTTAGGTCCATACCATTTCTGTCCTTTATTGAGCCCATCTTTGCATGAAATGTTCCCTTGGTGTCTCTAATTTTCTTGAAGAGAACTCTAGTCTTTCCCATTCTATTGTTTTCCTCTATTTCTTTGCATTGATCGCTGAGGAAGGCTTTCTTATCTCTTCTTGCTATTCTTTGGAACTCTGTCTGCATTCAGATGCTTATATCTTTCCTTTTCTCCTTTGCTTTTCGTTTCTCTTCTTTTCACAGCTATTTGTAAGGCCTCCCTAGACAGCCATTTTGTTTTTTTGCATTTCTTTTCCATGGGGGTGATCTTGATCCCTGTCTCCTGTAGAATGTCATGAACCTCTGTCCATAGTTCATCAGGCACTCTATCAGATCTAGTCCCTTAAATCTATTTCTCACTTCCACTGTATAATCATAAGGGATTTGATTTAGGTCATACCTGAATGGTCTAGTGGTTTTCTTCACTTTCTTCAATTTAAGTCTGAATTTGGCAATAAGGAGCTCATGATCTGAGCCACAGTCAGCTCCCTGTCTTGTTTTTGCTGACTGTATAGAGCTTCTCCATCTTTGGCTGCAAAGAATATAATCAATCTGATTTCAGTGTTGACCATCTGGTGATGTCCATGTGTAGAAGCCCATAGTTGACTATATATGCAGGAATTTATTTCTGGACTCACCATTCTGTTCGATTGGTCTGCTTTCCCCTGATAGGAGAAAATCTTCCCTAGTTGATGAGACTTCTGGAAAAGAGATTTATGACAATGAGTTTCTTTTGGAAGCTCTGTCTTCAGGCAGATAAGGGGGAATTCATAGAAAGCTTACCACTGCATTGGCTATTTTCCAAGTGCCTTCAGCTCAAAATAATCCTTAGAGCAGATAAGCTTATTCTGCTGTAAGATAAGCATATTCTGCCACTCTTCACTTTTTGTCTTGATTCTTTAAAAATCAATAATAAACCTTAATAGTTAACCAAGGTTCTTATCCCTGGTCCAGGAAGATGCCACATGCCTCGGAGCAACTAAGCCTGAGCACCGCAACTCCTGAAGCCTGCATGCCGTAGAGGCCATGCTCCAAAGTCAGTTAATTAATTGGAACCCATCTTTCCCATATTTTAGCCAAATGGTAGCATACTAAACATTAGACTCACGTTTATATCTTATAACTTTAGATATCCTATTTTCATACTTATTAAGCTTAACTATGTTGTTTAGGTTAAAAGTTGCTGTAGTTTAATGCTATATTTTCTGAAGCTTACCCTGTTTTTCAGAAATTGGTGATTGTCTCTGTTTTTCTCTATAAAACTAGTTTTGAAAAACAGCAGAGATCATTATACAAACTCCTAATAGATGTCAAATTCTTTTATCTAAAGATGCATACATAATTCCTGTTACGATATTTAGTAGGTTTCTCTGTAAGGTCTTTACTTGGAACCCTTAACACCTTTAAGAATGCCTCTTGAGCTGATGCCTGAGCCCTTACTGAGCTAGAAACTATGCTAATCTGTCCTTGATGAGGCTGCATTGATTATCTGAGATGAGGAAAATTCATAATGATCACTTCATTTATAGTGCTTATAGGAAGCTTTATTATTACTAATACTTCTTAACTTACTAATTTCTAAACTATATAGCTTCTCACTGCTTGTAACCTTATGTTCCCAATTCTTACAAAAGAATAAAAGGAATTTCATTGGAGTTCCTTTGTTTTAGATCAGAAAGTCAGAGATCTTTAATAATGAAGACATTTTTAATCTTATTATGTAACTGAACTCCTTTGTGCTTTATAATGTCACTAATGATCACTGAAAGATTTTTGATAGTGGTGCATTAATGTAGTACTTAATAAGATAACCAGTCTATATTAGCTTTTAGTTTTCAAATTATTTCAAATGAAAAGGAATGGCTATTAGTAAAATAAGAGGAATTAAGTTCTTTGTTGTTCAGAGAAGCTTCTTTTTTTAAATTTTTTTTTGTTTTTATTTTTCATTATTCTATAAATTACCTTTTTATAAAGAAATTACTTCAGTTACATATTTTATATAGGAGAAATTGCCGTTGCTCTCTCGTATTCATGCTTTAGACTACTTTTATATGGCAATACAGGGGTATACACCCACCCCCTATATCATACATGTCCATTGCCATGACATGGCTCATTATATACAGATGTATAATTGTAGGTGAAATTTTATTCCCTCTACCTCCCTACAAAATGTCAACTACAAAAATTGTAAACCACTTTAATCTTATTAGTCCATATACTAATATTATGCACATTTGTAACTTTTTATTTATATATACTCTACTTCATGTGTAAAAAGATTCAAGGCTACTTTGTGATGATGTTAAACCAAGATTAAGAGAGGCTTATGTTGTTATTTTTTTAACGAATTTAGTGTATAAACTTTTTGAAAGCCAATAGAGTAACATTTTTAAACAGTAAAGAAAAATGGTATAATTGAGATAAACTTAATTAAGAGCTTGACAAGTATATTTTGTATTTTAATAACTTACTAACTTGATGTATGATCCTCAGTATATCATCTTATTTCTCTTGCTGTTTCCTAATTTGTGAAGTGATCCCTCAGATTTTCAAATGATAAGGTGAACGATCAGAACAGGACTTACACACGTGAGAAGATAAAGCTGCAGAGAATGTAGAGTTCATCAGCAGGGCCCCAGGTACAGACCAGGTCCTACACTATTGGCCCGTGTGAGCGGGTGAATGGAGCGGGATTCCAACTCAGCTTCTGGAGGCAGAAGCACTCTTTTGTAAACTACCCAAAGGCAATGTCTTTTTCCAGTTTGCATAAAGGAGTCTTAATGTACTAGTTGCCCTGTTCACCAGTTTTAGGCTTCGTCTCAGTTGCCAGCACTGAGCAGTTGATAGCAACTGCCTGAATCCCTGCATGGTGTAAAAATCTATGGGGAAATCTATGGGTGGTGGATGGAGGTAGTAGAGGTGTGTATTTATTAATTACCCGTATTAAACTTTAATTGTTTAGAGTGTAAATGTGAATATTTTGTGTTTGTGGTGTTTGAAAGTGCAGGCTTAGGAATCAGACTGAGTAGCAACTCCTGGTTTTTACTTATCAGTCGTGACCTTGGCAACTTCCTTAATTCCTCTCAGCCTCTGTTCCTTATTTAAAAAGTGGAAATAATAATAGTTCTTGCCTCATGGCTTCCCTGGTGGCTCAATGATAAAGAATCCACCTGAAATGCAGGAGACTGCCTGCAACGATGTGAGTTTGATCCCTGACTTGGGAACATTCCCTGGAAAAGGAAATGGCAACCCACTGTGGTGTTCTCACCTGAGAAATCCCATGGACAGAGGAGCCTGGCAGGCTATAGTCTATGGAGTTGCAATAGTTGGACATGACTTGGCAACTAAACCACCACCACCACCTTTCCTTATAAGATTGTTGTAAGAATTGAGTGAATGTGTTTAAAGTACAGGCATGGCACTTGGAACATAGCAACTACTCAGTTAACATTAGCTTTCACTGTAGTGATTGTTGTTTGTAATAGTGAATACACTGCATAGTGTGTCTTATCCTAATGTCTGCTCAAGGGGAGGGAAAAATTTTTTTTTTTCCTTTACCCATTTTAGGTTCTTTGATTGGAACTCTTTAATTAGACTGGCCAAAGATGGAGTAACAAGAAAAAACAAACAGAAGTTTATTAACATGTGTACTGCACATGTACACGTGGGAGCGCACAGTGATGAGGAACTCAAAGGGATGGTTAGAATTTGGGTTTATATATCATCTTAGGCTAATCAGAGGAAAGGGATTTTGGCCTTCTGGATGTAGGAGGCAAGTTATGGGGAAGTGACCAGCAAAGTATGGTAAACAGGATTGCTTAGTAAGATTTGTTATGTAGATTTAAGTTAGAGCCTTCTCCATTGGGAAGAGTTAGTTGTTATGAGTTCTCCTTTCTCCGGAAAAGAAGACATCTTTACAAATGGAAATATCCTTTACAAGTGTAAGTTTTATTTACAAAATAAAAACTTGAACCCTGTTTTTAGTTTTTCCTGAATCTATTGGTCCTTAAAGTCCTTTAGCTCAGAATAATCCATATGCCAAAAAGGCATATTTTGAGTTGGCATATTCTAGTACTCTTCACTACTTATTCAGTCTTTCTCTTATCCATTGATTTCTTTTTGTTTGCATTGCCACTTTTCTCCTGGATAGTTGTAACAGCCTTCTATCCTGTCTTTTCACTCCCAGTTGAAATATAATAATAGATGGCCCTGAGTGTGTAAAATGTACAGCTTCAGTTGAGTTGAAGAGGAACAAGAGTATGGTTGAGTACTAGAGAATAGAAAATATTTTAATATCTCTTGTGGAATAATTGGCAGGGCATCTACAAGGATTGTTTTGTGACTCTGACATTAGTTTGAATTGAGTCCCCTCATTATAACTTCAGAATTTTCTGTAGTAGCATTCTACAACTACAGTTGGGAATAGAGAAAAGTTGTGTGTGCACTCAGTCGCTCAGTTGTGTCTGACTCTTTGTGACCTCGTGGACTGTAGCCCACTGGCTCCTCTGTCCATGGAATTTTCCAGGCAAGAATACTGGAGTGGGTTGTCATTTCCCACTCCGGGGGATCTTCCCAACCCAGGCTTCTGTATTGGCAGGCAGATTCTTTACCACTGCGCCACCTGGGAAGATAATGAAGGCTTAAAATATTAATCCTTGTGGTTATGTGGAACGTAAAGAGGACAAGGATTCTAGGAGAGTGAGATTGAAATGGCTGACCATGAGTTCTAGGATGTGATGTCAGGCACTTGAACTTAGATCCCAGAGAGTAATCTGAGAGCACAGGGAGATGATAAGGAATAAGAGCACAAACTGAGGATAAGCAATAGGTTCATCCAAGGAGGGGCAATAGATAAATACATTGTGCTGTGTTCATGCATATAAAATAATTCAAAGGATTTAATTTGAGCTAATTCAGAAAATGAAGATCATGACATCTGGTCCCATCACTTCATGGGAAATAAATGGGGAGACAGTGAAAACAGTGTCAGACTTTATTTTTGGGGGCTCCAAAATCACTGCAGATGGTGATTGCAGCCATGAAATTAAAAGACGCTTACTCCTTGGAAGAAAAGTTATGACCAACCTAGATAGCATATTCAAAAGCAGAGACATTACTTTGCTGACTAAGGTCTGTCTAGTCAAGGCTATGGTTTTCCCTGTGGTCATGTATGGATGTGAGAGTTGGACTATGAAGAAAGCTGAGCACCGAAGAATTGATGCTTTTGAACTGTGGTGTTGGAGAAGGCTCTTGAGAGTCCCTTGGATTGCAAGGAGATCCAACCAATCCATTCTGAAGGAGATCAAACCTGGGATTTCTTTGGAAGGAATGATGCTAAAGCTGGAAGTCCAGTACTTTGGCCACCTCATGCAAAGAGTTGACTCATTGGAAAAGACTCTGATGCTGGGAAGGATTGGGGGCAGGAGAAGAAGGGGACGACCGAGGATGAGATGGCTGGATGGCATCACGGACTCGATGGACATGAGTCTGAGTGAACTCCGGAGATGGTGATGGACAGGGAGGCCTGGCGTGCTGCGATTCATGGGGTCACAAAGAGTCGGACACGACTGAGTGACTGAACTGAACTGAACTGAACATGAAGTGAGAGTAGCAAGTTGCAGAGGAATATCATTTACGTGAGATTTTTAGAAACATATGAAACAATTGTATTTATTTCCAGATGTTACTTGTAAATCCCTGTGTGAGTATTTTATGCAAAATTATCACCAGCTTGTTTCTCTGGTCTCCCAACTCATAATAGATTAGAAAGAGCAGATTTTTAAAAATTACCCTCTTTGATGCAATAACTGACCTACTAGTGGAGATGGAAGAGACCTAGAACTACTAAATTTAACACAGAAAAGGATCAAAAAGCATATACATTTAGCTGAAATTAATGCAGATAAATGGTCTTATGTCTGAAGTACTCCTATTAAGGCAGCATTTGATAACTGATATTCATGATTAAGACTTTGCACTGTCAAAAATCAATTTCAATTTTATTTGATATACTGTTTTTACAAAGAGAGGAGAGTATGTGATTAAGATTTTCATGAAAATGTTTATGATGTTAACAAAAATATTTCAGAAACTAAAAGGGGTAAGTTTCATGTATTTGGCTGCTGCTACTGCTAAGTCACTTCAGTCATGTCCAACTCTGTGTGACCCCATAGACGGCAGCCCACCAGGCTCCCCCGTCCCTGGGGTTCTCCAGGCAAGAACACTGGAGTGGGTTTCCATTTCCTTCTCCAATGCATGAAAGTGAAAAGTGAAAGTGAAGTCTCTCAGTGGTGTCCGACTCTTAGCATGGACTGCAGCCTACCAGGCTCCTCCATCCATGGGATTTTCCAGGCAAGAGTACTGGAGTGGGGTGCTATTGCCTTCTCCCTTGTATTTGGAAAATTCTCTTAACGTGTGAAGACACTTCACGCTTGTTTGAACAGAGGTTTACAGTAGTGCAAAACGGAAGGTAACAGCTTAACAGATAAATGACTGTATATAATTACTGCTTGAGTTATATCAATATGCCTTTTTGGTTTCTTGACAGATTGTTTAACGAACAAAAGTGAAGAATTATCAAATAGCACAGTATACTTCCTCAACCAATTTAATCACACCTTGACCTGCTTTGAGAATAACCTTCAGGTATTTTTATATATGATACTTGAATTAAAATGCTGTTTTGTCCAAATGAATAATAATTCCAGTTTTTATAGCACTACTTGTTGATATTTATCTACACATACAGTGTAGCGGTAGACCTGGATTTCTGCTAAATCCTTCTATTACTAGCTCTTGGGCAAATCAACAAAACTTCAGTTTTTTAATTTGTAAGGTGGGAATAGTAAGATCTGCCCTGACTACCTTCCAGTGTTTTGTAGTCAGGATCCAATGAGTTAATGAGTATGAACATATTAACTGAAGCATGTGATTGTTTAATTGAAACACAATGTTGTTCTGTCTGACAATAATTTACTTTGACTTTGTTTATGCAATAATGTATTTTGCAGTTCAGTATGATTGTCTATAAGAAGCTTATTCTCTGCCTCAATGTTTGCTTAAATATATTTTACCTACTTTAAAAGACTCTGTTTAGTAACGTAACTTTGAGTTTTGAAGTATAATATAAAAGGTAGCCTTTAAGAAACCAAGTTATTGGGTTTTGTTTTCTCCACCTCTGACCTTTGAATGTTAGTATTAGAGTTTTCCTGGTGGTGGTAAAGGGCGAAACTGGAGTTCTGGTAAAGTCCTAGTTTTGAAACTTGCTTTTAATCAAGTAAGTAATCCACACAAATAGTTATAAACATGTTTAAGATATAGGTATGTATGATTTTCTCTTTAATAAATGTGATAACAGAATTATGAATTTCCCTGAGTATAGTAAAAAACATTTATTAGATGAACATACAGTAAATAAATATTTCCCAAAATATGTTCTGCAAGCATTTAATAGATAGTCCATAAAAAAGGTTTAGTGTTAATAAAGGTAAGAAATGCTTTACTACAGGACTGCAGAGCTTCAGTGGACAAATGTACATTATGTAAAACTTCGAATGGTAATTAGTGTACACAGCATTTACCAAACCTATTTGGGAGCTCTTTGGTTTTAGAAACCAAACAACACTAGTTCTGATACATGTACTTTAGGGAAGCTGGCATTTTTCCTGGGATGTTGGTTGCAAATATTTTTATCCTGGTTTGTTGTTTGTCTTTTTATCATGCTTCTCTTTTTGTTGTGAAGAAAATTTAAATTTTCATGTCATTAGATTTACCAAAATTAATGAGTTAAGGATTTTGCGTCACACTAGAAGGCCTTTTCCCACTTTGAGATAATTTAAAAATTTTCTCCTATGATTTCTTCTAGGACCTTCAGGATTTTGTTTTATATATTTAAGCATCATTTATCTATTTGAAATTTATTTCAGTGTAAGATGTGAGGCTTAGGGGCTTCCCTGGTGGCTCAAAGGTAAAGAATCCACCTGCCAATGCTGGAGATGAGGGTTCGATCCCTGGATCAGGACGATGCCCTGGAGAAGGAAATGGCAACCCACTTCAGTATTCTTGCCTAGGAAATTCCATGGACAGAGGAGCCTAGTGGGCTATATCCATGAGGTCATAAAGAGCTGGACATGACTTAGTGATTGAGCACACACACATGTGAGCCTTAGCTCCAACTTTTTATTCTGATGGCTTCTTGACTGTCAAAACAGGATTTACTAAATAAATCCATGAAATGAATTTTAGAACCAAGTTAAAAAAATCAATCATTTTGATATTTTATTTAATTACATTACATTTTAGATTTATCATTTGGGAAAAATTGACATGATATTGAGCTCTTCTATCTAGAAGTACAGTATATTCAATATTTTTTTATTAAAATAGACAATACAAAATTTACCACATTACAGTTTTTTAAGTGTAAAGTTAAAAATTGGCATTAAAGTACACTCACATTGTTGTACAACTCCACCACCATCCATCTCCAGAATGTTTTCATCTTCTCAAACTGAAACTCGGTACATATTAAGCAATAACTCCCCATCTCCTCCTTCTCTAGCCTTTGGCAGCCACCACTATTCTTTATTTTTTAATTTTCTCTAGCACAGTTTTATTTATTTAAATTTCATACAGGCCTTATAGTGGTTCTTAACTTTATTTCAAGGTTGTTTTTAAGAAATATTTATTTGGCTGTGGCGTGTCTTAGTTGTGTCATGGCTATCTTTTGTTGTGGCACACGGACTCTCTAGTTGTGGCATACAAGCTCCAGAGCATGCAGACTCAGTGGTTGTGGTGCACAGGCTTAGTTGTTCTGTGGCATGTGGCATCCTGGTTCCCTGATCAGGAGTCAAACCCGCATCCCCGACATTGCAAGGCACACTGCCAACCACTGGACCACTGGAAAAGTCCCTTTTCCAAGGTATTATTACGTAGTGTTTGGTGCCTTTGGGAGCTGTATCTTTTCTTCCCCCACTACAGATTTTAACTAGCTATTTAAAAATGTTTTATTTTGGAATGATTTTAGATTTTTATAAAAGTTACAAAGGTAATACAGAGAATTCCTGTATACCCTTGACCCAGTTTCTTCTAATGTTCACCTTATATTACCATGGTACATTAGTCATAAATAAGAAATGAACATTGGTACATAACTCTTAACTAAATGCCAGACTTCATTCTGATTTCACCAGTTTTCCTACCAATTTCCTTTTTCTGTTTCAGGACTCATTCCAGGATAATGCATTGCATTTAGTAATGGTTACTCCTTAAAATTTCTATCATATATGTAGCTACATTTCCTTTCTTACTTTAAATGCTCTACTTATGAGACCTTTTTTCCCTTGAATTTTATTTAGGTTTGTTGAAGGTATGTTTGTATTGATCTTTTTGAAAACCCACAATTGTCTTTATCAGTTTCTATTTTATTTTTCTTAATGTGTTGATTTATGCTTTTGCACTGATTAATTCCTCCTATATTCCTTGGGTTTTGTCATTTTTCTCATTCCTTGAATTGAATGGTTGATTGGTTTATTTATTATCTGGGAGAGGTATGAGCTGGAGCTGTAGATTTAAGTCATCAGGTACAGATAGTATCAAGCTTGGAGACTTGGATGTGAGTGTAGATAGAGGTGATAAAGAGGTCTGAGTTCTGGGCAATGCTAGTGTTTTATAGGGTGTGTGTGTGTCGGGGGGGGTGGGTAGGTGGGCAACACCAGTGTTATATGGGGTGTGTCTTTGCGTGTGCATGTGTGTGTGTGTGTGTGTTACAGAGGGGAGGGGAACTAGCTAAAGAGATAGGTGGTAGCAGTGAAGTTGATGGTATTGGCTGTGGCTATGGCTTCTGGCTCAACAATGAGGCAGGGATGTGGGTTTAAGTTCCAGACCAAATCCATCTTATGTCAGTATGTATTTACAGGTAGCTTTTCTGGGAGGCTGGACTGTCTTGGTGGGTGTGGAGACTGCTTTTTGTGGATGGCCTTGCAGGCAGGATGGGGCTATTTTGCCAGCCCCTCGCATCTCTAGAGGACAGTGGGTGATTGCAGGGGCTAGAGGGTCACAAGAGACTGTGGTGCCAGCTAGTTTCCCTGGGAATGGTGTGATAGCTGTTGTACAGCCTTCCCATGAGGAGATATGCATGGCATGCCTTTATAATTTACAGTGCTCTTCAGGGGCCTGGGTTTACTGTCTGTTCTTGAGTCTCTTCAGAAAAGAAACCAGGAGACAGGCACATGCTGAAATCATCATCTTCCGAGAATCCTACTTCCTCATTTGTTTCAAATATCACAGGGCTTTTTATTTTTTGGCCATGCCACTATTTGGGTTGGGAAGATCCCCTGAAAGACGGCATGCAACCCTCTCCAATGTTCTTGCCTAGAGAATCCCATGGATGGAGAAGCCTGGCAGATAACAGTCCATGGGGTTGCAAAGAATTAGACATGACTGAGTGACTAAACACAGCAGCACACACATGCCACCATTTAGTCAGTCAGTCTTTATTTGATGGAGAGTTTTGTTTGGTTCAGTATTTTACTGTTACAAACAAGGACAGTCCTTTTGGGGTATCAGTTCAGTTCAGTTCAGTTACTCAGTCATGTCTGACTCTTTGTGACCCAATGGACTGCAGCATGCCAGGCTTCCCTGTCCATCACCAACTCCTGGAGCTTGCTCAGACTCATGTCCATTGAGCCGGTGATGCCATCCAACCATCTCATCCTCTGTTGTCCCCTTCTCCTCCTGCCCTCAATCTTTCCCAGCATTAGGTCTTTTCCAATGAGTTACTTCTTCCCATCAGGTGGCCAGAGTATTGGAGTTTCAGCTTCAGCATCAGCCCTTCCAATGTATATTCAGCACTGATTTCCTTTAGGATGGACTGGTTGGATCTCCTTGCAGTCCAAGAACTCTCAAGAGTCTTCTCCAACACCACAGTTCAAAAGGATTAATTCTTCAGTGCTCAGCTTTCTTTATAGTCCAACTCTCACATCCATACATGATTACTGGAAAAACCATAGCTTTGATCAAATGGACCTTTGTTGGCAAAATAATAGTGTCTCTGCTTTTTAATAATGCTGTCTAGGTTTGTCATAGCTTTTCTTCCAAGGAGTAAGCATCTTTTAATTTCATGGCTGCAGTCACCATCTGAGTGATTTTGGAGCCCAAGAAAATAAAGTCTCGTACTGTTTCCACTGTTTCCCCGTCTATTTGCCATGAAATAATGGGACTAGATGCCATGGTCTTCATTTTTTGAATGTTGAGTTTTAAGCCAGCTTTTTCACTTTCATCAAGAGGCTCTTTAGTTCCTAGTCACTTTCTGCCATAAGGTCATCTGCGTATTGAGGTTCTTGATATTTCTCCTGGCAGTCTTGATTCTGGCTTTGTGCTTCATCCAGCCCTCCATTTTGCATGATGTACTCTGCATATAGGTTAAGTAAGCAGGGTGACAATATACAGCCTTGACGTACTCCTTTCCCAATTTGGAACCAGTGTGTTGTTCCATGTCCAGTTCTAACTGTTGCTTCTTGACCTGCATTCAGATTTCGCCCTTGATCCCCAGACTGGCTGGAGCCAGAGGTCTCCAACTCTGCTCTCCTGGCCCCATGTGTCTTTCCGAGGTCCGAGCTGTCCTCTTCCCCCACTTCTTTGGAGGACTGCCTGTCTGGTTTGTGGTCAGCTGCCTCTGCCCAGCACTCGAGCTCAGATAAGCTGCATTTCCCTCTTTTGGAGTTACTCAAAGCAAAGAAAGACCCATGGACAGATGGACATGACAGCCACAAGGTCCTCAGAGGAGGGCATGCTGGCTTTGGGGTCAGTCATTGTTCTACTTGCCCTTGGTAGGGCTGGTGGTATTATCCATATTTATCTGTCTGGTAAATTCCTAGAAGTGAAATTATGTCAAAAGATATGTACATTTTAAGTTTTAATATAAATGACAAAATTATACTCCTCTGCCAAGGCATTAGGCTCAATTTTTGATTGAACATATTTAGCTAAATGTACGTTCTATGAAAAACAGGCAATGGGCTATTTCTTGTGGCAGAACCAAACAGAGACTGAGTTTCTCTGTCGGATGGTGAGGGTAATGTTGTAGAGGCTCCATCAGCTTGATTTCTTTAACTTTTTTCTTTTTTCTTTCATTCCAGTAGTCAGTTAATGTTATTTCTTCAGGCTCCAAGGTAAAGAATAAATGGAATAGAAAGCAAAAGTGTGAACTGTTTAGCAAACTTGTTCTTGAAATAATAAGTGTTAGTACTAGAAGTGGAAAAGATTAAAATCCACTAACATTATGTCTTATACCCATTACCTTCATTTCAGGTTATACAGTTCATTGGTATTAGTCCCTTTTTTTGACCAGAAAGGCCTGGATTGTAAGCCTTGGGGTAAAGATGGTTGAGGAAGGAATGTAGTTTAGGTGCCTTTTCCTTATTCATCAATAAAGTCTTTGTCTCAATAAGGTAGACTTCAGTGTTCAAGTTCAGTACAGGCAGGAGCATACTTTATTTGGTGACAGTAGGATAGATAAGGGCAGATGTATAAATGACAAGATAACTTAGGAAATTTTGGGTATGTAGGTATCATTAATTTGGTGTATGAGCTAGTGTTGTTCTCAGTTAACAGTGGCTAGTGCTGTCGTTTTCAAAATTCAGGGGCAACTAGAAAGTGCCAAACATTTTGCTATGTGTTATACATCAGTCTTTATTCCTTGGGACCTATAATACAGGTAAGGGTATCCCTACTTTATAGGTGATAAAACCAAGGCTCACAGTGGTTTAGCAGCCTTCCCCACATCACAGCTCAGCACTTTAATGCACTCTATTATTTCTTCTAGGAAATGTAATTAAAATTCAATATTTAGTGTGTGTATTACATGGGTAACGTGTATCACATGTGCCTTTGACATTTTAGGGGAGCACACACAGTCTTCAGTTAAGAAATTACTCGGAAGTATGCAAAAACTGTCATGAAGCATATAAAACTCTGAGTAGTCTGTATAGTGAAATGCAAAAAATAAATGAACGTGAAAGTAAGGCTGAATTTGGAACACATTTATGCATTGACGTGGAGGATGCAGTAAGTACTTTGTATATGTTTTGCAGTGTTGAATATGCCTTCTGTGTTATTATTAGAATCTGCATATGCTGTCTTCAACCAGAAATAACTAGTTGCTAAGTAGTAAGTTTTAGAATATCCTGATATGTAAAGCTAAAAATGGAAATTAATCAGATACTTCATCAGCAAGTTGATAATTTAGTATATTTGGTTCTTTATATTAAAGTATAGTTGACTTACAATATTATATTAGTTTCAAGTATACATCATAATGATTTAATATTTTTATTGATTATACTCCATTTATACATTTTGTTTTTTAAATTTGATGATGAGTGTCATTTTCAGAGGTATGGGTATTGTTAAATGTTTGCATTTTAGTTTCTTGTGCACTTGTTACTAATTCAGAAAGTCTCTAGGTTTTGTTGTTGCCATGTTTTTGAAGCCATTCCTCAATTACTTCCTATGACTGAGCGACTTCACTTTCACTTTTCACTTCCATGCATTGGAGAAGGAGATGGCAACCCACTCCAGTATTCTTGCCTAGAGAATCCCAGGGGCGGCGGAGCCTGGTGGGCTGCCATCTATGGGGTCGCAAAGAGTCGGACACGACTGAAGTGACTTAGCAGCAGCTCTTACTGTATTTCTTTGTACCTATTACCATCTGAAAAGTTTTGTTTCCTTATTTGTAGTCTTTCTCTCCTTACTAAAAAATATAAGCCTGAGGAGGACAAGGACTTCGTGTCGTTTTTTGTTCACCGTTTAGTTTTCTAGAATAGCACCTGGCAAATAGCAGGCCTTTAGTAACGTATAGGTTGAATGAATGAACAAAAACTCTTCTCCATTGAATAGCCTGCCTTTACATGGGGTACCACTAGATGGCGATCATGCCTTTTTATGGGAATGTGATGCATGATTATTGAAATGTTAGAAGAAATTGAAAAATTATTGGCAAAAAGCAGATAATTTGTGGTCAAAATTGGTAAACATAATGTTTGAAAATGATGAGTGTGAATTATAGCACCTTGAGATGCACATAGTCTATCAGTAATATTTAGAATGGTAAAAAGCACTTAATATGGATGTACCGTGGGGATTTTTGTTTGTTACTGCTGTTCCTGATGTTTAGAATAGTCAATACTTGGCTTTCTAGTAGGTTCCAAGTAAATAATAAATATCTTTTTAAAATAACATAAAAGAATGTTTATATTTTTAAAAGACTTTTTATATTCCTTTAAAAGAATTTAAAATAAAACTTATCCTCCAATAAAAAAGAATAATAGTCTTTAATTATTTTAATAAAGAAGAAAAATGAATATTGGTTCTATGAAATAAGTTGAATTACAGAAGAAATCAACATGACCAAGCTATTTTAGAACATTCATCTTGAAATAAGCAAAAATTACAACAAACTTACAAAGGCACCATTTGTAAACTCAATTAAACAAAATTGAGGCAGGAACAGTTTTCTACATTAAATTTGACAGTTTCCTTATATCATTTAGCCTGTTTGACAGAAATCATGAGCTCAACAAATGCGAGGTACAGCAGCCCCTAAGTGTATGTAAAACATGCTGCTAAATAAGATGTTAATCTTGTCTAATAAGGACTTCGCAGGTGGCACTAGTGGTATAGAACCCAGCTCCCAGTGAAAGGAATCGATACCAGTTCAGTCCTGGGTCTGGAAGATCCCTGGAGGAGGGCATGGCAAGCCACGCCAGTATTCTTGCCTGGAGAATCCCCATGGTCAGAGGAGCCCGGCGGGCTACAGTCCACAGGGCCACCAAGAGTCTGATGTGACTGAAGGGGCTTAGCACACACTGTCTTAATGAAGTGTCTGTGGCTCATTAGATAGCACCTACTTAAGAAACTACTTGCCATGAGTATGAATCTTTCGTAATATATTAAATAAGAGATTGAGCATTTCATAGATAGCATCTCTTGAAGAGAAGTCTTATAAAAAAAAGAGATGCCTTATAAAGTTGATATTTTTATTTCCATTCTAAAAATATTGCAACAAGCTCAGTGAGATTACATAGATAACATATGAAAAAAATATTTTGTTTTTGTGACACTTCCTCCCCAGCTTTATTGAGGTATATTTGACAAATAAAATTGTTATATATTTAAAGTATACAACATGATGATTTGATACACACTGTGAAAGAATTCCCAGAGTCAAGTTAACATTTATCACCTGACATAGCTACCCTTTTAAATATTTTTTAATGAATGAAGCAGTCTAACTATATTTCTATTGATGCAAGTTCTTCTGTGTTTGAAGTCTGTGAAAGGCTGAAATTCTTTGGACAGTATTATGAATTTTGAATATGAGATTTTTGTATGAGTATATATTTATACAATGACTAATTGTGAACCAGCTTATTTCCCTACAAAAAGAAATTGTCCTCAACTGTTAATAATTTTTTAGGGACGTATATTTAGTCTAAATTCTGGGTTCTTGTTATTAACAAAATAATTATATGAATTTGAAGACAAATGAAAAACAGAGTAACAGTATTTGTTATTGTTTCAGATGAATATTACTCGCAAACTTTGGAGTCGAACTTTCAACTGTTCAGTCCCTTGCAGTGACACAGTGCCTGTAATCGCTGTTTCTGTGTTCATTCTCTTTCTACCTGTTGTCTTCTACCTTAGTAGTTTTCTTCACTCAGAGCAAAAGAAACGCAAACTCATCCTACGTAAGTTTCTTTTTACGATTATTCTTTTATTTAGATAAAAACCTGTATTTTTTTAAAAAAATGTAAGGCTGCTTTAGCAATGATATATACTCTTGAGAGCTCAAGGTATATTAGCTTGAAACATCTGTCTTCTTCAAATTTTTACAACTCTGTTCACTAATGGAAGAGATGTGTAAGTTTATAAGTGAGTTTATAATCAAACTTTAATATACAGTATCTTTCAGAAGCTTTAGTTGAGAAAGCTAGATTCCCTGGAATAAAGTTGACAACAACAGAGCAATAGCAGCAAAGGCTTTGCAAACCTGAAATAGCCATAATACGTAAATAAATAGTTTTAGGCCCATTTGCAGAACTACCCATGGCAGAACCACCAGACAAACATCAGTTAGGGAGAAACTGTAGCTTGCACAGAGACAGTTTGTTTATGAACAAATTGGAATTGTAGTTGTAAGAAAGTTATTTGACATATGGCATATACTCAGTATGTATTAATTCCTTTCCTTTCTCCCGATCAAATAGGGCAGAGCAGAAAAAGCACTAACTAGAAGGTTTCAACCAGCCAAAGAAAAGTGACTTCCAAGTCTCATATGTTTCTTCTGTATTATCAGAATGAAAATATGGGCTTAACCCTGAGTAGTTTTAGTATTTCTAAAAGAGGATATTTTCTGGAGAAAAACATCAGGCTTTTTTTCTCTCAAATATTATTCCTAGTCTAGGAACCTATGATATAAAATTTTTTCCCCTGTAAATCTTTTTCTGGCATTTTATCTAACTTTACTTCTAAAAAAGACTACTTGTAGATCAGTTTGCACAATGCAAAGAGTCTTTATCATGGGTGTATTTAGTAAAGTATTTTGAAGATTGTCAGAATTCTGTGTATATGTCATAACTCCATCTTAAAACATTTATTTAGAATAATAACAAAACATTGCAGGGACCTCACTGTTGAGAAACTATTTTTCAGGGCTTCGTGTACCTTTAAAGTTTAGCATTGTATTTGCTTTGCAAATCTATTTAACACTGCAGGAGACACATACTACTTCTGATCAGTTTCTTTGTTTGATTGGATTAAAGATTTACTGAGCATGGCCCCTGTCAGAACAAGGCCCAGTTTCCCTCTCCGTCAGTCTCTCCCATCAGGAAGCTTCCATAAGCCTCTTATCCTTATCCATCAGAGGGTAGACAGAATGGAAACCACAATCACAGAACTCTAATCAAACTGATCACATGGACCACAGCCTTGTCTAACTCAATGAAACTATGAGCCATGCCATGTAGGGCCACCCAAGATGGACGGATCATGGTGGAGAGTTCCGACAAAACGTGGTCCACTGGAGAAGGGAATGGCAAACCACTTCAGTATTCTTGCCTTGAGAACCCCGCGAACAGTGTGAAAAGGCAAAAAGATAGGACACTAAAAGATGAACTCCACAGGTTGGTAGGTACCCAGTATGCTACTGGAGATCAGTGGAAAAATAACTCCAGAAAGAATGAAGACACAGAGCCAAAGCAAAAACAACACCCAGTTGTGGATGTGACTGGTGATAGAAGTAAAGTCCAATGCTGTAAAGAACAATATTGCGCAGGAACCCGGAATGTTAGGCCCATGAATCAAGGCAAATTGGAAGTGGTCAAACAGGAGATGGCAAGAGTGAACATCTACATTTTAGGAATCAGTGAACCAAAATGGATTGGAATAGGTGAATTTAACTCAGATGACCATCACATCTACTACTGTGGGCAAAAATCCCTTAGAAGAAATGGAGTAGCCCTCATTGTCAACAAAAGAGTCTGAAATACAGTACTTGGATCCACTCTCAAAAACGACAGAATGATCTCTATTCATTTCCAAGGGAAACCATTCAGTATCACAGTAATCCAAACCTATGCCCCAACCAGTAATGCTGAAGAAGCTTAACTTGAACGATTCTATGAAGACCTTTAAGACTTTCTAGAACTAACACCCAAAGAAGATATCCTTTTCATTATAGGGGCTGCTGATCTCCAGTAGCATCCTGGGCACCTACCGACCTGTGGAGTTCATCTTTTAGTGTCCTATCTTTTTGCCTTTTCACACTGTTCTTGGGGTTCTCAAGGCAAGAATACTGAAGTGGTTTGCCATTCCCTTCTCCAGTGGACCACGTTTTGTTGGAACTCTCCACCATGACCCGTCCATCTTGGGTGGCCCTAGTCGTGTCCAACTCTGCGACCCCATGGATGGCAGCCCACCAGGCTCCCCTGTCCCTAGGATTCTCCAGGCAAGAACACTGGAGTGGATTGCCATTTCCTTCTCCAGTGCATGAAAGTGAAAAGTGAAAGTGAAGTCACTCAGTCGTGTCCGACTCTTGGCGATCCCATGGACTGCAGCCTAACAGACTCCTCCATCCATGGGATTTTCCAGGCAAGAGTACTGGAGTGGGGTGACATTGGCTTCTCCATCATTATAGGGGACTGGAATGCAAAGTAGGAAGTCAGGAGATGCTTGGAGTAACAGGCAAATTTGGCCTTGGAGTACGGAATGAAGCAGGGCAAAGGCTAACAGGGTTTTGCCAAGAGAACTCACTGGTCATGGCAAACACCCTCTTCCAACAACAAAAGAGAAGACTGTACACATGGACATCACTAGATGGTCAACACCAAAATCAGATTAATTATATTCTTTGCAGCCAAAGATGGAGAAGCTCTATACAGTAAGCAAAAACAAGACAGGGAGCTGACTGTAGCTCAGATCATGAACTCCTTATTGCCAAATTCAGACTTAAATTGAAGAAAGTAGGGAAAACCACTAGACCACTCAGGAATGACCTAAATCAAATCCCTTACAATTATACAACGGAAGTGATAAACAGACTCAAGCAATTAGATCTCATAGGCAGAATGCCTGAAGAACTGTGGTTGGAGGTTCATGACATTGTACAGGAGGCAGTGATTAAGACCATCCCTAAGAAAAAAGAAATGCAAAAAGGCAAAATGGCTGTCTGAGGAGGTCTTAAAAATAGCTGTGAAAAGAAGAGAAGCTGAAGGCAAAGGAGAAAAGGAAAGACATATCCATTTGAATACAGAGTTCCGAAGAATAGCAAGGAGAAATAAGGAAGACTTGCTCAGTGATCAGTGCAAAGAAATAGAGGAAAACAATAGAATGGGAAAGACTAGAGATCTCTTCAAGAAAATTAGAGATACCAAGGGAACATTTCATGCAAAGATGGGCTCAATAAAGGACAGAAATGGTATGGACCTAACAGAAGCAGAAGATATTAAGAAGAGGTGGCAAGAATATACAGAACTATACAGAAAAGATCTTCATGACCCAGATAACCATGATGGTGTGATCACTCACCTAGAGCCAGACATCCTGGAATGTGAGAAGTCAAGTGGGCCTTAGGAAACATCACTACGAACAAAGCTAGTGGAGGTGATGGAATTCCAGCTGAGCTATTTCAAATCCTGAAAGATGATGCTGTGAAAGTGCTGCAACTCAATATGCCAGCAGATTTGGAAAACTCAGCAGTGGCTACAGGACTGGAAAAGGTCAGTTTTCATTCCAATCCCAAAGAAAGGCAATGCCAAAGAATGCTCAAACTACCACACAATTGCACTCATCTCACACGCTAGCAAAGTAATGCTCAAAATTCTTCAAGCTTGGCTTCAGCAATATGTGAACTGTGAACTTCCAGGTGTTCAATCTGGATTTAGAAAAGGCAGAGGAACCAGAGATCAGTCAAATTGCCAGCATCCGTTGGATCATCAAAAAAGCAAGAGAGTTCCAGAAGAACATCTATTTCTGCTTTACTGACTATGCCAAAGCCTTTGACTGTATGGATCACAACAAACTGTGGAAAATTCTTCAAGAGATAGGAATACCTGACCACCTGACCTGGCTCCTCAGAAATTGTAGGCAGGTCAAGAAACAACAGCTAGAACTGGACATGGAACAACAGACTGGTTCCAAATCGGGAAAGGAGTACGTCAAGGCTGTCTGTTGTCACCCTGCTTATTTAACTTATATGCAGAGTACATCATGTGAAATGCCAGGCTAAATGAAGCACTGGAATCAAAATTGCTGGGAGAAATATCAGTAACCTCAGATATGCAGATGACACCACCCTTATGGCAGAAAGCAAAGAGGAACTAAAGAGCCTCTTGGTGACAGTGAAAGAGGAGAGTGGAAAAGTTGGCTTAAAACTCAACATTTAGAAAACAAAGATCATGGCATCCGGTCCCATCACTTCATGGGAAATAGATGGGGATACAATGGAAACAGTGAGAGACTTAATTTTGGGAGGCTCCAAAATCATGCAGATGGTGACTGTGGCCATGAAATTAAAAGACGCTTGCTCCTTTGAAGAAAAGCTATGACCAACCTAGACAGCATATTAAAAAGCAGAGACATTACTTTGCCAACAAAGGTCCATCTGATCAAAGCTATGGTTTTTCCAATAGTCCTGTATGGATGTGAGTGTTAGACTATAAAGAAAGCTGAGCACCGAAGAATTAATGCTTTTGAACTGTGGTGTTGGAGAAGACTCTTGAGAGTCCCTTGGACTGCAAGGAGATCAAACCAGTTAGTCCTAAAGGGATCAGTCCTGAATATTCATTGGAAAGACTGATGCTGAAACTGAAACTCCAATACTTTGGCCACCTGATGTGAAGAACTAACTCATTGGAAGAGACCCTGATGCTCGGAAATATTGAAGGCGGGAGGAGAAGGGGATGACAGTGTCTGAGATGGTTGGATGGCATCACCGACTCAATGGACATGAATTTGAGCAGGCTGTTGGAGTTGGTGATGGAGAGGGAAGCCTGGCGTGCTGCAGTCCATGGAGTCACAAAGATTTGGACACGACTGAGCTACTGAACTGAACAATAAGAGTTCATCTGGTTGTACAAGTCACAAATCTTGTTGTCTCTTAATTTCTTTTAATGTCTTTCTATTTCTTAATTCTTTTTCTTTTATTTCCCCATTCCTATATTCACTTCTCCACTCCTTTAAATTCATCAGCAAATACTGCCAGCCCTATTTCCAAAAATATATCTTAAATATATTGTCCCTTGTCAGCACTAATTCAGGGGTCCCTTGACTGATATCTGTACGTTAATTTCTTGACCCAATACAATCCATTTTCCATATACCAGCTAGAGTGAATTTTTAAACACAAATTTTACCATGTTCCTCTCCCATTTGAAACCCTTCCTGTGTACCTGTTGCACCTGAATAAAATAAAAACTTATTCTAGGGTCTGCTTTCCAAGCTGCATGTGATCTGACTCCCATCTGCCTTCCTAAACTACTTGCATCCACCCTTCTCTGTACTCGATGCTGTGTGTAGGTTTCTTCTCCTCTCAGACACCAATTTCATGCACATTGCCATCCTTCCAAGGCTCTCATATTTGCCCTCCCTACTTTCCTTGACTGGCTTCTTGTCATCCAGGTCTTAAGTCAAAGACCTAAGAGACATTTTATGACCAAAGAAGGCCTTCTGTGACCATCTCCCCAACCTAAGAATACACCCTTCGTTTAGTTGTTATATATCATCTTTCTTTAGTAGCATTTAATTGCTGTTTAAATTAACTTTTCCACTTACTTTCTACCTTATTTGTTTGTCTACCCTGACTCAACTGTAAGTTCCATAAGAAAATGGATTTTGTTCATCTTGCTCACCACTATATCACTAGCATCTAGAAAGTACATGACCCATAGCAAATGCTCAAAAATATTTGTGGAATAAAAGAACATTATACTTAAAGTTAGCAGTTCCTAGAGTGTGTTCCTCATAATACTAGTCCTGTAAAATTCCTTGACATGAGCTTCATAATGTACCTGAACGTTAATTATATCCCCCAAACTTGACAATAAGACCTTTGCATACCACCTATTAATGTTTTGCAGAAGCATTGTTTATGAATTAAATGATGAATTTAAGGAAATGCTAGCATAAGCAAATAATTCTTGTGCTGTTACTTCATGGAAATTTTAATTTGCTTTTCTTTATGCTACCATTTTATACATTCCCATTCATCAAGTCCTATGGGAACTAGGGATTTAAAAAGGAGCAAGGCACAGTAGATGCCCTCAAAAAATATACTGACCACAATCCAATCATTACAACAAATGTAGTAGAAGTGCATAAAGTGTGGTTGGACTGCAGAGAAAGAGACGACGCACTCGGCATTAGGGATGTTGGAATTTACCATTAGATGATCCCTGGGGTAGAATTTTGGATGATGTGGAGATTTATCAGATAGAGAATAAGGAAGCAAAGAAGTTACAGTTATATGTGGGTGTGTGCCTGCTAAATCGATTCAGTCCTGTCTGACTCTGCACCGCTATGGACTGTAGCCTGCTCCGGTCTATGGCATTCTCTGGGCAAGAATACTGGAGTGGGTTGCCTTGCCCTCCTCCAGGGGATCTTCCCGACCCAGGGATCAAATGTGCATCTCCTGTGGCTCCTGCATTGTAGGCAGATTCTTTACCACTGAGCCACAGGGTAATGGTTATATGTACTCATTGGTATTGCTACCTGATTGGTTTAATGAATTTGATAATTAGAAACTAGATTATATTTAATCATTTAAAATTTTAATTTCAAAATTAAAATAATTTAAAAATGGTCAAACAAATAATAAAAAATTTTTTTTTGATTTAGTTTGCTTCCCAAATCCACTGAAGGCTTAAGAAGACGTTATCTTAAGTTGTTTTTTAGTTTAAGTTCCTTTTAAGTTTAGTCTGAAGCCATACACTGGTCTGAGGAAGTCATGTAGTCATTTTGCACTTAGAGTGGTCAGGGGAGACCCTGATAGAAACTAGAATAGTCATTCTCATCCCTGGCCATACATCAAAGTTGTCTGTAAAGCTTTCAAAAAACAAAAAGAAAAAGCACAATCAGGTGCCTGAATATCACTGAAAACCTAAATCATAACCTCTGTTCTAGTGTTGAGAACCTCTGAAGTAGAGAGATTCCTTAGTTATCCAGTGTAAGTTACCTTCACTATGGCGTGGTTGTTTTTAATTTCTGGAACGTGAGAAACATGTTTAACTATAAGAACAAAACGTATTACCTAGCCAATAGCCATGATTTCTTTATTAACTCTAATGACTCAGTCCTATCAACACCATAATCAAAATTGACTGTATATATTTTATTAGCAGCCATTTATGTTTGTGCAATGTGTGTAATATCCAACTCACTTTTCTTTGTAAACTGTTTAAAATTTTTTTAAACATTGCAGAGTTCTTTCATTGAATTCGTTCAAGAGAAACTTAGATTTGGATTTCTAGATTAGACTTCTAAATATATAGTTTTATTATTATACTTTATAGCACTTCCATTTTTTAACTAGAGTACTTTCACTTATATAGCATATTTAAGATTGTAAGGTTCAGAATGACATAAATTGTTTTATTTGGTACTGCTTCTAACAAAGTCATGTGCTTCTAGCAAAGTTATGTTTTTGAGTTTAGTAGAAAAAAATAGATGTAGACTTAATTCTTATAAGATTGAATAGATTCAGATTCAAACATCAAATTAATACATGAACACTATAGTTTACATAAAATAATGAATTATCATGTTTGGAGAATGAAATTTAAGTTAAAATATAATGCTTTTGATTTATGTAGCGAAACGTCTCAAGTCCAGTACAAGCTTTGCAAACATTCAAGAAAATTCCAATTGAAACCTGCAGAATGGGGAATCAGCATCTTATCCCATGGATGAATGGTGGAAGACACAGCTTGGTCCAAAAGAAGATAAACTGTGATTTGACAAGTCAAGTTCTTAAGAAATGCAAGGACTTCAGATTTATTTTTAAATAAGAATTTTCAATTTTTCTTTCCTTTTCCACTCCATTTTTAAGGGTTTGGGTATTTTTAATTTCCAGGCATAGCAATGTTGTCTATTTTAAAGTGTATTTGTTAAAATAACAAAAGATGCAAGAACAATCTTTGTTTTGTTTTGTAGACATATTGTTACTGAGACTTCCTGTATCTCCTTGGTTAACATAGTATCTCAAATAGCAAAGTTTTTGAAAAATAACAATTTAAAAATTAATCAGTTATAGCAAAGACTTTGAAAAAAATGTACTTGCCAAAAAGTAGCAGGTCCAAAGATTAAATTTCTCATCATTGCAGTGTAATTTTCACATATATTTAATATGTCATATATTACAATTAATATGTAATTCCATCTCCAGTTTCCTTAAAGTCATTTTTGAAACCACTAATTACAAACCTCCCAAACAATTTTTAGAACTGGGAAGGTACATTACATTTATCTTTGTAAAAAGATTTATGATAACTGGTTTCTTACTTGACTTTTATAAATAGTATTTTACACCTTATTTTTGCCTTTATTTCATAAGTAATTTGAAATCACTGGACTGCTTTATTATATTCAGGGCAAGATGGATTCTTTTTTATACCAGGGATTTGCATTGTGAAATATTAAGTTATTTGGCAATTTATAATTTATTACTATTTTAAATCAAATGTAGCATTGTCACACTGTATTTAAATTGTGATTTTTTTTTTTTAAATAGGGATTTTCTCTTGGAAGATATGGGGAGTTTTGGAAGAGAGGCAAAGGAGGAGTAAAAATACCCTTAAGATTCAGAAAATAGGGACCTGAGGGGATGCTCACTCTAAGACTATTGAGTGGTTTATACTGCAGGCATGAGTCAGTAGAGTCTGATACAGAATGCAGTTCAGCTAAGATGATGCTTATTTTTTTCTAAATTATTAATATCAAATGAAGGTGATACATGATTAAAATGAAGTCAGATATTTCACAGTTGAAAATGAATTCCTTTTTGGAATGTTTATATAACCCTTTAAAAAAAAATTCAAAATTGTTCACGTTTTCTTCCCTCAGGTGTTTTAGTGTTAGGTGTTCCATTTGTTAATTCCTTCTCACCATCTTGGTGGAAATAGGTTTTCTTTCTTTCCTTTTTTTTTTTTTTTTTTTTTTAGGCTTTGTTTTAAATGTTGAAAATATAAAGGCTGCTCTATATAGAAACAAGAATTTGCTTAATTGGTACAAGAATCTGAATCCCTTCATACACTGTAAAATGTTCTTATAGAGAGACAAGATAATGTTTTTTATTATTTTTTTAAATGTTTACCATGTATACAGAGTGAAAGAGAAGGCTCACTCTTGGATATGTAACGTATCCAAAAGCTGTTACAGTTTTTCTAGTCTGCTGTGATCTATTTAAAATGTGCTGCTGTTTGTTCTGCTGTTACTGTTCACGCTGCTAATGCTAATAGCACTATCTTGATTTGAAGCATATAGTTGAGGGCCATTGAAAGCAATCCTTCATTAATGCAGATAAAATCAGTTTACATGTGCAAAGTTAGAAAATGGCATTTTCGATTCTGTAAGAAGTGACTCTTTGAGCACCTTTTAATATTATGTATTTCTGAAAACCCTGGCTTTTGGATATGGCTGCTAATAAGCACTTTACAAAAGAAAAGGCATCCCCTTAATATTTTTCTGGTTGAGTCATTGCTCTTTAGAAGTAGCATCAGCAATAGATTTCAAAAATAAGTATTAAGCACTATGCTAAAATGTGTAAATATTTCATTTGTAAAGTCATATTGAAAAATTCTTTGCATAGTTCTGAATTCTTAGATTCATAGTATATGTGTGTGTACCGGAATATCTTTAGTTTTTTGACACTTTGAAATAAAGGAAATAGCTTAAAGAAATTGAAGTGCTGTATTTGATTTTTAAATACTTTTTTTTTTTTAACTTCAGATGTAATTGAACATCACATTTCAATTTTCAGGTATTGAGTTTCAATATGTACTTTAGAAAGTACATATTGGGACTTCCCTGGTGGTCCAGTGGTTAAGACTCTGTGCTTCCAGTGCAGGGGACACAGTTCAATCCCTGGTCAGGGAACTAAGATTGAACATATTCTGTGGCCAAATTAATTAATTTAAAAAGTACCATCTATCTTATAACTTTGCTGCAAATAAAAATGTACTTTTGGATGAAGATAATGATTTAGATTTGATAGGTAGAAATAACATCAGCTCTCCCACAGTGTAACTCTAAATCAATGAATAACAGAGTTTAGTTGGTAAATGTTACATCTGTGGAACACTATTTTCTCATGTTTCACAGATGGGATCTATTTTCTAGTGCAGTGTACTCCCTATAAAGTGAAATGTTTTCCCAGAACGTAGGGGTCAGGGGAGCTGACTTTCCTCATACAGTTGAAAATCCACATATAATTCCCCAAACTCAACTTCTAATAGCTCACTGTTGACCAGAAACCTGACTAATAACATAGTCAATTAACACATATTTTGTATGTTGTATGCATTATATACTGTATTTCTACAATAAAGTAAGCTGCAGAAAAGAAAATATTATTAAAATCATAAGGAAGGAAAATACATATATAGTACTGTCGATATAAGTATTTGTCAATAGAAGTTTATGTTATCTGTTTACAAGATGAATTATCTGTCAATAATTACATCAATATTGTCTCACATGGTACAAGACACTATAGATGTTATTTGTATTAGAAAAGATCCTGCATGCTACAACTAAAGATCCCATGTGCCATAACTAAAGACCCAGTACAGCCAAAAGAGTAAATAATGATAAAGAATAAATTATAATGTTTCCAGAAGAAAACATGGAGATAAAAAATTTTGAAACTACAAATGGGAAGATAGGAGATACAGAGGAAACAGTGGGAAGATTTAATTAAAGTTCCTGAAGCAAAGGAGAGAGAAAAATGGAACAGAAACAAGTTTTGAAAAGATAATAGCTGAGAATATTCCAAATCTGGTGAAAAACATTGTCACACATTAAGAAGTCCAAATAGAATTTAAAACAAACCCCCAAACCTAGTCACATTCATAGTAAATGAAAACTAAGGAGAAAATCATACAAACAGCTAGATAAAAAGGCTTACCTTCAATAGAGCAGTAATTAAATTTATTGTTGGTTTCTCATGCGAAATAATGAAAGCCAGAAGGCAAACTGAATATTTTCAAAGTGCTAAAAGAAAGTAACTGACAATCTAGAATTCTATGCCCAGCAAAAAGTGCTCTTCAAAATTAAAAGGGGAATAAGGCATATCTGGGCATAAAGCCTGAGAGAATTATTACAAGCAGGCCTGCATTAAAGGAAATACTAAAGCTAGGTCTTCAGGCAGAAGCAAAATGAACTTAGATGGAAACCCAGTGATGTAAGAAGAAAAGATTGATGAAAAGAATAAAATAGGTAAGTCTAAATAATTATTGACTGTATACAATAATGCCCTGTGGGATTAAAATATACATAATGAAAACATAACAATGACATAAAAGTCAAGGTCAGATTCTTAGAGTTAAGTGTTTTAAGGTAATTGTATTATCTGGAAAATTTCAAGTGGGTACTGGTAAATAATTTTGTTTTCTTTAAATTGGACTTAAGTT
Source organism: Oryx dammah (assembly GCF_014754425.2). NCBI lineage: Eukaryota > Metazoa > Chordata > Mammalia > Artiodactyla > Bovidae > Oryx > Oryx dammah. The sequence continues at coordinate 29,611,005 of NW_024070188.1, forward strand.
ACATTCTGACTCAGATCCAATTTCACTCCTTTCATGACATCTTTTATGATTTTCTTCTGCTCTTGACTCTTCATATTTAAGAAAGCAGCTTGTCATAAAGGAAAAAATAAGGACTTTAGAATCAGACCTGGGATTAAACTCCTGCTTTTCCCCTTTCTTGGACAATTTACTTCCCCTTCCTTGAACAAGTGGGAGGTACTAATACTGGCCCCACAAGATTATTGTGCAAATTACATGAGATTAGGTATATGAAGAGCCTACAGTGCAGTGTGCAATACCCCACTGTGGTATTAAATACTAAGTAGTACTTCATACTTCTTACGAAGTACTAGTGGAGAAGGCGATGGCACCCCACTCCAGTACTCTTGCCTGGCAAATCCCATGGACAGAGGAGCCTGGTAGGCTGCAGCCCATGGGGTCGTGAAGAGTGGGACACAACTGAGCGACTTCGCTTTCACTTTTCACTTTCATGCATTGGAGAAGGAAATGGCAACCCACTCCAGTGTTCTTGCCTGGAAGATCCCAGGGATGGGGGAGCCTGGTGGGCTGTCGTCTGTGGGGTCACACAGAGTTGGACACGACTGAAGTGACTTAGCAGCAGCAGCAGCAGCAGCAGGAGGAAGTACTAGTCTTTTTCTTTTTGACAGTAGTACTCACAAATTGTGGTACATAATTTGGCACTTGATTTTTAGACATCTTCTCACATTGTTTCCTAGGTTTCTTATGTTTGGGATTATTATCCCTCCTTTCCTGACTAGACTAATCTTTTCCAGTTCAAGGACTGTATCTCCATTTCCTCTTGTACCAGGTCAATGAATGATTTTTGGAGTCAGGGTAACACTTTTTTGAAGAAAGTAAGTGGAAAAACACTGTGTTTCCCTGAACTACACACTGTTTTGTAGCAGATCCACTCAGAAGGATGTTTGAGACCTTGAAGAAGAGTCCTTCAGCTGCCCTTGAAAAATATAAATGGTGAAAACACAACTATTTAATGGAAAGAGAAAAGTGCTATCTTGCCGTTCAGGAACCCTCCAGTTTAAGCACTGAAGATTCCAGGCTGGAACCAGTGCCAAGGATCACGGATTGCTGCCCTTAAATCTAGAATCTTAAATTGCATACAATACCTTTTCTGGGCAAGAGTTCCATCTACTTAATCTCTACTAAATGAGTGTATATTAGATCTGACTCTTGAAAAATACCAAGTTAAATCGGACAGTTAAAACCAACATCATGCCCAATACTGGTTTAATTTATCTTTCAGTAATCCCACACATTACCTACTTATTTGCTGTAATGAACATGCCATTCAGCTAAAATAAGATTAACTGCTTAAACTGCAGCATTACAGGGCAGAGAACATTAATGCCGCTTTGTGTTTCATTGTAAGGGTCAGCAGTTAAATGATATGGTGTTGTCGTTTCTTCCTTTGTAATCAAGATGGTTTCACTTAGGATTAGCGCTCCCCAGCCAATTCTCCTGATGGAACATTTGAAGCAGCACATTTCTATGTCTAGGTTACAGCCTGGCAGCAATAGCGACCTTCAGAATCAAACCTGTTGGCCTCATCAGCACTCAAATTGCATCGCTCTTTGTGAAGCCCCCTTCTGCTCTCACAGTGATGAAAATCTCGCCTGCCATGCAGACTGTGGAAGGAAAATTGGAAGGAGGCTTGACCATGCTTCTGGAAAATAGCACTGTGATGACTCAGGTGTGATCAGAGTTGAGAAAATTAACCCAAACGTTCCACAAGTGAATGTACATTTGGCTGTTCTCTGCATCAAGGTCAAATCCCATTTCAACAGATTTTTCTAGACGATTCCAGCCCCACTTATCTCTCTTTTCTTTGAACTCTAATTGTAATCATATTTCTCCCTACATAACTTAAGACTGATTATTTACTGATTTATATAATTCATATCATTGTTCTATAGGGGCTAAGATTATCACTTCAGTTAGACTGCAGGCTCTCAGAAGTCAGGGACTAACATTTGTATGGTCCTGACCCCCAAAGAAGGGCCCAGTAATTGCTCCTTGACTGAAGGAAATCACCTGTGTGATGTGACCCATTATGACTCTACCTGGATAGTTCAGAGTGGGGACCATCAGCCTTAGCTGAGCCTGCAGGGCACCCCATTCTCATCATGCCTTCTCCTCTAGGGAGCATGCTCCGTTTTCATGGTTCCTCGAAAACAAAGGGAGTCAACATGGTGACCAACAGATTTTCCCATCCATTCATTGATTTATTCCTTCAGTAAAAGTTTATTAAGCACCTATTATGTGCTAGTGGGTTTCCCTGGTATAAAGCATAAAGTGTAGTCGGTAAAGAATCTATCTGCAAGGCAGGAAATGCAGGTTTGATCCCAGGTAGGGAAGATCCCCTGGAGAAGGAAATAGCAACCCACTCCAGTATTCTTGCCTGGGAAATCCCATGGACAGAGAAGTCTGGCAGGCTACAGTCCATGGGGTCACAAGAGTCTGTGCGACGAGACCACTATCACCATTGTGTGCTAAGTCTCACTTCTCAGCACCCTAAGAACTGAGAAACTTCTTGCTGACTATTTTGAACGAAATGGGGGAAAACAGTTTAAAAGAATTAGAAGAAAACGTCTTTCTTCTCAGACACTTCCCTTCAACCCCAACTTTTGAGCTGGAGCTCACTTCAGTAGAGCTTCCTTTCACCGTGTTTATTCACCACTGCTTCCCATTCTTGTCTCTCCTCCTACTTAAATTGCTGTGCTGGCTGGAGGGTTCCTACGCTGCCTCCCTGGCTGTGACGATAGCCGGCTATTGAATTTTCTTGTGTGAAACTGGTTTGCTCAGGTCTCTGTTGTGCAGGCTGCACTTGCCATGTTGGATGGGTTCCAGCATGCTCCTCTGGGTAGGATTTAACATGAATCAGGATTCCTCAGTGGGCAGGAAGAAGGTGGGGAAGGAAAAGGAAGATTAGGTGGGTTCTGCCCTCTCTGCCCACGGCATCTGATGAAGTCTTAATCTGTCTTGGATATACCTCCACCCCCAGCCTAATAATTGTTGACCAGGTTTTGACCCTTCCAGGGAAAAACCAGAGCCTCAGTTGCCTAGGAATCATCTGAAGCTGGTTGGGGAGTATCAGAACAGCCACCATCTGAGCTGGACTTCTCAGGAAACCTGAGGTCATGCCCTTGACAGCTGTGAGACCAATAGTGATCCACCCTACTTCCTTGCTTCCTTCATTTTCCTACTAGAAATATGGTTCTACTAGAATTGATTTAGAATCAAGAGGGATCTTAATCACCTCTATTCCAGGCCTCCTTATTTCTCAGGTGTAGTCAAAGTGGTTCACACAGGCAGACAGAGCCATAGTGGCAGGGCCAGAGCTGTGACCCAAGTCCCCTGACTCCTGGGCAGGAGCTCTGATATGCCGTGCCATCTCTCACCATTCCCTTCCCATCACTCTGTTCCCACACCTCCTTTAAGTGTCTCTCATCTATTCCTTCTCTTGACTGACTCGCTGTTTTTCTTCTTATAATTCCAAAAGCAAAAACTACCAGTATAAGAAGAAAAACAATAAAAATAAGCAAAACTGGCTTCCTCAAAATCCTCCTAAACACCTTTGATTTGTCCATAGTTTGCTAACAAATTTTTCTTAGATACTAACCTGCTTAAGCACTCATTTCTTTGAATTCACAGTGGACTCATAGAAGTTAAGTGTATTTCTAATAGAAAGAGCATGTTGTTAACTTTTTTCCTTCTGTTTTTTTTTTCAGTTCAGATTTGTACAAGTGACAGAAATCCAACTCAGACTAGTTTAAGCATTAAAGGAGATTTATTGGATTACATAACTGGGAAGTCCAGGAATTGATCTAGCTTCCGGTTTGATTGGACTGAGGAACTCAAGGGAGATTGCCACCTTCAATCTCTACTCATTTGACTATATTGTCTTCATTTTTTCCTACTGCGGACAGGTGTTCTTCATGTACACCTTCATGAAAAAAGTATGGCGGCAGGCAGTCCCCATTCACACAGTACTTCCAAAAAGAAAGACCCCTTCTCCTCTAGCTCCAAATTAATCTCAGAAAAGGGCTCTAATTGACCCAGGCTGGGGCATATTCCTTTCCCTGGACCGATCACTGTGCCCAAGAGAATGAGGTGGGATCACTGGCTGGGCCTAAGGGTCTATGACTGGCTGCTTCTCCCACTACTTCCCCACCCTCTCCCATCTGCCTCCCCACCAGTGTATTCAAAGGGCTGCTGCGAAGTTGCTTCAGTCGTGTCCGACTCTGTGTGACCCCATAGACAGCAGCCCACAAGGCTCCCCTGTCCCTGGGATTCTCCAGGCAAGAACACTGGAGTGGGTTGCCATTTCCTTCTCCAATATTCAAAGGGCAGAGTCCTACAATTTGGCAGCTTAGCCAGTATCACATGGAATGATAGGCGAGCAACTCCCTACAAAAAGAAACTCTTTTGAGAAGATAAAATTGGTAGCTTCCTATTTTAAACACCTTCTCCCTGAAAACAATCTCCTTCTGAGTCCTTCAGAGCAGATCTCTATCTGTAACCTTTCCGGTCCCACTGGATACCTCAATTTTCAGTACCACCGACAAGGTCCATTGCAGTATCTGCTTACTGGGTTCAATTCCATTTACAACTTACTGGGGTTCAATTCCATTTTCTCTCTTTCCTGACCACTTAACACCTCACCAGGGTTAATATCTTTCTATTGCAATTCTGATCTTACCTCCTCATCTACTCAAAAATCTTTGACACTCCAGTCCTATGAATTATGGATGGCCACAGGGCAACAGAATGAACCTGTCAGGCAATTTTCGTGGCTGTTAGCTGAATCCATACCTCAGTAGTCAAAGATAAACCTCAGACCATTATACCAGCCTGTCTCCTTCTCCCAGATATGACATCCATTCGGTAATTCTAGTTACAATCAATGTTATTTTAATCTGGATTGTGCTCTGAATGTTGGGTGTGTTTGGGCAAGGGCAACAGTCTAGGACAAGGCCTACTGATTGTTCGTGTTTGGAAACCACACTCTGAGCAGAGTTTAAGGTGGGGCAAAATGAGACAATACCGTTTTCTGGTTTTCTTTTTAAAGAAAAGAAACACTACCGGGAGATAGCCTCAGATGCCAACCTCACTTTTGAAGTCAATCACAAGTTCCAGGTTGTTATTTGTACTTCTGATTGACTGGCTATAATTGAATCCCCATGACTCTCGTAAATGGCCCAAAGAACTCAGGGAAACACATTGACCAGTTTATTATATAATTAATGATATGGTGGAGGATGTGAATGAATAGCCAGATGAAGAGATACCTAGGAGAGGTCCAAAATTGCCTGAGTGCAGGAGCTTCTGTCCCTGTGGAGTTAGGGTATGTCACCCTCTGAACTTGGAAATTCTTCAACACTCCCACCCCCCCACCCCCACCCCCAACATTCTGGGGGTTTTAAGGAAGGCTTGGTAACATAAATTATTAACTTGATCTCCAGACCCTTTCCAGACTTTCCCAGAGGATGCAATGGGATTGAAACTCCATTCTTCTAATTATAGATCCGTCTTTATGGTTACCAGGCCAATTCCGAAGCTATTCAAGGGCCTACCAAGAGTTTCCTCATTAGAACAACAAAATTCCTATCACTCAAAATTCCAAGGGCTTTAGGAGCTCTGTGTCAGGAACTGGGGTCACAGACCAAATATTAGAACAAAAGACGTTTCTAGTGCTCTTATTTGGAGAAGGCAGTGGCACCCCACTCCAGTGCTCTCGCCTGGAAAAGCCCATGGGCGGAGGAGCCTGGTGGGCTGCTGTCCATGGGGTTGTGAAGAGTCTGACACAACTGAGCGACTTCACTTTCACTTTTCACTTTCATGCATTGGAGAAGGAAGTGGCAACCCACTCCAGTGTTCTTGCCTGGAGAATCCCAGGGACGGGGGAGCCTGGTGTGCTGCCGTCTCTGGGGTCGCACAGAGTCGGACACGACTGAAGTGACTTAGCAGCAGCAGCAGCAGCAGCAGTGCTCTTATCACTTAGGAAATTCCAAGGCTTTTAGGAGCTCTCTGCCAGGAATTGGGAGGTAGAGACCCAAACATATTTTCTATTATTTTACAAGGCTATTTATCTTTCTCCCCTTCCTCCGTCCTGCTGCTTGGAATATGGCTGTGATGGCTAGGATTCCATTTTGAAAGAAAAGGCAAGGGCCATACACAGCAGAGCCACAAGCCTGAGTCCTTGACACCATGGAACCCCTATGAATGCAGGCCTGACCACTCAGATTTTATGTGAAGAAGGAACAAACTTCCATTCTCCTTAAACTACTCTTGTCTTGAGGTTTTGGTTATTCACAATTAAGCCAATACTAATTGATTTAGTATATTTCAGGTGGAACAGATGAGCAGAAGGATTCTATTTTGTACTAAAGGACAAAGGAATATGTCTTGTCACTCTGGAAGAGGTGAGTATGTGATAGCTGGGGTGAAAAGGGTGAAAAGTGAGACAATCATTTTGATGAAGTTTATAGGAACAATGCTACTTCCTAAAAGAAACAGAGGCCAAGGATTTTGAACTCTCTTTTTTTCTCTAATAGTCCTTAATCTTAAACCAGTGCAAATCCTATGAGCAATCAATGTCCATATTAAAATAACAATAGTGTTCTATAACATGTTTGACTATTAGTTTCACAAATATGAAACACTGAACAATTAATAGAGAGAGAAACATGCGTTATCACATAGTTTGAAAATTGAAATATAAAGATAGATGATAATAAAAAAAGAAGTGCTCCAACTTATTGACAGTCTTCTCTTTTAAGCACTGCACTGTGCTAAGTATTCTACAAACATTATCTTGCTTAATCCTAATAATAATTTTATTTGTTAAATGAATTAAATACTCTTTAGCTCCATTTTCTGGATGAGATACTTAGAGATACTTAACTAATACTTGGAGAGAAAGGTTAAGCATACCCAGAATCCTACAATCAATAAGAACAGATTCCAACACCCATACTCCTAAGCAATACTCTGACTGAAGTTGTGAAGAAATATATTCTACCAAATCGAGATCTCTTTTAATAGTTTCAGGTTGAAAATGAGTTTCAGTTGGTGTGTCCGTCAGGTTCCCCACAGATAGTTCAATGGAGAGACTGTAATAAGGGGGCTACCTCCAGGAGAGTGGGCGCGGTTAAGGAAACGAATGAGGATATTGAGGCACTCAGAGTCCGGCAGCAGCAGGACACCATTATTTCTCTTAGGGCCAAACAGGAAGAAAAAGTGGCCTGGAGTCTGGCCAGATTTGGAGCTCCCTGAGCAGAGCCATAGGTGTGGAACATCACAGCGATCAAGAGAGACACAGCTGCTCAGGAGGGAGGGCAGAGAATAAAGCCTGACACCTCTCTCCTCCCGCCCTCTCGTTGGAAGGGGTCATCTCCTTGAGTGCAGAGCAGAGCTGAGAAGGACTTTGAATAGGTCTAGAAGGCAAGCAGAAGAATTAAAGCCAGCACAGTCCAGCTATGAGCTACAAGAGCTCTGTAATCCAGCCATCGTTCAGACTTTTTCTAGAAAACAGACTCTTTGGGCAGTTCATTGAGGGAAAATTTCCTTAAGACTGAGAGCAGCTCTCAGAGCTCAGTATCCACTCACTTCTTTACTCTGCTTTCAAAAATGACCCTGCTTCAGAAGTCTACAGGGCAGTGCAGGCAGTTCAGTCCTGCAGTCCCTGGGTTCTTTTCCTCCCCATGGCTTCTCTAGTGAATCTTTAAAACAGTCTCAGCCTGTACTGCTGTATTCCTTCATGCCACGGGAGGAGAAGCAGCTGGTAGAGTAAAGAGGTGAGAAGACGATGGTCAGACAAAAAGCTGCTTCAATGATTAAGATGTTTCTTAGTTGGGCCCAATTTTCTGAAAATCCATGGGAACCAAAAACTTGTTTTAAACTGCAGTAGACACCTCTTAAATGATAAGGCCCATACCGCTATCAGTTGTGTGTATCTAATATTATTCACAAATTTTTATTGAAAAAAAGTAAGAGGTGCAGGGAATCTGTGAGAAAATATTTTGTGTGAAATGCAGGATTCATGAATCTTTTGACTTCTGAAGAAGGAAAAGTTCTAAACTTTGTAGCTTCGTAGAGGATATTTTGCAGGCATTAGCCAGGAAGAAAAAGTGGTATATAAAGAAAAGGAAAAGGCAAATTCTGGTCACTTAAGTCTCTGGAAAGCATGAGTAAGTGAGTTACACTGTCAGCCTACCATGCAACCTTGTTTTAATGAGAAACGGTCTGAAAAAACTTCAGCAGCCCACGAAGTCCAAACCAGGGCTTTTATAAGCAGATATTGCCACTTTTCCCTGGAGAAGGGAAGGGCAACGCGCTCTAGTATTCTTTCCTGGAGAATTCCATGACAGAGGAGCCTGGCAGGCTACAGTGCATGGGGTCACAAAAGTCAGACACAACTGAGAGACTTCACTTTCACTTTCATTGCCACTTTGGGGCCACTAGGGAAAAAAACCTTTAGGCGAATTATAAAATGGTACCCTTAGGAATTATGGAAATTATGTCATTCTACTTTTCAAATACATGGTGATAAATCCACATTATATATCTGTTTTTATGGTTAAGTTTAATTTTTAAAGTATTTTTAAAATTATATTTTGGTAAATTGTTTTTCTAACTCTGTTCTTTCACAAAGCAATTTTGTCCTATTTTTCTGTTTGTGATGATCACTTAAGGACTTTTATATTTATATAAAGTAATAATTCCAGTTCTGGCTTCAGTAGGCAAAAACCCCCAAATTAAGGAGAGAATATTTCTTTCTTGCTGAAAAAACATATATTTCTGGTCCTTATATTTTCACTTGGGCTTTTGCCATGCCACCAAAAAAAGAAAATGAAGCCCTCTGAAAAATGGTGATGTACATGGGGAATTTCTTTTAGTAAAGAGTGCTTAAGAGGAAAGTAGAATTACTCATCCCCCTAAAAACGGGTCTGCAGAATTATAGTCTTCAGAGATGCTACTCCCTCTCTCTGGGATTTAATTTAATATGTACATTAACATAATAAAGGCTCTGAGAATTTCTGCAAGAAAGTTACTGCTTAACATTTGTTTTACTCCTCATTATTTTTCCTTCTACAAAGCTCTATAATTTCTATAACCATTGAAGTTATTAACAAAAACCAAAGAGGATACTTTGGGGAATGCTATCTTGAGCTGAGGTTCCCCTAACTACAGCGTGTGTGTGTGGGTGTTAATCACTTAATCATGTGATTTTGCAGCCCCATGGAGGGTAACTCATCAGACTCCTCTGTCCATGGAATTTTCCAGGCAAGGATACTGGAGTGGGTTGCCATTCCCTTCTCCAGGGGATCTTCCCTACCCAGGAATTGAACCCCAGTCCCCTGTGTTGTAGGCAGACTCTTTACCGTCTGAGCCACTAGGGAAGCCCCCAACTACAGTATAGCTCGCTGTAAAGATTTTTTTGTCAAATTGTTTTGAAATTTTTAAGCTATGGCAGGAAGAGTCTGGTTTCAAGAAAGTTTCTATGGGGACCAAATCTCGACTTTAGCAGGAGAACTGGCCTGTGTAACGTGTGCCCAGCACCACCAAGAACAACAACATCTGAGACCCTTGCTCTGTTCTTTACCCTCTTCACACCTGATTTCCTGGGAAGTTCCTGATGTCCTCTGCCTGAACTTTGCTCTTATCTCTTATTTTTGGCCTATTAAAAATCCCCCGGGAAGGGGTAGGGGTGGTGAGATGACATGAAACAAAAAACATTTGATACGCCTCTGGTGTTGGCTCCCATCCCCTGCTCTCATTCACATCTACTCGTTAAATTCTATCTCCTTCCAGTCACTGCAGAAATAATCCAGCCAGATTCAGTTTATCCTCAAGCCCTGGCACTGGATTGTGTCCACTCACTCAGTCATTGAAGACATATTTCTGTCCTCCTAAGTAAGGCAAGGCAGGCAGTGTACCAGGTCCTGGGGCTCCTGCAGGGACCCAGACAGACAGGGGCCTGAGCTCACAGAGCTCTTGATCTAATGACAAAGCTAATGAGGTAGGTTAGTGCCCAGGTCAGGAACCAAGCAGGTCCTGCGTGAGAAAACCAGGTGTTATGAACTATTAAAGAGCAGGGGGACTGGAACTTAGTCTTAGCAATTATATTTTATTTAAAATTGTAAATCTTTTTTAAATAAAATGGTTTTTGTCTCTTTGGCTGTTTTAATTTTACATGAAAAACAAAGTTGGCTAAAAAAGCATGGTGATTTCCCTCTAAATTAAGCTATCTTATAGGTAATATAACCATAACCAAATTTACTTTGTGGCTGCATATTCTAATTTCAGTAAAACAAGTAGAGACCAGTTAAAAGCTTCTTCAGGACTGGTGTAACTTAAAACTTTTAAATGCTAAGCAAATGGTAGATACTCACCTATGTAGAGACAATTTTTTTTTTATGAAGAACATTTTTAGCTACAAATTCTTTTGAACTGATGACTGTGATTTTTTTTAAAGGTGCTTCTCAGGATGGGTTTGGAGCAAACCCCTGGCCTTGGATATTTGGAGAAGAGTGAGGTTTCTGGTAATCAGATCAGGAAACCTGGCTTCAGGCAGACAATGGTTTCTTTCTCTTCCTTGCTCTCTGTGATTATGAAATTCTACCTACCCCCACTTCTCCTTTTCCAGACACAGAGACTGGCAGCTTTTTGGAAGCTTCAGCTGTTTCCTGTGCCACCGCCCTGCCCTCCATGGGTGTTGGCCTTAGGGACGGGTAATGAGTGCTGCTCTGGGAGGGGAACAGTGGTCACTTTCACAGACCACTTCAGGTCAGAGATTTTATCCAGCTTTTTAGGTCAAGATGTAGTCAGGAGCAACTCAGGGGAAATTCACCTCCAAACTCCAGAGTCCTGGGGGTGTAATGTACAGCAGAGTGACTATAGTTAATAATACTGTATTGCATATTTGAAACTTGCTAAGAAAATAGATCTCAGAAGTGCTTATCACGAGAAAAAAGCATAACTACGTATGGTGACAGATGTTAAATAGATGTGTGGTGATCATTTTGCAATATATATAAATTTCAAATAATTCTATCATACACCTAAAAGATAATATAATATGTCAATAATATCTGAATTTTAAAAAAATCCCCCACATAAAACCAAACCAACAACAAACAATGCAACTACCCCCCCCCGCCCCACCCCCATTTACCTCACTAGCTTCACTCTTTTTGATTCTTGAGAGCTTTCTTTTTTAAAATCATATACCTCTTGGAGGAATTATAGCTAAATTTAGGAGTTATGGTTTATCAGATAACACATCCAAAACTGAGATGGTATCCCATCTTGGTAAACGAGTACCAATGCCCATGCAGTTGCTTAAATTAAAACCACAGCCTTTCCTTATTTTCCTTATGCAGTCCATTGCCATTTCTTGTCTGTTTTTCCTCCAATGTATCTTAAGTCTGTCTACTTCACTCCCTTTCTCCTGCACCATCCTAGCCCATGCCTCCCTCACAGCTGGTTGGCAATACCCTCCTTTGAGCCTCTCAGCGCACTGTACCACCCCCTGGTCTTGAAATGTAATTGCTGTTTACTCACCTGCCAACTCTCAGATGAGCTCAGGGCCTGGTATATTGAAGAAAGGAGTGAATCTGAGTGACAGTATTTTCTAAGTCACTGCTGAAGACAGGAGGTTGGGAATTCTATCTGGCATACTCAATGAGAAAATTCTTTCTCTAGGTTTGATCTCTGGACACTAAAGAAAAGGTCAACAGATATATTTCAAAGGAGAACTTGACCTGAACTGAATCATGATGAGTTTAGACAGTAAAACATGACGAGCTAGAACCGGGAAACGTTTCTAAGGCTCACCTATCGAAGTATTGTCAGGGCTTTTTCCTCATGTTGTTGAAATCCTCGATGCAGTGCATTGCAAAGGGCTGAAGAGACAATTCTGGATAAATTAAGAAAGGGGGAAACTTTTGAATTAAGGTTATTGGAGAAGCCCAGGCAAAGTAGAGATCCCTTTTAACCTTTTGGACTTTAGGGTCAATTTGTCAAGTGAGGAAGGAAAACTACCTTTGTTTTTCTTACATTCTGTTCCTTCTTGCTTCCCTCATCTTTCATTATATTTTCTTCATCCTTCCTCAGAAACATCTCCTCGTTCTCTAGGATCACAGCTCTTAGAACTGAGGGGAACTCAAGAGATTCTCTAGTGTCTGGTTTAATAACCCCTGAGGGGAAAACTGAGGCTCAGCAAGTTGAAATGATTTTCCCACAGCAGTTGGAGACCAATTTTTGATTGATAACCCCTAATTCTTTCTACTGTGTACCGTTGCCTTGCTTCTTTCTCTAAGACAATAGTAAGAAGGCTCCTGTGTTGGCAGGAAAAAGTTTATTTTTCTTTTAAGAAAAATTAAATTTGATTTAAATTAAATTAGAAAATAAAACTATTTTCTTTAAGTAGAAGTTTATTATGAGAGCTCCGATTTGTTTTTCCAGTTCACTAGATAGTTGCCAGTGGTGCTTAAATTCGAAACTCTGATAATGTCCTAATCACACTCTATGGAGCCACAGGGACCTTTAGCCTTAGACTAATGCAAGAGGCTTAGAACTCTCTCATATGCCTTACTTGTTTCTTTACTTTCTTTTCACAAATTTTGTTGACTACTTTCCTACTTTTAGATTCTCAGCTGTTTGAAAGGTACTCATTCAAGTGTCTCTCTATTCAGGTGTACTATAAAAAATTAAAGTTGAAACAAAAATGAAATATCAGATAGACTACCCTTAATAAAAATGTCCCAATTCATTAGGATCTATGGCTCATAGTGGTAGACAAAGAATGATTTAAAAGGCTCATAGTATAATGGGGTTTGTAGAGATCCAGACTGCCCCCTTTGTACCCTGCAGAAGAGCCAGTGTACACAAATGGAAAGCTTTCACCAAATGATCTATGAGAGAAGCTTGCAGTTAGCCCAGACCTCTCACTTTGGTTAGCCTGCATTATCATCGTGAACGGACCCCTCCTGTCTCACCCGGCTCATTGCTGACCACGCTCCCCTTGTTCACCGCGCTCCAGCCCGGCTGTTTTTCATTCTGTTCTTCAAATTCCATGAGCTGCTCCCCGCTTCCAGGCCCAGCCCATCCTCACATGTTACCATGACCGAGAATGCTCTCCCTTTCTAGAGTGGCTCCTCATCCCCAGGGAAGCCTTTCTGAGGCACTTTACCTGAAGCAGGCACCACCTGTATTCACTCAGTCCCCAGCCTATCATCTAATCCATTTCCCTCATAGAAAATGAAAGTGTTAGTCACTCAGTGTGTCTGACTCCTTGTGACCCCATGATCTGTAGCCCGCCAGGCCCCTCTGTCCATGGAATTCTCTAGGCAAGAATACTGGGGTGGGTAGCCATTTCCTTCTCCAGGGGATCTTCCCGACCCAGGGATCAAACCTGGGTCTCCTGCATTGCAGGTGGATTCTTTACCATCTAAGCCATAAGGGGAGCCCTTTCCTTCATAGACCTGTGGGAAATCACTAAGTTTTCTTTAACTGTCTGTGCCTCTCCTCTCCCCCCAGAAGGTAAGTTATGTAAGAATTTACTTGTCTTATTCACCTCCATATTGCCAGCATTTCAGATATCACGTGGCACAGTGTAGATGCTTGATTAACATGTTGAATATATGAACTAACAACTAAAACGAGATGGAGGATTGTGTATTATTGTTCAAGTAGTGGTGAGCTGTGCAACTATGATGTTAACTGGATTCAGAATTGCCTGCCAGGAGTGAAATCTCCAAGAACATCGATGTGGGCAGGAAAACACATAGACTCATTGGCCCAAGGCAGTTGCTTCTAACTGGAACTTTTCCTAAACTTGGGCTGCACTCTGTCTCTTGTAATGTTTCCCATCACATATCAGTTTAAATTTCTCAATAAGGGAATGTCCAAACAGTATTGTGAGGCTCCACATAGGTAAGGAAGTCTCCCTCCCTTTCCTGCAGCATCTTGTACTCTAATGGGTTGAAGACATAAGGAGTTTTATCTTTTGGAAATTGCCTAGACCACAGGATTTTCATTAGTACATGAGGTAGTCTCAGGAGTGTTCTACCATATGAGATATGAAATATTTCCTGAATCCTTCACCTTTGAAGCCTAAGATTCTTTGGACTCCACGAAATTGCCCACTGTTTCAAAACCAATTTTGAATTAAGAAAAAAAAAAAACTGCCCATTACTCAGCTCTTGTTATGTGCTAGATCCTGGGCCTTTTTTACATTGTTTTTCCCTCAAGGTAGTTTCAATTATATTAAACTCATTTTTACACATGATGATGCTGAGACTTGGGAAAATTCAGTAACTAGTTCAAGGTTACACGTCTAGTAAGTGACAGCCATGAATCAAATCCAGGTGTTTCTAGCGCCAGAGCCCATGTTCCTTGTGCTACACCACAGGCTCTTGTTTCAAATATTCCAGGACCCAATTTCTCCATTTTTCACCAACAATGGCTCTCTTCCTAACTTCCTTTCTCTACATATGTTAGAGAACATCTTATAGACACCAGGTAAAAGCCTTGTAGACCCAGGCAGTCTCCTTTACAAAGAGGGCGCAGTCCAATGGCACACTGTACTAACAGAACCGTTAAATAATCCAAGGGCTCTAAGGATACCTGAAGGACACAGGGCAGAAACAACACTAAACTCTCAATTATAGATATGACTGATGGAAGAGCCTTAATTGGCTCAGCTTCTGCTCCCACTTTGTAACTGCCAGAGCCCTTCTGGGTGATACCATTTATCCCCTAGGTCTGTTCAGGTTTCCCTCACGCACCTTAGCAAAGGCATTTTCAGTTCCTAACAGTCACCAAAAAAGTATTCATTGATGGCAAGCGGCTGGTCTTCCAAGGGGTGTGACTTCCCCAAGGAAAGGCAAGACTAAGTCCTGGTTTTCCACTGGAGCCAAACTTTTTCTCCATCTCAGGAGAGCGATTCCATTCCTGTCAGCTCCTGTGGATATGGTTTTCATTTTTTTTTTCTTTCAGATGTTACTACTTGAAAATTGTGGGTTTTTTCCAGCTCATTAAGCCTTATAAATATTATGATTTGACAGGTCACATCCCCCAATCAATTTCCCCTTCATAAACTCTGGGCTGTTTGGACAGTCACAGCAACCAGGCAGGGAGGGCGTAGTTGGCAGGAATGAAGACATGCCCCCCTCCCTTCCTGCACATGCTGTCCAGCCCATGGCACAGCTCTGCTGGAAAAGTAGCTATGAGGGAGAAAAACTTTTAAGAGTAATTATTACTGTGCTGAGGAAATAAGATTGATTTTCCTTAAAACCACTTCTTTGGAGTATCAGGCAAATACCAAATATCTTTCAACCACTTGAGTTTGAAATGGGTTTGTAGGTACACCTGACAACTGACTTTAAAACAAAAGCTTTTGGAACTAGTCGCTCTCTTCTCTAAATATGTTTTTTAAGAAGGCATATGCACTGGGGGGAGGAGTGGGATGAGGAACTAGAGAAATAATGGAAAAGAAACAGAGGCGGTGGCAGGGGTGGGGGCGGGGGGGATGGGGAAGGGCCCGAGAGAGGGAGAGTCAGAGACAAAGGACACATGGGGTTTAAGTGTTCAGCTTCCTTTCCCCTTTCATTAGCACAAATGATGGGGCTACCCGTGGGTTTCCAATCCACTCAAGCTCTTCTTGGGAGCTGGTGGCGGCCTGAGGCACAGGCTGACTCTCAGAGGAGAACTTGGCAGCAACAGAGGCAGAAGTCAGACAGAAAGGCTCTGACATGTGAGCTGTCAGGTGGTGTCAACAACAGCTGACTCATCATAAGGCCTTAGGAGGAAAACCAATGGGAATCTTGTTTCTGAGCATCCAGTGCCGAGCTCGCTCCCTGCTAGGTGCTTGGAAACAGATCGAATAGCATAATGGAGTAATTTTGTAATCTGTCATAATACCATAAGCCACAGATCCAC
Source organism: Oryx dammah (assembly GCF_014754425.2). Classification (NCBI taxonomy): domain Eukaryota; kingdom Metazoa; phylum Chordata; class Mammalia; order Artiodactyla; family Bovidae; genus Oryx; species Oryx dammah. Next base: position 29,626,968 of record NW_024070188.1, read on the forward strand.
AGACTTTGACCCCTTACAGGTATAATAAGCTCCTTTGAATAAAGCTGCACGTGTTTTCCCTATGGGGAGGGAGGGAGGGCGCCCTTCTTCTAATTACATATCCAAAGCAGATGTTTTGCCTGAGAACAAAGTATTATATTCATTAGCAGCAATCTTATAAACCAGGTTCTTTTTACTAGTCAGTTAACTAATTGACAGTTAAGAATTTGTATTAATAATATACTGCAGCCAGGCATTGCTTAATCTGACAGTTTTATTAAAAATGTAGGCAAGCTCTGCAAGCCAGCATGACTGCTAGCCTTTATGTAGGAATCCTGCTTACCCAGGATCTTCACTGGCCTGTAAAACAATACCACAGAGACAGAAAATTCCCAGGTCCAAGTCCAGGAGTCAGCAGAGTCACTCGCTTGGATGGTTTCTGTTCTTGTTCCCTTTGTGACGCCATCTGAACAAGGGAGTGATTTTGTCCCTGTTTGCTTAAAGTCTTATTGGTATGGTTCACTTCTTCTCCAGATTATCCAGATAGTAAATTATCCTGACTCTTCCTTTCTGCTTTTCTGTGTTCCACACCCTCTTTCCCACCCCCCCAAATTTATTTATTTATTTATTTGGCTGCCTTGGATCTAAGTTGCAGCATGTGGGATCTAGTTCCCTGATCAGGGACTGAACCTGGGCCCCCTGCATTGGGAGCACAGAGCCTTAGCCCCTGGACGACCAGGAAAGTCCCCCACACCCTCTTTTGAAAAAATTTACTTTGTGATATAGACAGAACTGTTTCTCAAGTCATTAGCAACTGCATCAAAGGCTGTGTAAGTGAAAATGGATAACCCAGAAGGTCCGACTGTATAGCACAGGGAACTCTGCTCAATGTTATGTGGGCAGCCTGGATAGGAGGGGTGTCTAGTGGAGGATGGTACATGTATATGAATGGCTGAATCCCTTTGCTGTCCACCTGGATCTATCATATTATTGTTAATCGGCTATACTCCAATATAAAATTAAAAAAAAAATTCTTTTAAGTTATGTAAGTGGTGGTAGAGATGGTGAAAGGGAAAATCTATCATCTTACTCCCCTTTCCAGTCTTTGCCTTCAAAATTCTACCCAATTTTCAAGAACCAGCTTAAAGGCTTCCTCCTCCACAACATCTTCTCTAACTCCCCTCACTGATGGAAATCAAGTATTTCCCTCTTCCATTCTCCCAGCATTTGCACCAAACCTCCCCTGTGCCCATGACTCACCTGATTCTAACCCCCTCAGGGCAGAATCATTTCCATCTACATCCTCATTCTCTCTCCCAAGATCCCTTGTCTATAGCCAATACCGGTTAGATATGTGCTAGATCAGATAGAAATTCCTCTTGTAGCTCTAATCTCACTCAGTCTCTAAACGTTCTTCTGGTCTCTTTTTTTTTTTTAACCATGTTTAGATTCTAGTCCTCTCTGGCAGGACCTTGAATACTTCTTGTCTGTCTTCCTGCTTCAGTCTCAGCCACCTTCAGAGGGATCTTGCTAAGATATAAATACGGACACGAGATTCCTCTGTTTAAAATCCTTCCACAGTTCTTCATTCAGTCATTCATTCATCCCCCAAATGTTTACAGAGGAGCTCAAACTGTGTGCTATGCACTGTGTTGGGGCTGGGAACTCAGCTGTGAAGAAAAACACTCCAAAATCCTGCACTTGTAGAGCTGACATTCTAGTGGCGGACACAAAAAATACATAAACAAGTGAGTATTAATATATCGTATGTCAGATGGTGATAAGTGCTACGAGGAAAAGAAAATAAGTGGGTGGGGCATCTGGAGCGAGGGGAAGAAGCCCAGCACTATCCTGGCTTGGTCAGGAAAGGCTTCTGTAGGAAGGCTACTGAGTAGGCACTGATGGAAGTGAGGCAGTGAACCCAGTGGAAACCGGGCCTGGGAAAGCCCCCCACATCCCAAAGGCAGAGGGAACAGTGTCAGGAAGGCCTTGGGGCTGAAAGGAGCATGCCAGGAGGGGTGTGCTTCTTCCTTTAAATCCCTCTTCCTCCTCTCCTTTCCCTCCACAGAAATGTTTTGGGTTTTTTGGGTCCCCTTTCTTTGTAACCGCATAAGCACTCATGCTACCTCACAGGGCATGTGACAAAAGGATTTGATTGGATAAACACTGACTTGGCTTGGAAACTCAGGAATAAAATTTTATTTGCATTCTTGAATATGTTTTAAAATTTCAAATGAGGGAATTTCATGGAGGTGCAGTGGTTAGGATTCAGCTCTTTCATTGCCAGAATCCAGGTTCAATCCCTGGTAGAGGGACTAAGATCCTGTAAGCTGCATGGCATAGCCAAAATAAAATAAAATATCAAATGAATTTAAGACTGCTTTAACTATCCACCAAGTCAGGTTGTGTGGTAAGGAATGACAGCCTCCAAGTTCAGACTCAGAGAAGCTTTCTTACAGGTCATGGAATAGAAAGATTCATGGACCAAATTAAATTTCCAGAATAACATCATTTACTGAATCTATTTAAAACACAGAATGGGAAGTGGGGGGACATGGATGGGATGGGTTGCTCCATCCTAAGGACTGGGGCAAGCAGCATGGAAGGAAGCTCACTCTTCTCTGCTTGTGTTGTAGTTAGGAGTACCCGAGTTGAGTCTGGACAAGGTAGCGGGGGTTAGTAGTAAGATGAGCTACCCTAGAGCTACCCCATGCTTGCTTTATCGGAAAGACACAGGGCAAGTACACAAGCACAGAGTCAAAGCATGCCAATCAGTTTACTGAAGCTATGAATTCCATCTGCATTTCTGGGGCAGAGCACACATGGGGCCATAAAGTATGATACTGAGGTGACTGAAAAGTCACCACTTTAGGGATGACATATCTACCAGCCTAGAGATAGTATAAGCCAGAATGCATGTCTTTATGTTCTTTTTAAAATATATAACATATTTTACAAGTTACCAATTACTCCCTAATACTTAGCACATCTTATGAATTCTATGTTTCATAGGCTATTTACTCACTCATGCATACTTATTAGATCCTGAGTTTTCTTTTTCATAAACTTACTCATTTACTTTCTATCTATGCTGAATCCTTATTATGGGTTTTATCCACCTATGGGTTTTTCTTTCTTCTATAGTACAATTGGATATACTTAAATAACACAGCAAACATATACACTATAGGCTGGAAAAGAGAGATTCTAAAAACACCAGTTTAAGTGTATCTGTGCCCTAACGCGATGTCTAAGGGAGGTAATTACACCCAGCAATTTATGCCTCTCACCACCTGCAGCGCATTCCCATGATTGGCTTATTGAAGAGCGTGTTTAAAGGCAAAAGAAAAATGAAAGTCATAAAAACCTCTGGGATCATTAATTATGTAAACCCATGCTGGCTGGCTAATAATCATAATAATTCATTGGAAATTTTTGTTTCCAGTCATCTTAGTAACTCAGAATCTTTTTTCTTTTCCTGCTTATACTCAAGAAGTTCTAAACTGTTTCCAAGATGGTATTGATCAGCTGAAAGAAAGGAATTTCAGGGGCAGTTATTTGTTTGTTTACTTATTTTGGAATCGCTAATTTTTATGCAAATTGCTTTTTAAAAGTAAACTTTTTGAGAAGTATGCTTTGCATCCAATAAAACACACCCATTTTAAGTGTGCCATTTGATGGGTTTTGACAAATATTTACACTTATATAAATACCACCACAATCAAGACATAGAGCATTTCCATCAATCTCCCCAATTTCTTCATTTCCACAGCAGCAGTTTGAAACAAAAAGGAAGTTTCCAAAGTACCCATTTTTAAAAGATTTCACTTTAAAAGCCTAATTCTTCCCTTCTTGGGCAAACAGAGATAATTTTGTAAAACATCACTTAGAAATTTCTTTCCATTAGGTGCTAGACAGTGCTTTGGAGAAGGCAATGGCAACCCACTCCAGTACTCTTGCCTGGAAAATCCCATGAACAGAGAAGCCTGGTAGGCTGCAGTCCATGGGGCTGCACAGAGTCGGACAAGACTGAAGCAACTTAGCAGCAGCAGCAGCAGACAGTGTTTATCCAACATATTGTTTTTAGTTGTTATTGGTGTCAATTAGGAGTATCAGTTCAGTTCAGTTTAGTCACTCAGTCTTGTCTGACTCTTTCCGACCCCATGGACTGCAGCATACCTGGCCTCCCTGTCCATCATCAACTCCTGGAGTTCACACAAACTTGTGTCCATTGAGTTGGTGACGCCATCCAACCATCTCATCCTCTGTCGTCCCCTTCTCCTCCTACCCTCAATCTTTCCCAGCATCAGGGTCTTTTCCAAGGAGTCAGTTATTCACATCAGGTGGTCAAAGCACTGGAGTTTCAGCTTCAGCATCAGTCCTTCCAATGAATGGTCAGGACTGATTTCCTTTAGGATGGACTGGTTGGATCTCCTTGCAGTCCAAGGGACTCTCAAGAGTCTTCTCCAACACCACAATTCAAAAGCATCAATTCTTTGGTGCTCAGCTTTCTTTATAGTCCAACTCTCACATCCATACATGACCATTGGAAAAACCATAGCTTTGACTAGACGGACCTTTGTTGGCAAAGTAATGTCTCTGCCTTTTAATATACTGTCTAGGTTGGTCATAACTTTTCTTCCAAGGAGTAAGCATCTTTTAATTTCATGGCTGCAATCACCATCTGCAGTGATTTTGGAGCCCCCCAAAATAAAGTCTGTCACTGTTTCCACTGTTTCCCCATCTATTTCCCATGAAGTGATGGGACCAGATGCCATGATCTTCGTTTTCTGAATGTTGAGCTTTAAGCCAACTTTTTCACTCTCCTCTTTCACTTTCACCAAGAGGCTCTTTAGTTCTTCTTTGGTTTCTGCCATAAGGGTGGTATCATCTGCATATCTGAGGTTATTGATATTTCTCCCGGCAATCTTGGTTCCAGCTTGTGCTTCATTCAGCCCAGTGTTTCTCATGAGGTACTCTGGATGTAAGTTAAATAAGCAGGGTGACAATATACAGCCTTGATTACTCCTTTCCCTATTTGGAACCAGTCTGTTGTTCCATGTTCAGTTCTAACCATTGCTTCCTGACCTGCATACAGATTCTCAAGAGGCAGGTCAGGTGGTCTGGTATTCCCATCTCTTGAAGAATTTTCCACAGTTTGTTGTGATCCATACAGTCAAAGGCTTTGGTGTCATCAGTAAAGCAGAAGCCAATGTTTTTCTGGAACTCTCTTGCTTTTACGATGATCCGACGGATGTTGGCAATTTGATCTCTGGTTCCTCTGCCTTTTCTAAATCCAGATTGAACACCTGGAAGTTCACGGTTCACACACTGTTGAAGCCTGGCTTGGAGAATTTTGAGCATTACTCTACTAGCGTGTGAGATGAGTGCAATTATGCGGTAGTTTGAGCATTCTTTGGCATTGCCTTTCTTTGGGATTGGAATGAAAACTGACCTTTTCCAGTCCTGTGGCCACTGCTGAGTTTTCCAGATTTGCTGGCATATTGAGTGCAGCACTTTCACAGCATCATCTTTCAGGATTTGAAACAGCTCAACTGGAATGCTATCACCTCCACTAGCTTTGTTCATAGTGATGCTTCCTAAGGTCCACTTGACTTAGCATTCCAGGATGTCTGGGTGTGGCGGCTGTGCGGTGCTGGAGCAACTTTGAGGAGAATTAGGAGTATAGGTGTTTTAATAATTGGAGTCAGCCTTGCCTTCTGCCCCTATCTTGAGAAATGGTCTGACCACATTTCCAGAGTTACTTGTTCCCACTTCTGGACCCTCAGCCATGGCCAGACAGGATGTGTGACTGCCCTTTAAATGCGCCACATTCAACATGCAACACAATACAACCTTTGTGCACTTGTCCATGTGATGTTCCAGCAGTGAGAGCCCTTCTCCAGGGGCCAGTTCAGGCCCTGCTTCTTTGAGGAGCCTTTCCCAAGCCACCCAAACTGTTGGAAATCTCCACCAGAGATTGCCCTCTCTCCAGCACATCCACACTGCGCACACTCAGCACACACGGTTAGCATCACCCGTTTAGTGTCCCTTGTGTGTACCTGTCTCCTCCACAGCTGGATAGTAGACTGCTCAAAGGCAGGGATGACCCGCCTTGACCCCAGCGGTGTGCAGTGCCCAGGGAATAGTCACTGAATGACTGTGCCCATGAGACTTTTCTTGGCAGAATATATTCTGTTTGAATAGGACCCCAAACACTCCTTGACTCACAACAGATAATTGGATGCCTATGCCATGCTCTAGCCAACCATCTCGGAGGGACACAATGGGTACGTTGGGTCTTGCAGTCAAAAAAAGAAGCCGTACCGCCTTAGGGAAAACTAATGTGTGACAATCAAACTTACAGAGTATATAAATTATGCATTTTTTTGGAGAGCAGGAAAAAGCTTTCATAAAGGGGAAGGAAGAGGAGAGAAGAGAGAATGTCCATAATTACTTTCCTTGTAAATTATTGTTTCACTGTACAGAAAAGCAGTCGTCACAGGGTTCCTCTGGCAGGACTTCTTCCATGCATCTTCTTTCTCTCCAGTTCCAGACTTCTCCTTTCTACTGGGTCCTTCCCCTGATGCCATGAACAACTCTAGTTTTCTTTAATTAAAAAGAAAAAAAAATTATTCTTTCAAGGTCCTTGATCTCCTACAGCTGTGACTGTCTCTACCTCCTTCACTTCTCATCCAGTTTTCTGAGTCACCTCCATTCATTGTCTTCACTTGCTCTGTGTCTTTTCACTTCTAAACCTGCCCCAGCCTGGCTTCATTCCAGACCACCTAACTGACATTGCTCTTGCAAAGACCACTGAACTTATAACTGCTAAGGCAAACAGTTCATTTTCAGCAGCATCTTTGATTCATTCACAGAGCAGATCATTCTTTCTTCCTCCAGGTTTTCTTCCAATTCTCCCAAAGCTTTCTCAGTGTCTTTTTTTTTTGTACATCTCTTTCTTTATCTGTTATCCTCCAAAATGTAGTCGTTACTCAAGATCCTACCCTTGACCTACTTTTTTTTATATTCCTTTATATTTCTCTTTCTAATAATATTTGTTACCAAGCTTGTACACCTGTACAATGAAAACACTGGAATCTATTTTTCCAGCCCAGGCCAGATCTCTTCTCCCAAGATTTAAATGTCTTCTATAAATATTTCAATGTCAACATGCACAAATTCTATTCATGCTATTTTAATAGCATCACTGTCTCCTCAATACCCAAGTCAGAAACCTGGACATCATTCTGACTTCTTTCTCTGTTTTCCTTCTGCCCCTCATTCATTCTGGCTCTGCTTTAGGTAAACACCCTGCCCCCCCCACCACCAATTTCCCCTGTAATCTGGTCTGCAGTTGAGTTTTACTTGGTCAAGTGTGAATTCCAAAGACAGTGAGTGAGCACAGTGACATTTGGAAGAGTTAAAATTAACTCGAAAGACTTTTGCTTTAGACTATGAAGGATTAAATACTGCAGGAATTTCCCTTCAACCATAAACAACTAGAATACCAAGGTTGTTTGTTTTTTTTTTTCAGGCAAAATATTTGAAACAGTTTCCAGACACGAGACAATGGGTCATGAATTGTAATCCCTGAAAGAAGGGAAAGAAACAAAGAATGAAGAAGAAGGAATCTAAGCAACCTAATAACCTTGCCAAGTTAAAAGAGATCAGAGTTTGGGGAATTTGTGTTGGACAGTATCAGAGTGGAGGGAGGTAAACAGAAAGAGAGCTCTAGAGAGTTCTGTGCCCTGGGAACCTTTCAAGGCAGAAAGCTGGGGCAATCATAGGAGTTATCCCATTTGTTTCCTACCTCTCAAGGATCACTGTCCTTCGTTGCCTGATGACCAATGTTTCATACATTTAGTCTAGTTCCTTATTGTTTCTGGTGGGAGAGTAAATCCAGTTCCCCTTACTCCATCATGGCTGAAAGCAGAAGTCCTAAAGGCTACTCTAGATCTGTCCTAAAAATGTTTAAAAGAAAACATTGAAAGGATCAAGCTCAAATAACTTGGCTAAATGTCAGAACAAAGTCCAAAACCCTTTAACAATACAACAAAATCTAATGTCCAACAAAGTAAAATGCACATTGTCTGTCATTTGCTAAAAATTATCAGCCATACAAAGAAGCAAAAAAAAAAACATGACTGACACCCAAGAGAAAAATCAATAGTAGAGACATTCAAAAATGACAGAGGTAATGGAATTAGCAGACAAAGAACTTAAAACATCTGTTGTAAACCATATAGGTATATTTGACAATGCTTTTGTTTGGTTTTTTGACCTTGTTGTGGCTTGTGGGATCTTAGTTCCATGACCACGGATCAAACCTGGGTCCCTTGCAATGGAACCACAGAGTCCTAACCACTGGACCACCAGGGAAGTCCCTTATATTTGACAATATAAAGGAAAACATAAGCATGATGAGGATAGATATGAAAGATCTCATTTTAAAAAGAACCGGAGACTTGGATTATAATATTGTTGCTTCTACATGTTTGTTGTTTGACCCAAGACAATGACCTCCCGTCACTGGGCTAATGACATCCCTGCTAATAATACTCTTTTCCTCCAAATCGCTTTTTCATCCCATAAATTCTGTAGTTGAAATATTTACATGTCTCCAGCTCTATTTCCCCGGAGAAGGCAATGGCACCCCACCCCAGTACTCTTGTCTGGAAAGTCCCATGGACGGAGGAGCATGGTAGGCTATAGTCCATGGGGTCGCTAAGAGTCGGACACGACTGAGCGACTTCCCTTTCACTTTTCACTTTCACGCATTGGAGAAGGAAATGGCAACCCCCTCCAGTGTTCTTGCCTGGAGAATCCCAGGGATGGGGGAGCCTGGTGGGCTGCCGTCTATGGGGTTGCACGGAGTCGGACACGACTGAAGTGACTTAGCAGCAGCAGCAGCAGCTCTATTTCCCAGTCATCTCTTCCTAGTTTATGGCAAGTATCCTATCCTAATCACCAATCTTTTTCTCCCATAATGACCAGAGAGATTTTTCTAAAATGAGAAATGAACCATACCTCTCTCCCGGCCTTTCATTGCCCTAATGATGAAGTCCACAGTTCACACTACAAACTCCAGGCCCTTCCTGGTCTGGTCCCACCCTTCTTGCTTCTTTGAGCCTTTCTAGAAACCATTCTTTCCTTTCCCTCAAGGCTCTGCTCCTACCCTTTCATCTTAAGACTTCCTGCCTAGAACATTTCCCCCAGTAATTTTTTCAGTCAATTTCTGATCCTTGATTAAATTGTCAGGTTAAACACCGCTTCCTCAGGAAAGGCTTTCCTGACCACCTGCATCCCTCCCCATGACTCTCTTAAGTGCTGCTCCTGTATGTACTCTTATATATTTCTGATTCTATAGTCACGGCACTTATCTCACCATATTACAATCGCCTAATTGTCTCTCTCCATCCCAGCCTCTGTGCCGGTTTCCCCGTAGTAGCACATCACCTAACCCAGTACTGGCTTCTAAAAAGAACAAAAGAAAGTTTACCCTCCATAATATATTTCAGTTCTGCTCCTTCCAGAGCCCTGCTCTAGGCCATGCCCCTGTAACCCTGCATTCCCAAAATAGCCTCAGATCAGCCTCCCAGTCTGAGGGTCTCCTTCATCTAATCCACCATGCTCACAGCAGCAGAATCATTGTCCTCAAGCATCATTTTGATCATATCACTCCCCTTCTTAGAAACCTACAATAGCTCCAATTGCCTCTTGAATTAAATTAAAACTCCTAATCATGGGTTTCAAGGATCTCTACCAATTAGCTGCCTCCCTTCCCCCACATATAGCTGCTGTCATCTTTTCACAGGCCCTTAAAGCATGGCTTCTCCTGTGGCCGCAAGTCTGCTCCACGTCCACCTACCTCCTAAGCCCACCCCTATGGCACTCTCTCCTTCTTTCTTAGCTTTCCCCTCCTCTTCTTTTTCCCTATTATCTTTCCCCAGTTTAAAAATATTGCTCAATAAACATTTTCTTCATGATAGTTTCCCAAACAGTCAGCTCCACATGACTTTACCCTTTCTATTATAACTTGTCTGTCTACATGTATGTAGAATATTTGTGCTTACATGTATATCATTAGCATCCCATGCCATGTGGCTTCCCCTAACTTATTTTTGATATTGTCTGCGCTATTAGGGTTCAGCAATGTCTTTTCATCCTTCATGACTTACGCATGTTCTGTGCCTGAGGTCCTTGTTTATCTTTGCAGTAATCATGAAGGGGAGACTGGAAGGTGGGAACTCCCAAAGGAAACCTAATTTCCTTCAGGCTGATGATGCAGTCCTAGCTGAGCAGCAGGTAGTCTGTGCTCAGGATCCCTGTCATGGGGGAAATCTTTGTGTTGTACAAGGGACAAAAACAAACATTTCTGAGTGCCCATTCTGTGCCAGACACTGTGCTAGGAGCTTTACACACGCAGTCTCATGTTTGCCTCCTAATAACTGGCTGGGTTAGGTTGACTTTTCTTGACTTACAAGGACATTCGGAGTCAGAGAGCTATGTATAATCTGTGTTGTCTCTGATAAAAGTCTTTCTGATCCAAAATTCATGCTTGCATTCTCATACAAGGAAGACATGTTTCTGGAAGAATAGACCTTCTGGTAGAATGCCCCAGAAGGGCACCAAAATCAGGACATGTGCTCTGACAATGCTGTGTCATACAACATATATTGTACAATGTGGCCTATCGCTTTATCTATGAAGAAGACGCTCACCAAGCCCACATCATATGGCTCTGTCACCCTGTTTGCTTGTCTAGGTCGAGTGAGAAAAGACTCCTCCTATAAATGATTAATTTTAAAATTTTAGTTAAAGATTTCTTTAAGAACTTGATGAAAGCCATGGACTCTTTCCCTCCAAAAGATAATAAACATATGACATTTACATACACATCAGGATGTTTGCAGACACTTCCTTTCTTACTTCTGGCCTATGTTTATCAAGACCCCAGGTCTACACAGAAAATTACATTTTCTCCTAATGCCTTTCCTACTTTGCATAATCCAGAATCTATTAATGGTAAATGTTTGAGGACTCTGTGTTAATATCATTTATATACATGTTTCAATATATCTTGGAGGACTTCCCTCGTGCTCCAGTGGTTAAGACACCCCATGCTTCCGCTGCAGGGGGCTCAGGTTTGATCACTGGTCTGGGGAAGATCTTGCATGTCATGTGGTGTGCCCTCCCTCAAAAAAATTTCAAAAGATAAGCTGCATAAGTTTTTACTTACTTAATGATGCAAAGGTTGATTTTAAAGTGGAGACCTAAGAGAAAACCTAGAGACTGAAAAGAAGTTAGAGAAGGAGCTTTGGGGAAAGTAAACAGGATCCTTCATTCTGGTTGTGCTCATATTCATCTGTGGTCTCCATTGTTCGTTTTAATCCCAACACCTTAATTTCCATATCAGATTCATTGTGATGGGAGATAACATTATCATTTGTTTCAACCTACTTTTTTGAAGCACTGCACCAGAGTCTGCTCTGTTTACAACGGGTAAACTCATTTTCCTAGGAAACTCTTCTCCTCACCTCTAGCAGTTGAGAAGAAAGGAAAAAATATAAAAACACCAGCATCTTTTGGAATGGCTTTTTGAGGCTGAAGAGTGACATCTTTTGGTGGAAAGATGGAAGGGACTTCTTATTAGGCCACTTTTAACTGAGACATGTAGGAGACCAAGTGTCCATTTCTTCATAGTGTCTATGAACCCCCTGAAGTTGTATGTACAGTTTTGAATGTAAACTGTACCTTTTTCTTAAAAAATGGTCCAGAGCTTTCACAAGGTCCTCAGAGGGTTCTTTGCTCACGAAAAGTCAGTCCACTGAATTGGGTCTGTGTTTCCTTAAAGTGTTTGGGGTCAGAAGATTACCTGCAGCAGAATCACTGTGGGAAGCTACTGAGCGTTAAAAACTCAGATTCCTGGGCCCCAACTGCCATCTTCTGAATTAGAATTTCTATGGGAATGATCTGGAACTATGATTCTTTAACAACTTACCCAGGTGATTTGGTTAAACTTCTGAAATAGCTAGGTTTCAAATGTTTAACATCAACAACAGTTACTTCAGTTGTGTCTGATTCTTTGAGACCCCATGGACTGCAGCCCACCAAGCTCCTCTGTCCATGGGGATTCTCCAGGCAAGAACTCTGGAGTGGGTTGCCATGCTCTCCTCCAGGGGGTCTTCCTGATCCAGGGATCAAACCACATCTCTTGCGTCTCCTGCATTGGCAGGCAGATTCTTTACCACTAGGGCCACCTGGGATCATCTGTTAGAATAAAACGAACAATTACAATGTAGGGATGTGCTTACATCTACAGGCCTGGGTTCAAATGTCAGCTCGGCTACTTACTAGCTACATAACTTTGGCAGTTATGAGTCTCTCTGAACACTAGTTCCCTCATCTGTAAATATGTGGCTGAATAATTTATCTGTCTTGAGATAATATTGCCTAACATGTAGTAGTGGAGAAGGCAATGGCACCCCATTCCAGTACTCTTGCCTGGAAAATCCCATGGATGGAGGAGCCCGGTAGGCTGCAGTCCATGGGGTCTGCAGAGTCAGACACGACTGAGTGACTTCACTTTCACTTTTCACTTTCATGCATTGGATAAGGAAATGGCAACCCACTCCAGTGTTCTTGCCTGGAGAATCCCAGGGATGGTGGAGCCTGGTAGGCTCTCGTCTATGGGGTCGCGCAGAGTCAGACACGACTGAAGCGACTTAGCAGCAGCAGCAGCAGCAGCAACATGTAGTAGGAGTCCCTAGAATATTATTTGTTGTTCATTGCTTCTCTTAAACATGGAATATTTCCCATACTCTCCAGGTCTAATTTTTTTCAAGTGCTTTATGAGGCTCTTTTTCATAAAGATATTGTCAATAAACAAAAAGATTCATCATTTTCTATAATGATCCACATGCCATGTATAAAGAGATTCTGTTATGCCATCAAATATGCTTGAACTGTAAACTATAAACTGAAATTTTGTCTCAATAGACAAATTAGCAATATTCATATTCTGTAGGTTCTACTGTACTGTAACTCTCTGTGGACTCATAGTGATTTTAGCAAAAGGAAAGCATAAATACCAGAATTTACCAACAAGAACAAAGTATTTTATGCTTAATAGGCACATAATTGAGAATGCAAGATTTAATGAAGTATCTACTTAGTAGAACATCTCCAGAAGCAAAAGAAGAAATTCCTATTTTTGTAAAACCAGTTGTAAAATCCTAAGTTTGCTAAGAACACCCTTACCAACCTTCCTCACTCCCATTCCCATGCATACACTGGATTGTTTTGAGCAGATTCCTTCCTTCTTGTGATTTTGCAGTTCTGATCTACTACAGCTGTATATTTTTCATCACTGGGAAATCATTTACACAAACGTTCATTTTTACATACCAGCGGACATTTACCCTGGCTTACAATGTAAGCAGAAAGTCTACAGTAAATACAATGCCTAATAAAAACAACAAACTCTTCTAATTCACTTTCTTATAGAGTTCCCACTTAATTAACTAAAAAAATCTAGGAATTTGCCCCTGGTGCTTCTTTTGAGGCTAAACATTTATTTCAGTTCCTGGTGGAAAAAGACTTGTTTATTTGGAGCAGAAGAAACTGTGGCTCCATGGAGAATCGGTATTCAAAAGGTGGAAAGCATTGGTATACTTATCTTTAAATTTCTCATCTTATTTATCATTCTTCAACCTATTTATCAAAAATCTTGAATAGACTCAGGTTTTGTATTCTTTGATTGCCATCTGCTGGTGGTCCTCTATACTAGAAAATAAAAATTCCCAGGAAAACTGCAACAACCTGGTTATTACTTGATTTGAGTAGTTCTCAAAACCCCAATGGAGAAGGAAATGGCAACCCACTCCAGTACTCTTGCCTGGAGAATCCTGGGGACAGAGGAGCCTGGTGGGCTCCCGTCTATGGGGTCGCACAGAGTCGGACACAACTCAAGCGAGCGACTTAGCAGCAGCAACAAAACCCCAATGAGAAGGGTATTTTTAATGCCCACAGTGATACCAGAGAGTTGTGTGAAGGTTCCAGAGGACACGCCTCTCAGGAATCATGTAGTGTAGTTGTTTCCTGGGAAGATGGTTGCTACTCACAGCTACTCACTCTGTAGGGCCAGTGGCTTTAAAAGAAAGAAAGAAAAAAAGACTTTATTGTTTAGAGCAGTTTTAGGTTCTCAGCAAAACTGAGTGGAGAATGCAGAATTCCCACGTACTCCCTGCCCCTACACATGTACAGCTTCCCCCACTATCAACATCTGGCACCAGAGTGGTACAATTATTACAATCAATGGACTTATATTGACACATCTTTATCTTCTGAAGTGATAAATAGTTTACATTAGGGCTCACTTTTCATTGTACTATCTATGGATTTTGACAAACATATGATAACTGTATCCTTATCCACCATTGTAGAATCATACAGAATCATTTCACTGCCTTAAAAACCCCCTGTGTTCCATCTGTTCATCCCTCCCTAACCCCTGGCAAACACTGGATCTTTTTACTCAATAGTTTTGCCTTTTCCAGAATGTCACTTAGTTGGAATCATACAGCAGGTAGCCCTTCCAGATTGGCATCTTTCACTTAGTAATATGCAACTGAATTTGCTCCTTGTGTTTTCATGGCTTGATAGCTCTTTTCTAGCATTAGATAATAATCCATTGTGTTGATGTGGAACAGTTTATTTATCCATTCATCTATTGAATCTTGGTTGCTTTCAAGTTTTGACAAGTTATGAATAAATCTACTCCAAACATTCACATTCAGGTTTTTGTGTACATGTAAGAACAGAATGGGAAAGACTAGAGATCTCTTCAAGAAAATGAGAGATACCAAGAGAACATTTCATGCAAAGATGGGCTCGATAAAGGACAGAAATGGTATGGACCTAAAAGAAGCAGAAGATAGTAAAAAGAGGTGGCAAGAATACACGGAAGAACTGTACAGAAAAGATCTTCACGACCTGGATAATTGCGATGGTGTGATCACTCATCTAGAGCCAGACATCCTGGAATGTGAAGTCAAGTGGGCCTTAGAAAGCATCACTACGAACAAAGCTAGTGGAGGTGATGGAATTCCAGTGGAGCTATCTCAAATCCTGAAAGATGATGCTATGAAAGTGCTGCACTCAATATGCCAGCAAATCCGGAAAACTCAGCAGTGGCCACAGGACTGGAAAAGGTCAGTTTTCATTCCAATCCCAAAGAAAGGCAATGCCAAAGAATGCTCAAACTACCACACAGTTGCACTCATCTCACATGCTAGTAGAGTAACGCTCAAAATTCTCCAAGCCAGGCTTCAGCAATACGTGAACCGTGAACTCCCTGATGTTCAAGCTGGTTTTAGAAAAGGCAGAGGAACCAGAGATCAAATTGCCAACATCTGCTGGATCATGAAAAAAGCAAGAGAGTTCCAGGAAAACATCTATTTCTGCTTTACTGACTATGCCAAAGCTTTTGACTGTGTGGATCACAATAAACTGTGGAAAATTCTTCAAGAGATGGGAATACCAGACCACCTGACCTGCCTCTTGAGAAGCCTGTATGCAGGTCAGGAAGCAACAGTTAGAACTGGACATGGAACAACAGACTGATTACAAATAAGAAAAGGCTGTATATTGTCACCCTGCTTATTTAACTTATATGCAGAGTACCTCATGAGAAACACTGGACTGGAAGAAACACAAGCTGGAATCAAGATTGCCGGGAGAAATATAAATAACCTCAGATATGCAGATGACACCACTCTTATGGCAGAAAGCGAAGAGGAACTAAAAAGCCTCTTGATGAAAGTGAAAGAGGAGAGTGAAAAAGTTGGCTTAAAGCTCAACATTCAGAAAACGAAGATCATGGCATCCAGTCCCATCACTTCATGGGAAATAGATGGGGAAACAGTGGAAACAGTGTCAGACTTTATTTTGGGGGGCTCCAAAATCACTGCAGATGGTGATTGCAGCCATGAAATTAAAAGACGCTTACTCCTTGGAAGAAAAGTTATGATCAACCTAGATAACATATTCAAAAGCAGAGACATTACTTTGCCGACTAAGGTCCGTCTAGTCAAGGCTATGGTTTTTCCTGTGGTCGTGTATGGATGTGAGAGTTGGACTGTGAAGAAGGCTGAGCGCCGAAGAATTGATGGTTTTGAACTGTGGTGTTGGAGAAGACTCTTGAGAGTCCCTTGGACTGCAAAGAGATCCAACCAGTCTATTCTAAAGGAGAACAGTCCTGGGATTTCTTTGGAAGGAATGATGCTAAAGCTGAAACTTCAGTACTTTGGCTACCTCATGCGAAGATTTGACTCATTGGAAAAGACTTTGATGCTGGGAAGGATTGGGGGCAGGAGGAGTAAGGGATGACCGAGGATGAGATGGCTGGATGGCATCACGGACTCAATGGACATGAGTCTGAGCGAACTCCGGGAGATGGTGATGAACAGGGAGGCCTGGTGTGCTGTGATTCATGGGGTCGCAAAGAGTCGGACACGACTGAGCAACTGAACTGAACTGAACTGAATGGAGAAAAACAAACGTGACTCCATACTGGATCTAGTCCTTTAGCTCTAACCCTTGTGCTCTGTTGCCTGTGCCTGGTCATTCTGGCCCTGCATTTCTGTAAAGGAATGTTGCCTATAGCCTGAAATATACATCATAGCCCATTCTCAAGGCTCTGCCTCCCAGGCCTTTAAAGGTATAACACTTTTCATTCATATAGAGATAAAAAGTTGTGGAACAGAGAACATGTATCTTGTTGGAGGTTTTCAGAAACTTTGTTAGCAGACCTACATGGACATATGCAAGAACAAAGGATCATCACATTTCCCTCTGGAGTCTGGCCAGCACTAACAAGTTTGCAACAACCAGCCACACACCTCCTCCCCTTTTAGAATAAAAGAAGTCTGAATTCTAACTCCAGTGAGATGGGTTTTGAGGATACTAATCCACAATCTTCTCAGCCTCCTGGCTTTCCAAATAAGATGAGTATTCCTTGCCCAAACACCTTATCTCTCAATTTATTGGTCTGTTGTGGGGCAAGCAGTATGAATGTGGACGGGAAACAATCCCACAGCAATGTGTAATGGTTACAATTTCTTCACATTTATTATCATCTTTTTTTGCTTTAGTCATCCTAGTGGGCATAAAATGATTATGCTTTTGATTTGCATGTCCTCAGTGAGAGTACATCATGAGAAATGGGCTGGATGAAGCACAAGCTGGAATCAAGATTACCAGGAGAAATATCAATAACCTCAAATATGCAGATGATATCACCTTTATGGCAGAAAGCAAAGAAGAACTAAAGAACCTCTTGATGAAAGTAAAAGAGGAGAGTGAAAAGGTTGGCTTAAAGCTCAGCATTCAGAAAACTAAGATCATGGCATCTGGTCCCATCACTTCATGGGAAATAGATGGGGAAACAATGGAAACAGTGACAGACTTTGATTTCTTGGGCTCCAAAATCACTGCAGATGGTGACTGTAGCCATGAAATTAAAAGACACTTACTCCTTGGAAGAAAAGTTATGACCAACCTAGGTCATAGGTTGAAACTAGACAACATATTGAAAAGCAGAGACATTACTTTGACAACAAAGGTCCATCTAGGCAAGGCTATGGTTTTTCCAGTAGTCATGTATGGATATGAGAGTTGAACTACAAAGAAAGCTGAGTGCTGAAGAACTGATGCTTTTGAAATATGGTGTTGGAGAAGACTCTTGAAAGTCCCTTGGACGGCAAGGAGATCCAACCAGTCCATCCTAAAGGAAATCAATCCTGAATATTCATTGGAAGGACTGATGTTGAAGCTGAAACTCCAATACTCTGGCCACCTGATGGGAAGAAGTAACTCATTGGAAATGACCTGATGCTGGGAAAGAGTGAAGGCAGGAGGAGAAGGGGATGACAGGGGATGAGATGGTTGGATGGCGTCACCAACTCAATGGACATGAGTCTGAGTAAACTCCAGGAGTTGGTTATGGACAGAGAAGCCTGGCATGCTGCCATCCATGGGGTCACAAAGAGTCAGACACGACTGAGTGACTGAACTGAACTGAACTAATGACCAATGATGTCAATCATCTTGTCATATGCTTATATGCCATCTGTATGTCGTCTTTAGAGACAAATGTATCCAAATCTTTTCCCCTTTTTAAAATGGAGTTGTCTTATTGTTAAGTTATAAAAGTTCTTTATCTACTCTGGTACAAGTCCCATTTTGGTACAAGTCCCATTTTACATATAGGACTAACAAATATTTTCTCCCATTCTGTGTGTTGTCTTTTCACTTTTTTTATGGTGTCCTTTGAAACACAAAGGTTTATAACTTTAGTGAAGTCTGGTTTATCTATTTCGATCCACTTTTGAAATTTCTTCTCTTTAAGGCCAGAGATGATTGATCTTTGTCCTATTGCCCCAAGAGCTAGCAAGTTATTTTTGCCAGGTATTGCTGGGATGTAGTCAGTATGACTTAAATTCAGTCTCTTTCTCATGTTCTGTGTCATGGCAAGTGCTGCTCTCTTACATGGAATTCCATCACTGCCTCCATCTCCTTTGCCTAGCCAGGTCTGTATTGCCCTTAAAGATTTTGTTCAGATGTTTTCTCCTTCTCTTTGGGGATCCTTCACGGGGTCGCAAAGAGTCGGACACGACTGAGCGACTGAACTGAACTGAACTGAACTGAACTGAACAGAGGTCTCCTTCCAGCCGAGGGAGCCAGTTCAGTCTTCCCTCATGGAAGTCATCAAAGGCAGGAATTTTGATTTACTGTCTGCATTATACAGGAATGGAATCTGAATAGGCCTGCATTTGAATTTCAGCCTCATAATTAGCTGTACAAACTTGAGCAATGTCATATTTCTGATCCTTCATCATTTTTATAAACTAAAAATAATTTCTAAACATAGGGTCATTGTAAGACTTGACATATAGTAATAAGTTAAACTTTATTACTTTATTTAAGTAAAGTTTAACTTATTAATTAGATTCTTAGTAAGTCCCAGATATTGTTTTTAGCATTACTATTATTAGTTTCTATTTAATGTGGGAGCTAACAGTGTCAGGAATATGGCAAATTCCCAGTAATGGATGTCTGGTGACAAAGAGAACCACTATAGGCATGTCATACCACCAGTGTGGGCACCTCAGCTATACTCCTTTCAAAGTTTCCAGAGAGCTGTTTCCTGATGCATCTTTGAGTGTCTAAGGAAAACAATGAAACATACCCCCAGAAAATGCACATTACCCTTTAGTTTGTGTATTATTTTGGTGGGATTTCTGAATACCTGAAACCCCATGGGTCTAGGGACTAAAGGTTAAGTAGATTTTAACAAATATTTATGACCAGTACGACCCAAATAATCCTTTTAAAAATGAGCAGCCAGAAACCGTACCATCATCAGGTGGTCTGGTATTCCCATCTCTTTGACTCATCAAAGACTTTGATGCTGGGAAGGATTGGGGGCAGGAGGAGAAGGGGACGACAGAGGATGAGATGGCTGGATGGCATCACTGACTTAATGGACGTGAATCTGAGTGCCACCATCCGCAGTGATTTTGGAGCCCCCCAAAATAAAGTCTGACACTGTTTCCACTGTTTCCCCATCTATTTCCCATGAAGTGATGGGACTGGATGCCATGATCTTTGTTTTCTGAATGTTGAGCTTTAAGCCAACTTTTTCACTCTCCTCTTTCACTTTCATCAAGAGGCTTTTTAGTTCCTCTTCGCTTTCTGCCATAAGAGTGGTGTCATCTGCATATCTGAGGTTATTGATATTTCTCCCGGCAATCTTGATTCCAGCTTTTGTTTCTTCCAGTCCAGTGTTTCTCATGAGGTACTCTGCATATAAGTTAAATAAGCAGGGTGACAATATACAGCCTTGATGAACTCCTTTTCCTATTTGTAATCAGTCTGTTGTTCCATGTCCAGTTCTAACTGTTGCTTTTGACCTGCATACAGATTTCTCAAGAGGCAGGTCAGGTGGTCTGGTATTCCCATCTCTTGAAGAATTTTCCACAGTTTATTGTGATCCACACAGTCAAAAGCTTTGGCATAGTCAGTAAAGCAGAAATAGATGTTTTCCTGGAACTCTCTTGCTTTTTTCATGATCCAGTGGATGTTGGCAATTTGATCTCTGGTTCCTCTGCCTTTTCTAAAACCAGCTTGAACATCAGGGAGTTCACGGTTCACGTATTGCTGAAGCCTGGCTTGGAGAATTTTGAGCATTACTCTACTAGCATGTGAGATGAGCGCAACTGTGTGGTAGTTTGAGCATTCTTTGGCATTGCCTTTCTTTGGGATTGGAATGAAAACTGACCTTTTCCAGTCCTGTGGCCACTGCTGAGTTTTCCGGATTTGCTGGCATATTGAGTGCAGCACTTTCATAGCATCATCTTTCAGGATTTGAAACAGCTCAACTTGAATTCCATCACCTCCACTAGCTTTGTTCGTAGTGATGCTTTCTAAGGCCCACCTGACTTCACTTTCCAAGATGTCTGACTCTAGATTAGTGATCACACCATCATGATTATCTGGGTCGTGAAGATCTTTTTTGTACAGTTCTTCCATGGATTCTTGCCACCTCTTGGTAATATCTTTTGCTTCTGTTAGGTCCATACCATTTCTGTCCTTGATTGAGCCCATCTTTGCATGAAGTGTTCCCTTGGTATCTCTAATTTTCTTAAAGAGATCTCTAGTCTTTCCCATTCTGTTGTTTTCCTCTATTTCTTTGCATTGATCGCTGAAGAAGGCTTTCTTATCTCTTCTTGCTATTCTTTGGAACTCTGCATTCAGATGCGTATATCTTTCCTTTTCTCCTTTGCTTTTTGCCTCTCTTCTTTTCACAGCTATTTGTCTGGCCTCCCCAGACACCCATTTCGCTTTTTTGCATTTCTTTTCCATGGGGGTGATCTTGATCCCTGTCTCCTGTACAATGTCACGAACTTCATTCCATAGTTCATCAGGCACTTTATCTATCAGATCTAGGCCCTTAAATCTATTTCTCACTTCCACTGTATAATCATAAGGGATTTGATTTAGGTCATACCTGAATGGTCTAGCGGTTTTCCCTACTTTCTTCAATTTGAGTCTGAATTTGGGAATAAGGAGTTCATGATCTGAGCCACAGTCAGCTCCTGGTCTTATTTTTGTTGACTGTATACAGCTTCTCCATCTTTGGCTGCATAGAATATAATCAATCTTATTTCGGTGTTGACCATCTGGTGATGTCCATGTGTAGAGTCTTCTCTTGTGTTGTTGGAAGAGGGTGTTTGCTATGACCAGTGCGTTTTCTTGGCAAAACTCTATTAGTCTTTGCCCTGCTTCATTCCGCATTCCAAGGCCAAATTTGCCTGTTACTCCAGGTGTTTCTTGACTTCCTACTTTTGCATTCCAGTCCCCTATAATGAAAAGGATATCTTTTTTGGGTGCTAGTTCTAAAAGGTCTTGTAGGTCTTCATAAAACCGTTCAACTTCAGTTTCTTCAGCATTACTGGTTGGGGCATAGACTTGGATAACTGAGATATTGAATGGTTTGCCTTGGAGACGAACAGAGATCATTCTGTTGTTTTTGAGATTGTATCCAAGTACTGCATTTCAGACCCTTTTGTTGACAATGATGGCTACTCCATTTCTTCTGAGGGATTCCTGCCCGCAGTAGTAGATATAATGGTCATCTGAGTTAAATTCACCCATTCCAGTCCATTTTAGTTCGCTGATTCCTAGAATGTCGACGTTCACCCTTGCCATCTCTTGTTTGACCACTTCCAATTTGCCTTGATTCATGGACCTGACATTCCAGGTTCCTATGCAATATTGCTCTTTACAGCATCGGATCTTGCTTCTATCACCAGTCACATGCACAACTGGGTATTGTTTTTGCTTTGGCTCCATCTCTTCATTCTTTCTGGAGTTACTTCTCCACTGATCTCCAGTAGCATATTGGGCACCTAATGACTGGGGAGTTCCTCTTTTGGTATCCTATCATTTTGCCTTTTCATACTGTTCATGGGGTTCTCAAGGCAAGAATACTGAAGTGGCTTGCCATTCCCTTCTCCAGTGGACCACGTTCTGTCTCCAGTTCTCCATTACAGAACTGTAAATGGGCAGACACTTTGGAAAACAGTTTGGCAGTTCTTCAAAATGTTAAATATAGAATTACTATGTGATCTAACAATTCCACTCCTAGGTATGTACTCAGGTGAATTGAAAACATGCAACCACAGAAAAACCTATACATGACTGCTAATAGCAGTATTATTCAGCCAAATGGTAGAAACAACCCAACTGTCAATCAACTGATTGGATAAATAAAATGTGGAATGTCCATATACCAGAATTTTATTCAGCTGTAAAAATGAATAAAGTGCTGGTATAGGCTAAGCATGGGTGAAACTTGGAAACATTCTATGCAAACTGAAAGAAGCCAGTCACAAAAGACCACATGGCACATGATTTTATTTATATGGAAGATTCAGAATAGGCAAATTCACACAGACAGAAAGTAAATTAGTGGTTGCCACAGGCTGGAAGGAGACGAGGGAGAATGAGGAGTGACTGCTACTGGTGCAGGGCTTCTTTTCAAGGTGGTGCAATTTTAATCCTGTCCACCACCTATGAAGGAAAAGGAAAGGGCAACCTACCCCAGTATTCTTGCCTGGAAAATCCCATGGACAGAGGAGCCTGGTGGGCTGCACCCCACAGGGTTGCAAAGAGTTGGATACAAGTGAGCAACTAACACACCACCTATGAAGTAGAAACTGCTATTATCCCCATTTTTTTACTGATAAGAAAATTGAAGTAGAGAGAGAGATGGAGCTGGTATTTAAACCCAAGTATTGTCCTTTTATAACAGTTTATAAATTTTCAAAGCTCTTTCATGTAAATAGAATAATATATGCAGAAGTGCTTTGTGGATGATAAAGTACTATGCAAATGAAACTAATTAAACTATTTTAATGTAATCTGACTTGACCTCCATAGTATTCCAGTGAGAGAGATAAGGTGTGTAATACTAGATCATTCTGTATACAAAAACAAACACACACAATTGTGAAGTGCAAAGTAAAGTGACTTGGCCAAGGTCACAAAGTTAGTATTTTCAGAAATAGTACCCACATTTTTAAAGTTTTGTGTTTTATCTCTTAGGATGCTAAATACTGTAAGTATTTTTCTTGCCAAGTGTATTTATAAGTACATTAATTATTAGAATTAAAAGCATTTTAGTGCTCATAAATAAATCTTTGAATTATCCCTTCTGTATTTTCAATGCCAGTCACTCCATAGATATCTTCCTGCTCCTCCCCATTTTTCCCCTATTCTCTAATTCCTGGACACTGATAGACTTTCTCTTACCCACTCCAGGAATTAGGGAAGAGCCATCCAGGCTTCAGATTCCTCAACGCAGGGAAGACACATTCATCCTCTTAATAGAATGAGTAAGTAAGTAAGTAAGTAAAGTCGCTCAGTTGTGTCTGACTCTTTGCGACCCCATGGACTGTAGCCTACCAGGCTCCTCCCTCCATGGGATTCTCCAGGCAAGAGTACTGGAGTGGGTTGCCATTGAGACCAGATCATTAGCTCTTAAGACAGAGTTAGAGTGCAGTCACTAGGAGAAAGATGGATGTCTTCAGGTGACTACACAGCATTTGAAAATCACTCTTCAAAGTGATTAAATATACTTGAATTTAGATGCTAGGGATCAGAAGGAATTAGCTAAACTCCAGAAAAAAAAAAGGTCGGATGAGTGAACCTAAATCTGGTGAAATCCTACACACTTGGGCTACGTTTATAGAGTTGTAGCAACGATTTGGCTTCCCTGGTGGCTCAGCGGTAAAAAAATCTGCCTGGAAAGCAGGAGACACAGGTTTGATCCCTCAGTTGAGAAGATCCCCTGGAGAAGGGCATGGCAACCCACTCCAGTATTCTTGCCTGGAGAATCCCATGGACAGAGGAGCCTGGCGGGTATGGTCTGCAGGGTCACACAGAGTACAACATGACTGAGCACACACGCCCACAACAACAATTTATTGAAGACCTACTGTTGCCAGGCATTGCTTTGGGCAACTTTCATTTACTAAGCACACACACACACAAAGTTCTTTCCATTTCACAAATGAAATTAAGCCATTTCCCTAAGGTCACATAGATAGTAAGTGGTAGAGCCAGGATTTAAATTTTAAGCTAATTTGGAAGCCCAAGCTCTTACCTTCTATTCTCCCCTGCTTTTCTCCGTCTACACTCTAGCTATCTTTTTCAGTTGAACTTTGACTATCTCAATTCTGTCTCATCAGATTTGGTCTGCAATTGTTTCCACCTGTGTTTCCTCAAATAATATTTTTTATGATGTTTAGTAAACTTTATTGTGTCCTGCCTACATGAGAGCCTCAGTCACCTATCCCTTCTATCTTAGCTTATTTGGTATAGCTGTATGTACTTCTGCTGCTTATATTTATTGACACTAGATTTGGGGGACGATCTATAGCTTTGCTACTCAAAGCGTAGTTTGAGGTCTAGTAGCATAAGCATGGAGAAGGAAATGGCAACCCACTCCAGTGTTCTTGCCTGGAGAATCCCAGGGATGGGGGAGCCTGGTGGGCTGCCATCTATGGGGTTGCACAGAGTCGGACACGACTGAAGCGATTTAGCAGCAGCAGCAGCAGCAGCAGCATAAGCATCCGAAGAAGGCAATAGCACCCCACTCCAGTCCTCTTGCCTGGAAAATCCCATAGATAGAGGAGCCTGGTAGGCTGTGGTCCATAGGGTTGCTAAGACTCAGACACGACTGAGCGACTTCACTTTCACTTTTCACTTTCACGCGTTGAGAAGGAAATGCAACCCACTCCAGTGTTCTTGCCTGGAGAATCCCAGGGACAGGGGAGCCTGGTGGGCTGCCGTCTATGGGGTCGCACAGAGTCAGACACAACTGAAACGACTTAGCAGCAGCAGCAGCAGCATAAGCATCATCTGGGACTTGTTAGAAATGTGGACTCAAAGGTCACACCCTGGACTTACTGATTTAGGACTTTCAATTTATTAAGATTCCCCAAGGGAATGTCTGACCAATTCTTTGTGACCCCATGGACAGTAGCCTGCCAGGCTCCTCTGTTCATGGAATTCTCCAGGCAAGAATACTGGAGTGGGAGCCATTCCCTTCTCCAGGGGATCTTCCCAACCCAGGCATCAAACCTGGGTTTCTCTCATTGCAGGCAGATTCTTTATCATCTGAGCCATATTTAAGTAAGTGAATGAGTGGTTAAATGATTCTGAAAAGGAACACTAGAGAGCTGGAGGAAGGAGCCAGCAAGCAGACTGTGTCCCTTATTCCTGGCTTTTGACCTCCTGCTCAGACACAAATTACAGTCAGACATCCAACTAGCAGAACATATTTTGTTGCAATAAATCTGACATATGACAGACAAATTAGGAAGTGATTATTCATTGTACAAAAAGATGATGATTTACAAAAATGATTCTCTAAAACAGTGTGGCTTCCAGACTAGCAGTATCAGCCTCACCTGGGAATTTGTGAGAAATGCAAATTTTCAGATTTTCAGACTGCCCTTTACTGCCTGATTCAGAAACTCTGGGGGTGGGGCCCAGCAATCTGCATTTTAATGAGCTTTCTAAGTGATTCTCCTGCAATTGAAATTTGAGAACTACTGTGCCAGAGAATTAAATGAGAAGCTCCCCACCTGATAAAACAATGTTGAAGAATATACTTACTGTTGAAGGAGACCTTATTTGTATTCTATGATTGAGTTTTTCTATGGGGCTTCCCTGGAGAAGGCAATGGCACCCCACTCTAGTATTCTTGCCTGGAAAACCCCATGGACAGAGGAGCCTGGTAGGCTGCAGTCCATGGGGTTTCGAAAAGTCAGACACGACTGAGCGACTTCACTTTCACTTTTCACTTTCATGCATTGGAGAAGGAAATGGCAACCCATACCAGTGTTCTTGCCTGGAGAATCCCAGGGATGGGGGAACCTGGTGGGCTGCCGTCTATGGGGTCGCACAGAGTCAGACACGACTGAAGCGACTTAGCAGCAGCAGCAGCAGCAGCATGGGGCTTCCCAGGTGGCTCAAATGGTAAAAAATCTGCTTGTAATGCAGGAGACCCAGATTCGATCCCTGGGTTGGGAAGATCCCCTGGAGGAGGGCATGGCAACCCACTCCAGTATTCCTGCCTGGAGAATCCCATGGTCAGAGGAGCCTGGCGGGCTACAGTGCATGGGGTTGCACAGAATTGGACATGACAGAGTGACTAACAAATGGATCTTCAGAATCTTCCAGATTGTAGTTGTGTTTCTTCAATAAAGCATTTAACACATAAATAAATTACTACTTATATATTTACTATGAATAGATGTATAGGGTACAATAGAAAAATATCATACCACACTGCACATGATGAGGGTTAAGTATTCTTTTATGACAGTTCTATTGAGCCATAACGTAAAATAAACCTCTTGCTATAAATAATGGTCAAAAACAATGTGAAAAGCCTGGCTGTACATGGCACAAGGTTTGGTAGTTCTTCTCATCCATAGCAACAGGAAAAGATCTGTAAACAGGCACACAAAAGAGTTGATTTTAAGGATCAAATCAGTAATCCTTGCTAGGGGAGAACATTCCTCAGGTTTTAAAAATGCTTTTTATTTCTGTTCTCCTGTCTCAGATTCAAGCAGCAAGTTTGATTTCTTAGGTTGGTCGGTTGGTTGTTTTTTCCTGAGTGTCTGGGTTTCAGTGAGATGAGATGAAGGCACCCAGCAAATTATTAAAATGCCTATGCTAGACTACTATTAATACTATGTATGTCATACTATGGATACCTAACAACTATTAAAAGCAATTCATTTAGTATTTACATAATGTGGAAATAAATGAAGATAATCCAAATGAGAACGAACAGTGGTTATTTATTCAGACCTTGCTAAACAGCAAGAGATTCTGCCAGCATCACTTGAGTTTGGGAGAGACTCAAAGCCAGGCAGGATAGTGGGGAAGCTTTAGAGTGAAAAAAACGGAAAGGCTTCAGTGTGCTCTGATGGAGAAGCTGAAGGCAGGCTGGCTAGGAGTGGGGTATCCTCCTAGTAAGGTAGCATATTTGACTTTTTGATTCTGATTTGCAAATGGGGCGCAAAACATTGGGAAGCTATTCCTGAAGTTCTGGGCCAGTTGCTGAAGACACTGTGTTTTGGCTTTGTGGATTACTTGTTGTAAGGGGTTAGAGTTCTATTGTCAGATACATTTGGCCATTGCCTCACTATCCAAAATGCAAAGCAACTATTGAACCAGCAGGGCGAGTTTATTCTTTTATTCAGTACTTAGAGTCTCTTGCCAACCTGCCCAGTGAATCAAAGATTAAATGACGGTTGCATCTAGTCAGCCTGTAGGTCAGTTTCCCTCCCTTGATCTGATTAGTTAACATTGGCAGGGATGGCACACACCAAGCTTCTGGTGAGCTAGAAATGCTTGCTGATGCTGAAGCATCCTCACTGGCTATCAGTCAGCTCTAGGATGGCTACTCTGAGTCTGTGCTAACCTAAGTGAGCCATAAGAGCTAGGGACCCCACAGTGGCCACAACCGCTCACCCCTCTGCAGCCCCGCAGCAAAGCAGGTCCCCAGTTCAGCTGCCTGCCCTGACTGATTTGGGTTGCCATGTCGCTTTCACTTGCTTCTGAAGTTACTCAGCCCATCGCCACTGTGGGTGGGATTGTAACAACCTCAGCAACTCAAAAAAGTCAAACATCTAATATTCTCCTTTTCAACTAAAGATCTCAGCAAGATACCAGTTGTAGCACATGAAGTAACGGCTAGAGGATCTCACCATATAACTGCCCAGTTATCATGGGCCAATGACATTCTTAGAGACATGTCCACCCTTTCCATAGTTTGGGATCTTCCAGCTTATGAGGCAGAAATTTTATCTTACCATAGAAGATAAAAACACTAAATATTCCCTTTTCCAGCTTCTCTTAAAACCAGGGGGCTGGATGTGGCCTGGGCTCCACCAACTGGACAAACATAAACCCTAAACTTCTCTATGCAAATGCAAAAATCCCATAAGAAATCCCTATTTCTCATTATTATGTCTTCTGATATTTAATAGTGTGTATCAGGAAAATGAAGGAGAAACAAGGGAAGGAAGAAAAGGGAAGAAAGAGTCAACGAGATCTGTTTTAAATGGGAGATTTTTTGACCAGATTTTTCAAGTTTAAACAGAAAGTCCAGTTTCTGAGACTATAACAATTAACATGAACTTACCTAGCACCAAAAGACTAGAACATAGAATGTGACAGGTTTAAAAACAGTTAAAAATGGTGCATCAAAAATTTCAATATGACAGTATAAATTGTATATTCATTCA
This sequence comes from Oryx dammah, assembly GCF_014754425.2. Taxonomy (NCBI): domain Eukaryota; kingdom Metazoa; phylum Chordata; class Mammalia; order Artiodactyla; family Bovidae; genus Oryx; species Oryx dammah. The sequence goes on from NW_024070188.1 coordinate 29,655,341, forward strand.
TGCAACAAACAAATAATTTAATGTGCACCTTCCATATGCCAGACATTATTTTCCAGGTACCTAGAGTATAAAAGCAAAGAAAACACGATTTTAATTTTGTAGAGTTTACATTCTAATGAAGGAATAACCTTTATAAATAGACTAATATAGAATATATCATCTGGTGACAAAATCTCTGAAGAAAAGTAAAAGTAAATGAGAGAGAAAATGAAAGAGATCGGGAAAGGCCTATCTGAAGAAGCAATATTTGACCAGAGATCTGAAGGAAGAGGGGAAGGGCTCCCCTGGGAGAACTGGGTGAAGAAAATGTGTAAAGGTCTGGAGAGTAACAAGGCCAGTGTGACTGGAGTGAAATAAGGAAGGGGCAGTGATAGCAATGGAGTCAGAGAGGTGGGGGCTTGGGTAGGTGACTCATGACCTCTGCGGACCCAAGTCCTCAGCTTTTACTCTGAGGTAGCATTGGAGAAGGAAATGGCAACCCACTCCACTGTTCTTGCCTGGAGAATCCCAGGGACAGGGGAGTCTGGTGGGCTGCCGTCTACGGGGTCACACAGAGTCGGACACAACTGAAGCGACTTAGCAGCATCAGCAGCAGCAGGAAGACTTTGGGCGATTTTGAACAAAGTTACATCAGATTATAGGCTTTAGAAAAAATCACACACACATACATACACACACGAGCATGTTTGTATGTAAAATGTGAAATCTGAATAACACCTATAGATTATGCCAAAGACAAGTTTTTGATTTTGATATTGTACTATTAGTTATAGAAGATGTTACCCCTGGAGGAGACTATCTTGTCTCTACTATTTTTGTAGCTTCTTGTGAATCTATCATTATTTCAAAATAGAAAGTTAAAAGAAGAAAAAGATCCCCAGCTGCTGTGTAGAGAACAGATGTGAGGCAGGACAGGGGTGGGGAAGCAGAACTGAAAGTAGGGAGTGAACAGGATGTGAAATATAGGAGCCAGCAGAGAGAGGTATGTCAAAGTCTTTTAGGGGACATAACTATTGATATTGAAGAGTGAAAACTATATGGTGGGTAAAGGAAGAAATAAAAAATAATAGAAATGGTGACAGTTCACCCTCTTGTATTCTGTAGGCCCATACTTAAACTATGTTAGTTAGAATCATTTATTTTCCTCTCTCTTTTTTAAGGTATCCAATGCAGATTGCAATGTCTCCCACTTATGAAGTCCTTTAACAAAGCTCATTAAATGGTAATATTGCTAACATGTTGCCTGTAACCTGGACTTAAAAGTATTTTCCCATCTCTGTGATTCCCATTCACAGACTGACTGGACTTCATGGGACTCTCCAAGTGTTCTCTGAACTGATTCTATCTGGATTTTTTCCTTCAATTCCTATTTCAGTTTCAAGGCCTAGTTCAATTGCCACCTCTTCTTTGAAGCCTTCTGATTCTCTCTGCCAAAAGAAAGAACTCTTTACTATGAACTCAGAAATAATTTTATGTGTATATTTCTTAAAGCATTTATCAATTCCTTTCTCTGGTTTTTGTTACTTATTGGAAAAGTATGTCCTTCTCATTAGACTGTAGACAAGTTTCCAGAGGTGAGAGACCCTGTCTCACCTAGCTGCTAGAGAGTAGTCCTTGCTGGCTCCAACTAAAGAAGCCCACACACAGAGCAACGAAGGCCCAGTGAAGCCCCCACCAAATGTTTAAAAAAAACACAACATTCCTGTGCTCCCCACATTGGCTAATAGTATATGTGAGCTCAATGAATTTTTTAAAATTTATTTTTAATTGGGGAAAAATTGCTTTACAGTGTTGCAGTAGTTTGCCATACAGCAACCCAAATCAGCCATTCAATGAATGTTAAATGTTGAATGACTGAATGATATCACTGGGTGATGTTTTCATGTAGTTTACAGTCACTTCTGTGTATAGCTATTAGCACTTCCAGGAATACTTCTTCCACCTCCAACCCTGGGGCAAACTTACTTAGCATTGCAACATGAAAGAGTGATACATCTTGATTCACGATATGAATATATTCCATTTGGCCTGGTACCTGAAGTATGTAGGTAATGGAGGAGAAATATTGTTTGAAATGTTCAGAGACAGAGACCACTCTGTGGAAAATTCTTCCATTCATGAGATTTTCAAATTGTACGCAGAGGATTTGGTTGTCATTGGAGCCTTGTCAAAAAGGAAAAATCTCTTCAGTTCAGTTCAGTTCAGTCACTCAGTTGTGTCCAACTCTTTGTGACCCCATGAACTGCAGCACGCCAGGCTTCCCTGTCCATCACCAACTCCTGGAGCTTGCTCAAACTCATGTCCATTGAGTTGGTGATGCCATCCATCCATCTCATCCTCTGTCACCCCCTTCTCCTCCTGCCCTCAACCTTTCCCAGCATCAGAGTCTTTTCCAAGGAGTCAGATCTTTGCATCAGGTGGCCAAAGTATTGGAGCTTCAGCTTCAATATCAGTCCTTCCAATGAATGGTCAGGACTGATTTCCTTTAGGATTGACCGGTTTGATCTCCTTGCAGTCCAAGGTACATTCAAGAGTCTTCTCCAGCACCACAGTTCAAAAGCATCAATTCTTTGGCGTGCAGCTTTCCTTATGGTCCAACTCTCACATCCATACATGGTGCTGCTGCTGCTGCTGCTAAGTCACTTCAGTCGTGTCTGACTCTGTGCGACCCCAGAGACGGCAGCCCACCAGAATCCCCCATCCCAGGGATTCTCCAGGCAAGAACACTGGACTGGGTTGCCATTTCCTTCTCCAACGCATGAAAGTGAAGAGTGAAAGTGAAGTTGCTCAGTCGTGTCTGACTCCTAGTGACCCCATGGACTGCAGCCTACCAGGCTCCCAGCTTTGACTAGATGGACCTTTGTTGGCAATGTAATGTCTCTGCTTTTTAATAGGCTGTCTAGGTTGGTCATAGCTTTTCTTCCAAGGAGCAAGGGTCTTTTAATTTCATGGCTGCAGTCACCATCTGCAGTGATTTTGGAACCCAAGAAAATAAAATCTGTCACTGTTTCCATTGTTTCCCTATCTATTTGCCATAAAGTGATGGGACCAGATGCCATGATCTTCCTTTTTTGAATGTTGAGTTTTAAGCTCACTTTTTCACTCTCCTCTTTCACTTTTATCAAGAGGCTCTTTAGTTTCTCTTTGCTTTATGCCATTAGGGTGGTGTTATCCACATATTTGAGGTTATTGATATTTCTCACTGCATCTTGATTTCAGCTTGTGCTTCATCCAGCCTGGCATTTCGCATGATGTACTCTGCATATAAGTTAAATAGGCAGGGTGAGAGTATACAACCTTGAGGTACTCCTTTTCCTATTTGGAACCAGTCTGTTGTTCCATGTCCAGTTCTAACTGTTGCTTCCTAACCTGCATACAGATTTCTCAGGAGGCAGGTAAGGTGGTCTGGTATTCCCATCTCTTAAGAATTTTCCACAGTTTCTCTTTTAGTAGAAATATATACAATATGTAGCTTATACAATTGAAAATGAGCCATATTTTTAAAAATCCTGGTGAAAATCATGCAAAAATAGAATTTATCAGACTTCATTTGTAGAACACAAACCTATAGCAATTATAACTATTACAAATAATAGCTATTTTTAGTAGACTTTATTTTTTAGAGCAGATTTAGGTTCACAGCAAAACAGAGTGGAAGGTACAAAGATTTCTCGTGTATTACTTACTCTCCCCCCCAACTCCACCCCTATGGTGTCATGCAAAGCCTCCTCCATTTTCAACATTCTTCACTAGAGCAGTACATTTGTTACAAGTAATGAACCTACCTTGACATATCATCACCATCAAAGTCCAGAATAAATACGAACTTTCTGAGCTAGTGGTAAAGAACCAATGCAGGAGATGAAAGTGATGCAGGTTTGATCCCTGTGTAAGGGAGATCCCCTGGAGGAGGAAATAGCAACCCACTCCAGTAATCTTGCCTGGAGAATCCCAAGGACAGAGAAGCCTGGAAGGTTACAGAGCATAGGGTAGTGAAGAATCGAACATGACTGAAGAGACTTAGCATATTTATAATAATAATTTTACATATTTTTCTTAATTAAGGCTTTCCAATTTTATAAACTTCAGGACCCACAAATATTTGCTTTTCAACAAGGTGATTAATGTTTCCTTTTAGGTTCTAGTCTCTACAGAGAATTATTCTTCTTATGCAAATATACAACCTTGAAATTGCCTGAAGTGATCTCTCCTGTTTATTTCTGGCCACTCTTCCAAATTATATTTCAATCTGAGTGGGAGATTTCATTAAGTGCTATTTTAAGGCTTACTGTGAGATGTCAATCCTTTTTTTTTTTTTTCATTAAGCAATTTAGATATGTTGGTAATGCATACAATTAATTCATAAAGGAATACTCTAAGTTTGTTGATACATCATTGACAACTGGCTTTAGTGCAATAAATTATCAGCTTTGTAATCATAAAAGTAGGGATAGAATAAGAACAATATTGACAAGTCCAACAAACTCATGCAAAGAGAGGAGCCAAAATGCAAACTTGCTCCCAACACTAAAGAAAACCACAGCCTTTAATTTCTTTCTTAACATTGTTTTCATGCTTTCAGAGTGCTGCTTCAGTTCAGTTCAGTTCAGTTCAGTTGCTCAGTTGTGTCTGACTCTTTGCCACCCCATGGACTGCAACACTCCAGGCCTCCCTGTCCATCACCCACTCCCAGAGTTTACTCAGACTCATGTCCACTGAGTCGGTGATGCCATCCAACCATCTCATGCTCTGTCGTCCCCTTCTCCTCTTGCCTTCAGTCTTTCTCAGCATCAGGGTCTTTTCCAAGAAGTCAATTCTTCCCATCAGGTGGCCAAAGTTTTGGAGCTTCAGCTTCAGCATCAGTCCTTCCAATGAATGCTCAGGACTGATTTCTTTTAGCATGGACTGGTTGGATCTCCTTGCAGTTCAAGGGACTCTCAAGAGTCTTCTCCAACACCACAGTTCAAAAGCATCAATTCTTTGGCACTCAGCTTTCTTTATAGTCCAACTCTCATATCCATACATGACTACTGGAAAAACCATAGCCTTGCCTAGATGGACCTTTGTTGGCAAAGTAATGTTTCTGCTTTTTAATATGCTGTCTATGTTGGTCATAACTTTTCTTCCAAGGAGCAAGTGTTGCAGTTACCATCTACAGTGATTTTGGAGCCCCCAAAAATAAAGTGTCTCACTGTTTCCCCATCTATTTGCCATGAAGTGATGGGACTAGATGCCATGATCTTAGTTTTTTGAATGTTGAGTTTTAAGCCAGCTTTTTCACTCTCCTCTTTCACTTTCATCAAGAGGCTCTTTAGTTCTTTTTCACTTTCTGCCATAAGGATGGTATCATCTGCATATCTGAGGTTATTGATATTTTTCCTGGCAATCTTGATTCCAGCTTGTGCTTCATCCAGTCCAGCATTTCTCATGATGTACTCTGCTTACAAGTTAAATAAGAAGGGTGACAATATACAGCCTTGACGTACTCCTTTCCTGATTTAGAACCAGTCTGTTGTTCCATGTCCAGTTTGAACTGTTGCTTCTTGACCTGCATACAGATTTCTCAGGAGGCAGGTCAGGTGGTCTGGTATTCCCATCTTTTAAAGAATTTTCCACAGTTTATTGTGATCCATACAGTCAAAGGCTTTGGCATAGTCAATAAAGAGTGGAGCATAACCCATTCTAATGTCTTTTCAACCCATACTTCCCTTCACATTCTCTCCAAGTGTAAGACTGAGGTTTCATTGCGCCCTAAGGGCCTTAGGAAGCTATGAAATTAAAGGATTGCAATGGGTTAGTACCTTTTACCTCGTCAAAGTTCCAACATGTGGGTCATGCTTTCAAATTTCAACTGGAATAATATTGAGGAAGCTTTTTGTAAATAATGTGTTGTACACAGATATACCCGGTGGTCCTGTGACTAAGATTCTGTGCTCCCATTGCAGGGGGCCCAGGTTCTATCCCTGGTTAGGGAACTAGATCCTACAGGTGGCAACTAAAGATCCCTCATGCTGCAATGAAGATCAAAGATCCCACTGCTGCCACTAAGACCAGAACAGCCAAACAAATAAATATTTTTTTTAAAGTGTTGTACAAATGTTACTTTGATGATGTTATTGTTGTCATCATGATGGGGATAACTTTTCACCTCTTTGAGACCAAATAATATCCTTCAATTTATATTAGAGGAGATTCAGCTGTTAATGGGAATCCTGACACTGAAACCAAGTAATGAGGTATAATGTTAAAGAAGATTTGCTAAGCTTTGATAGTGAAGGTTATCCTGGAGTGTGGAAGGGGGAAAAGACTGGAAATAATTGCATGTATCTTATTAATTTGGTTCCTTCCAGTCTCTTTGAGGCTAATTACATTACGCAGAAAATTAAATCATGTTGACTACGGCTACACAAATGTATTTGGTATGTATAAATGTAAGTCAACAGCATGAATGAGTGAAAGATTCACTCTAAGGAAAAAGCAAGTTATTAGGAGGAACTAAAGAACAGCCAGGCTTTTTACATTTGAGAGGAAATATCTACCTAGCAATTAAAATCAATTGGTGAAAATTCTCATTTACAGAATAAATTTACATATAGAGAAAACTTTAAAAATGTCTTTTAACATATCCTGTAAACTAAAGAAAATGTATTTGTAGCTCTAGTTCAACCATATTCACTATTTTATATTTCATTTAAAAGATATCTTGAAAGAAACAATTGTTTAAAAACAATTAAAAAATTAAAGTCAGAAAATTGTGATTAATTAAAGGTATGATTCAGATTTGCCTTGGAGAATATTTGGGTGACCTGAGTTCATCTATGATGAATAACATTAAGTTCTAAGACAAAGTGAATTTATACCTTTGAAAATAGAAGATACGTTTTCAAATCTTTAATCTTTTAATTTGGTAAAAAAAATTCATATTTTAGATTGGCCTAGAGTTTAGCAAATAAATGTGATTTGTTCAAAATTTTGTTTCATGGTTCAGTTTCTGTTCAAACCATTCATATGCATAACCCAAAGCTGCAGCGAAAAGATTACTCCTGCAGAAAAAACATCAGAAGAGGAATATCTATCATGAATAATTTATATTGACACAAGGTTATAAAACTGATGTATTATCTTTATACAAATGCTGAGTAAAACCTATAATCAGAGTAATAAAAAACAACCATTTCAGCGGTATTAAAACCTGGGAAAACTTAATTACAAATTCAAGAGAAACAAGAGGAACTTCAGGATCTTACCCACTGCAGTTGAGCCAATTTTATGACAAATTTGTTTCTGAAACAAGGCAAATTGCTTTGGGCATATCAGCATTCGGTTATCGCAGTGCTATGCTGACTTCATAGTCCAATCCTCTTCCCCTCACTTCTGTTCTTCTTCCCCTTAAATACAGTCTTCGAAAACTTTATACAGAAAAAAGTGAGGATGGGAATACAGAGAACTGATTTTTTGAAATTTCATTTCAAAATGGGTAGGTAGGACATTTAAAAGGGAAGAGAGAATGCATGTGCATATAGTCTGTTATGAAGGAAGTCGTCCCTGATTATGATAAATACTATCTTTGAGGACATGAAATAGAAGATGATACGTGACCAGACTTCTCTTCTAACAATGGAAGGTATATTGAAAGGAACCTAGTAAATAGACTATATAACCTTACAGTTAGTTTTTAAAATACAGCGTAATATTTATCACATTGTTTTCCAATTTTTACTATAACTGCCTTTAATCTTCACAAAAGCTCTGTGAGGTGAGTCAGGTGGGCCTTTCCTTTTTGGTCCCCTGAGGGGCGATGGAGATGTTGGGATAGGCCCCCGTCAGGACTGCCCCGGAAAAACAGGCTCGTTCGCAGATCAGGGCACCAGCAGTCTCGGCTCCCAGTTTGGCTGACACCAGCTTCTGGGATCTCACAGCCAGCGAACAAAGAGGCTGCAGAGGGCGTCTGCTCCCGCATCGGTCCCTCCTAGCGCGGATTCCTGCCCACGCTCTGCGCTGGAGTGCCAGTTGCTCTCACGGAAATGCGAGGGTCGGCGACGAGTTGGTAGTCACGGGGCTCTGGCTTTGTGGCGTCAGCCTGATCTGAGTTTGAACCCCTTCTCTTACTGTGCTTGACTGTAGGCAATCTCTCTGAGCCTCATTTTCCTTTATCTGGAGAGTGGGCATGCTTTGATTTATTCCAAGGAATTCGCCGACCATCATTTAAAGCAATAAAGGTCTTTGCCTACCACGTGTGTCGAAGAAAATGTTATGAATATTTTAGCTCTAGGATAGGTCGGTCACCATCTCTACCAGCGTGGGAAATCTCCATCTGCAAAATGGGCGCAACGTAGATTGCGGTCTTTTAAGAGCTAACATCGCTTTGCAAAAGGCCCCTAACAAACCCCTCACCGTCCCTCCTCGCAGCTCGCGCTTTGTCCCCACGCCGCCCTATCCTGAGAGACCCTAATTTCCAAACTGTGGAGGAGCCGATCCGGAACTTACAGAAACATTCTTATCAAACCAGGGAAATAGAAAAGAGAGAGTGCAGGACAGGGTGACGTAGGGATGGAAGACAGGGGAGGCAAGGAAGACTCAGCTCTGCTTCGAATGGGTGCGACCCCGCTCGAACGCAGGTGAACCGCCCGAGCCCACTGCTCAGCCGGGAAGCCTCGGCTCGGACCCAATAAACAGACCTTCATGACCTGGAGTGGGACCCTGGGCCAGGAAACGGAACTGGTGGGGGGAAGAGAAACTTTTAGGGGTAGACGCGGGGCCTTAAAGGAGGGTCTACCAGAGCTCGAGGGGCGGAGCTGAGGCTAAGCGGGCAGGGCTAAGGGCGGGACCTCGCAGAGATCTTCGGCTGCGCGCGCCACGTCTCCTTCAGCGAGCTAGTGGGGGCGAAGCGAGGGGCAGGGGAGAGAAAAACCGAGCGGGGCGGGAGCTCTCTCTTCTCGCGAGAGCTGGAGACGGCAGCGGCAGTGGCGGCGGCGCGTCCCTGAGAGTAGCGTGGGGGTGGGGAGGAGAGGCGGCGGCGGCGGCGGCGTAGGAGCTACGCCACACGGGGCCGGGAGCTGGGAGCTGGATTGCAGAGCGGGGTCGTGGCGGCGGCGGTGAGAAGAGGGAGGCGGAGGAGGGGGTGCCATGGCGGGGCAGCAGTTCCAGTACGATGACAGCGGGAACACCTTCTTCTACTTCCTCACCTCCTTCGTGGGGCTCATCGTGATTCCGGCCACATACTACCTCTGGCCCCGAGATCAGAATGCCGGTGAGTCCCGCCGGCAGCTGCCCGTGGACCCGCGCAGGCCCTGCCGGCCCCTCCGGGCCGCGCCGCTCCGGCCCAGCCCAGCCCGCCGCGCTCGGGGTGATACCGCCCGCGCGGCCGGGCCTCGCGTCCAGGCGCCCGCCGCCCGCGGGGCCCGGGCTCGGTGGTGTTTCCCTGGGTATCTCTCTGGGCTCCTCCCACCCCCTCATTGTCCTCCTCAGGAGTTTGCTATGCACCCTCTCCCCTATTGTTCTGCCCCTTTGTCTTCTCTGTCTCGGGTTTTATTGGTATTTTTCTTTATGGAGGGAGCAGGATGGGATCGCGAGGATGGGAATTGGAAGGTGAGAGAGGAGTTGGCAAAGGAAGAAGACAAGCGTGCAGGCTCCACTCTGAGCCGCCAACCACGGTCCTCTTTCCCCGACACCCCCGTTTCCTTGTTGCAGCTGTCGTTACAGATGTTTAGGGCACCATCTGAGTTGGGTGGCATGTATAGGACTCCAGCTGAGCTCCCCAACCGCCCCCCACCTCTTCGTGTCTTTCCCTCGTTGCCTTTTCATTTGTTCACTCACACTGTGGGGGTTGGAAGCAATGATGTTATTCTCCTTAGCAAGAATTAGGCATTTCTCTATTTCCTTCTCTTCGAAGTTTCCTGTTTATGGCGGAAAAAGCGCAAGTATGAAGGAAGGATTAAGTCTTGTAGGTAGATCGGTTGTGAGGTGGTTGGTCCATTTTCTTTCAGTTCTAAATTTTTTCACTTTGAACGACATCGGTTTAGAACACATAATTAAATAGATTCTTGTCAAGGCATTTTATGTTTAGGTAATGTTTGGATTCCATTTGTTGCACTCTTGTTAGGACATATGGCAGGTGATAGTCTTAAGACTGATAGAACTGCAAGGCCTTAATAGGTTGTTTATGGAGGTTGCTTATGGTGCGTTAACAGTAACAGGTTTTGAGTATGAACATTTAGGGAAGGTTTTCTGTTTCTCAAGAGCTCTGGTAACTTGAATAAATAGACTGTCTCAAATTGGGTGTGTTGGGGGTCTACGTTGTCCAGGTGATATACTCTACTTTGGGAACATTGTTACCCAGTGAAGCATTGAATCAACCCAGATCTCATTAAGCTTTAAGACTGATTCAGTGCTTTTGGCTGCTTACTGTTTCACAGGAAAATCAAATAAGTTCAAATATTAAAATATGTTGTATTATTCAAAATTACTACTACAGACCCACACCCTTTATTCAAAATGCTTGAGGACAGATATACCACAGAATTTTTCAGATTTTAGAAAGATAATACCTGCCCTAACAAGCCATTAAGGGTCTAAAACATCACTAATAATCAAGCAAATTATTCCAACAGCACTAATAATCAAGCAAATTATTCCAACAGCAGAATATGACTACTTTTTAAGTGAGATGAATAAAGATTATAAATAGCCCTCTATCAGTACAAGTCACCAAATTATTTTCCTGCAAACATATGTAGGCATATGATGATTTTGAATTTCAGAGTTCTTATGGCAGTCTTGACGTATCAGGGGTATCTTCTACGTGAAAGCATAAAAAGATTTTCTTTGCCAGCAGTTATACAACCTTAAAGTTGAGTTTAATCTTTGTTTAGTATTTTTTTAAAAGATAACACTTTGGGTGGCTTTCAGTTTTCAGGTTGACGGTTGTTTCAGTGTTGCTTTTTTGGAATTGTTGGGCCTATGAGTCCATCAAGAAAGCATGGCGCCATTTCAGGTTTGCAAATCTTGGATTTGAAAAATAGAAGTAGCTTGGTTTTTGCATTGGCATATTTGAGATGTTAATTGAAGTAACTCTGTTAACATTATTACTGGAATCCCTTTTCTGTTGTTGTTTAGTCCCTAGAGTTGCTTCTGACTCTTTTGCTACCCCCATTGACTGTAGCCTGGCAGACTCCTCTGTCCATGGGATTTCACAGGCAAGAATACTGGAATGAGTTGCCATTTCCTTCTCCAGGGGATCTTCCTGACCTAGGGATTGAACCTGTGTCTCCTGCATTGGTGGATGGATTCTTCACTGCTGAGCCACATGGACAGCCCCATTTTGCCTTGACTTTTGTCTAATCTGTTGGGCTAAGTGCACTTACAATTAATACCCCTTTTAGTAGTTGAAGGGTCCTGTTTATCTTACTCTCTTGGTTGTCTGCAAATTGGCTGAATAAGATGACTAAATACTTTTTCTGACCATTATGAAAAAGGTTCTGTTTGAAATAATAATATGGAGGGTTTGGATTTCCTTAGAATAGTGGTTCTTAGCCCTGACTCCTTGTTAGAATCATTCGGGGGAACATGTCTAAAAACACTTAGACCCATCACCAGGTACTCTGATTTTATTGGTCTGGAGTGAGTGCTGTGTATTGATTTTTTTAAAAGGTTGTAAATTGTAGCTAGGTTGAGTTGCTAAGGTAGGTAGTCGTCTTTAGTTAGAATTTTCATTTTGGGAGGTGACATATTTCTTTTGATATGGGCACTTTGATAAAAACAAAAATGTCTCTAATGTCTTAACCTTTTGGTTTTACCAAGCTAAGAAGCCCTTAGAGTAAAACAGTGCTATAAAATAACGTAATTGAAAGCAGAATATTTTTGTTAAAGTAACTTTTATAGATCATTTGAATTGAGATAAAATGTATCATTACTTTTTCCCAAATTTGGGGGGTTTTTTTTGACTGCTTTTCAAAACCAGTTTTGAAACCTGGGTCTGCCAATTACTGTGTTAATCTGAGGCAAGTGATTTAACTTCTCTGTGTTTTAGTGTACTCATTTGTGAAATAGAGACAGTAGTTATGTTCCATAGAATTAAATTAATAAAATAGGTATATGTAAAGTGTTTAGAACAGTGTCTGGCATATATTGGGGCTGTTAGGGCCTGCTGTTTTTGCTGGTTACTTGGACTTTCTGGAACAATTTGATTTGGTACATTCATGTACTCAGATTATTTGAAAGGATTAATGAAACTTTTTTTAAAAGTTGCATTTCTTTATTCTTTGTTCCTTGCCTTTCAGATATGTGCAAGTGATTTAGCTCTCTGACTTGGGAATGTAAGAGTTCGCTTTCAGTGCTTAGTAGTAAAGTGAAAAACTCGGAATTTGAAGTTAGAGGTTTTGGGTTTAAGTTCCAGCCTAGTCCCTGATTAGTTGTTTCTGAACTCTCATCCTCATTTTCTAGGCGTAGTAATAATAAACTGCCCTACCTACCAAGAAGTGATGATGAGAAGCAAAGAAATAAATGCATATAAACATGTTTGCTTTAAAACTAAATGCACTGTAGAAATTTGTTCATTTTGCAAGTTATTTATAGAGCATAATGGGCTTCCCTGGTAGCTCAGTGGTAAAGGATCCACCTGCATTGCAGGAGACCTGGGTTTGATCCATGGGTTAGGAAGATCCCCTGGAGGAGGAAATGGCACCCTGCTCCAGTATTCTTGCCAGGAAAATCCCATGGATAGAGGAGCCTGGCGGGCTACAGTCTGTAGGGTTGCAGAGTGGGACCCGACTAGAGTGACTGAGCACACAACACACATAGAGTATGTAAGACTTTGTGCTAGATGCTGCTTCTAGGTGATAGGTCAGGTTTTTAAGGGCTTATAGCTTTTTTCTTAATAAGTTATATATACTCAATGCAGAAAAGATCAAAGGGACAGAACAAAAATTGCTTGTAATTCTGTCATCCCAAAACAGGTAAAATAGTTTGGTGTGGGCATCTCCTTTGAGATGACTTTAGATGTAGTCCCTTTTCTTATGGGGGAGATCCCACATCCCCTTCTAGTCTGAGACAGATGATTGTAATCCTCATGTCAGGTGCTGCAGCTGTTCATTGAATGTTTACTAGCCTCAGGATGGGAAGTGCTGAATGCACTCACTGTATCACTTTGAGTTAGACTCAAGTGTTATCCCAATTTTATTAATGAGAAAATAGAGCCAAAGAAGAGCTAACCAACTCGCTTAAAGCCATATTGCTGCTAAGTGGGAGATTGGTTGTTGGACCCAAATTCATCTTATGCCAAAGCTTCTCTTGCTAGCCACTACCTTGTACTCCCTCTGTAATTAGTATAACACATTATAATAAGTATTAAAATGAGAAGTGGAAAGCGCTGTGTGCAAGGGAGTATATTTTATGAATGTTCGTATTCCGCTTAGAACATACAGTCTTCCTAAAATTTTATATTTTGAAAGGGGTATTAGAGATGTGAAAAGTTTGACTCATTTTAAAATCAAGTCATTGTCTCTGTTCTGTCCAGACAGAAAGGGTACCAGACATGAGCATAGACACATTTAAGTTCCACACAGTAGAGGAAACCAGCTGAAAACTTGGCAGTACAAATTTAGGTTTTATAAATATGGTGATAAACATTGGGATTAGTAAATGCATTACATAAATTGTTTTTATTTAAAGGTCATCTTGCATTCTTGCTTGATCTTGGAGAACCTGAAAGACAAAGATAGGTTTATTTTCGTATCAAATAAAACTTTCAGATGTTCATTCCCTTAATTATACTTTTTGTTCAGAAATTAAGAAGTCCAAACAAATGTATCCAGGCTTCCCGGGTGGCTCAGTGGTAAAAAAAATCTGCCTGCCAGTGCAGGAGATGCAGGCTCAGTCTCTGCATGGGGAAGATTCCTTGGAAAAGGAAATGGTCACCCACTCCAGTATTCTTGCCTGGAAAATCTGATGGACAGAGAGGCCTGGCGGGCTACAGTCCATGGGGTTGCAAAAGAGATGGACACCACTCAGCAACTAAGCAACAACAACAACAAATGTATCCGTATTGTACTTAGACTTCTTTGAAAAAAAGTTTCCTTTTACCAGACTTTATTGATAATAAATATATTTACACCATCTCACCATCGCATTGTTTGTTTGAAAGGCATTATTGTTCATTTTCTTAATAAGTGAAACTAAGTCTCCCTAGAGCCTGAGTTCCTCTGCAGAGTTTATGATTAACCTCTATCCAAAACTATTCCCTTCCTTGTCCTGCACCTATTCTTTTCAAGAGTGAAGAGTATCAAAGAAATGGGGGATTGAAACCAAGCAGGACCCTGCAGGGCCCTCCCAGGTACAAAAGCCCCTTGGTGTTCCCCATTTCTTGTTTGTAGAAAAAGACTTCAGTCTCCTGGGCCTTCCTTGAGATCCAAAGAGCAGGCATAGGTAGTTACTTAAGTAGGGAAGTGAGTGAATGCAGAAACAAAGGAAAAGAAATGAAACAAGAAAAGGAATGACAGTAGTTCATGGGTAAAAAGAGTGTTAGTTCATCCTCAAGGAATATACAGAACAGTCTGAAGGATCTCTTGGAGTTGTTCTTTAGGAACTAAGACACGAATCCTTGAGGTGAGGTTGATAGTTGAGATTCCTGAAACCACTCTACCTCACTACCAGCCAATCAGAAGAAAGTTGTGTATCCTGCAACCCCAAACCCCCAGAGGTTGCCTTTAAAAACCCTTGGAGTGTGGGTTGTGGAGTTTGGGTCTTTTGAGCATGAGCTGCCCCTACTCCTTGCTTGGCATCCACAGTAAATAAACACTGTAGTGTCCTTCACGACAATTAGCATCAGTAAATTGGCTTTGCTGTGGTAGGTAGGTGAACCCAAAGTTGGGTCTGGTAACATAAGGTGTTCCTTACAGTTTGGAATTACATTTGTGTTAGTATGGATGAAGGAATTTTCTCATGTGTATTCCAGATGTTTTTTGCTATAGATTTTTGCCTGTTTAGTTAAATCTAGTAGTTACTGATTGAGCACTCACTGTTTACCTATATAAAAACAGCTGACAGTGCAAAGAGGCATGCAGTATAAATATAGTCTTTTGTTAAAGTTTATAACCCGGATGGGGTGGGAGAATTAGAATTAGACAAATACAAATTATTATTAATATATCCAAAACACAACAAAGAAAACGTAAGAAAAGTGAAAATAAGTGCTTTGGAAGTTAGCTGGATAAAGTAAGCCAAAGCCAAGTCGCTCAGTCGTGTCTGACTCTGCGACCCCATGGACTATAGCCCACCAGGCTTCTCCGTCCATGGGATTTTCCAGGCAAGAATACTGGAGTGGGTTGCCATTTCCTTCTCTAGGATAAAGTATTTGCATCTAATTGGTGGTAGTTGTCAGTATCTAGAGATGAGGAAAGTCTCTTTAGAGTTAGGTTGATTTTGACTGGACTGTTAAAGGATGACGGATTTCCCTGGTGGCTCAGTGGTAAAGAACCCTTCTGCCAGTGCAAAAGATGCGTGTTTGGATCCCTGCACTAGGAAGAACCCCTGGAGAAGGAAATGGCAACCTACTTCAGCATATTTGCCTGGGAAATCCCATGGACAGAGGAACCTGGCGGGCTACAGTCCATGGGGTCACAAAACAAAAGAGAAAATTTGTAGTTTTACTGTTTTAAGTGTACAGTTCAGTAGCATTGATTAGGTTCACAATGCAGCACAACCATCACCAGTTTCCAAAATTTTTCATCACCTTAAATAAACTCTGCCTGTTGAGGAATAGCTTCTTATTGTCCCTTTCCTTTGGCCTCTGGTAAACTCCATATATATAGACAAAACTATATAAATTTGCCTATTCTAGATATTTCATATAAGTGGATTTGCCTTTTCATGTTTGGCTTATTTCATTTAGCATAATTTTTCTAGATTCATCCATGTTGTAGCATATATCAGAACATATTTCTTTTTATGGCTGAACAATATTCTGTTGTATGGATATACCCACATTTTAACTCACTCATCTATTGATGAACACTTGGGTTATTTCTGTTCTTTGTTGTGAGTAATGCTGCAGTGAACATTGTATATAGATCTGTGAGTTCTTTCAGTTCTTTTGAGTATATTCCTACGGGTGGAAATCCAGTTGTCCAAGCAGTATTTATTGAAGAGACTGTTCATTTTTCACTGAATGAACAGTCTTTTCAAGAATCACTTGGCTGTAGATGTGAGGGTAGTATCTGTTTTTTCATGGGATGATTTACTGAGCATAGTTTACCGGTGAGGACCTCAGTATTAGAATACCTCTAGGCTGATACCTTAACTTCTTTTCCATTTGTACTTCTTCCTTTGGTGATCTCATCCAGTCTCATGACTTTAGGTATCATCTATGTGACTCATAAAAATTACATTTCCCAGACTTACATTTCCAGTCTAGAACTCTTCTTGAACTCTCCACATTTCTATTTGTGTATCTAATAGAGATTGTACTATGCAAAAAACCAATATGATTTCTGTCCATTCTCCCAACCTTCCTGACCTGTAGTCTTTCCCATTTCAGTTAATCACAACTGTTTCTTCAACTGTTCTGGCCAGCAGTCTTGGAGTTTCTCTTGGCTTATCTCTGTCTTATGTGCCACTTCCGGATGTTAGTGTGTCCTGTTGGCTCTACTTTCAAATTACATCTAGTCTGACCATTTCTAATTGCTTTGCTACCATCACTGTCCTGTTTTATAGCCTGGATTATTGTTAGCCTCCAAACTGGTCTCCTTGTTTCCACCCTTGCTCCTTGCAGTCTGTTCTTGAAATAGTAGCACAGTGATCCTTTTTTAACTGAAGCTGGCTCATGTCACTCTTGGACTCAGAACCCTTTAAAGCTCTCCCATCTCAATCTCAATAGAAAGTAAAGTCATAGAGTGGTCTATGAAATCCTTCATGAACTTTTGGACTTCATTTCTTGTTCCTTTCTCTCTTGCTCCTTCCATTCCAGTCAGACCAGCTGCTCCGCCGTTCTTAGGGCACGTGAGGCATGCTTCTGTTGAACCTTTATGGTTATTGCTTCCTGTGCCTGGAATGCTTTTTCTCTAGATAGCCTGTTGTGATCTTCCTCATCTCTGTTATGGCCTTGCTCAAATGCCATCTTCTCAGTGTTGCCTTCTTTGAGCACCTTATTTAAAATTGTTAAGTTTCTTTCTGCCTGCAAAAAAGCTCTTCCCTTTTTCTGTTTTATTTCTCTTCACAGCACTTATCATCTTCTAATATACTATAAAGTTTATTTAAATTTTTTACTGCTGTCTCCTGAACTGGAATGTATGGTCTGTGAGAGCTGGGACTTTTATATTGTTTTTTGATGTGTCCTCAGTGTCCAGAAAGATCTGGGCACACAGTAGGTACTTACCAATATGTACTTAATAAAGGACATTTAATAATGTTTTCTAGATAAAGGAATCCTGTACATTCTTTACAAATATTTATATAGTGCCTGTTATATTCTTGGCAGCTGGAAAGGGGAGGGGTGATTATGTATAAGAAAACAGTGTCTGCTTCCAGGAGTTGAGTGCAGATTAATAAAAATTGACTTTATTACTGGCTGCTGAAGAATGGTGGTGCTATTCATGCAAACTGCTGAAAAAAAATGTGTAGTCCTACTTCTTTTTTTGGAAGAGAGCTATATAAATGTTAAAAACTTTAAATTTAGTAATTCTACCTCTAGGACAGTGTTCTAAGGATATAGCTCTAAATACAGGACTAGAGAAAGATACTGTGATATTGTGGCTTAAATGTATTTTGGTCATCTGAATGACCAAATATGTACTTCTTATATACATTTATGTATAAGCTCCTCGCCCTTTCTCCAAACCCTGCTCTATGCATCTCTTCTGTTTGTCTGTTCATGAGTTGTATCCTTTTATAATAAACTGGTAATACAGTTAAGTAAAATGTTTCTCTGTGTTCTGTGAGCTGCTTTAGCAAATTAAACCAAAGGAAGAGGTTGTTGGAACCCCCAGTCTATTATCTGGGCTAATGACTGGCATCTAAAGTAGGCGGGCTTGGCTGTACAGTCTTGGGGGACTGAACCCTCAACCCTACTGTCTGGGTAGATAGTGTCAGAGTTGAGTTGAATTCTTGGACACCTAACTGGTGTTCCAAGAATTGCTCATTGGAGGTATGGAGACTTTCCCAACCCTCACTTTGGAAATTGCATCTCAAAAAACACCCTGTATGCCCATAATACCACAAAATTAGAAACAATTTATATGTCTGATTATATAGGATGGTAGGTATATTATGATGTCTTAATTCATTTGGTTATTAGTAGTCATTAAATATTGTTTACAAGTTTCTAAACATGGAGATATTTAGAAATTGAAAAATTAAAACTTTAGCTTTATGTGTCTGTGTGTCTCCATTTGGACATTGGTACATTATACAGTGCTTTCCTTAAATTAGCTTTTGTATGTCCTATTTGTTCTGCTGTCTGAGAAACTCTCCCTTGGGCATCTGCTGCACTGGGAATAGTAGTAGATGTCATGTTTCCTGCCGAAAAGAGGGTTTTGAGGGTCCTTGAGAGTCTTGATTGAGGCAGCCCCACAGCCCTTCAATTGAGGGAAGCATATTGTCCCTAGAAATTAGTTGCTGGAATTTCCTTGTTCACAGAAATCTTTCCTGAGTATGTACCATTCACCTTGCCAACTTTCCTTTCTTCCTGCTTCCCAGATGTTCTCCTAAAGAAGACTACAAAGGAAACATATTAAAATGTTATTAGTGATTATTATCTGGGTGTTGGAATGGTGAATGTTTTCTTCCTTCTGCTCTTATGTATATGCTGAATTTACTATATGGATTTATATTAATGTCTGAAAGCTTATTTAAAGAATATATGGCCAGATTGGCTATGATCTTGAGGAAGACATTCTCAGTACCTCTTATGTCTATGGGCCCTTTCAGCTCAGTGAATTGTTTTTACTTTGGGGTATGTAGTGTTTAAGATTCCAGTGGGATGTACATCCTTGTGTTTTAAGTTGCTTTTTTATTTTTTAAGCTATTATATCTTTAACAGTATTTGAGTTTCTCTATTTCTTTTTCTCTTGGTTTGTCTTAGAAGTAACCTTTGACTTGGGCTATGGATTATCACTTTAGATAAAGGTGAAAAGAAAATAGAGTGCTAATAGAGGATTGGATGAAGAGTAAAGCAGCTAACAGGGTGACTGTGTTGTTGGCTAATGACATGGCAGGGCAGAGAGCACCCTTTGGTAGCATCTTGGGGCATGCTAAGGAGACATAGCATCCTTCTCAGAGACACACTTGGAGCATACTATAGTTTGTTTAGATTTCTCCACTATCTTGCACCTCTAGTCCAGTTTAAGAAATGTAACTGAATCATTTCTGCAATTGAAACCTCCCATCTTTCCTTAGTATTATCTTCTGGTTTAGAGACAAATGGCTTATAAAAATGCCTGTGTCCTACAGATAGGAGGGATGGATGTTTGTTTTTCCTTTGAATCTTGACACTTCTGTAGCAAATTGAACTAAAAAAAAAGAACTGGTTTACCATCCTCCCCTGCCTCTAATTTATGTGCTACCTTGCCTTGTCCCACACTCTTTAATACTGAAGTCCTTGCAGTTATTTTCTTTGTAGTACTTTTTTTGGTCTGTAAACTTCTGTTTCACCAGACTTTTTACTAGAGGATCACCTCATTGGTTGTTTTTAGCTACTCCTTGTTCTTAAATTTTTTGACATTTTCTGTTTAGGAAATATAATCGGTTCTGGTTAACTTAATGAGAATAGGGACACAGTATATTTTAGCTGCTTTTAAGAATTGTCAAGGCAATCTAACTATTCTTTGATTAGGAAAGACAGTTAAAATGATTAAGTGCACAGGACTATGAATTTAAACCTGGGCATAAGTCCTGTCTGTATTCTTTAGTTGTTATTTGCAGTTCCTTTGGTAACCATCTGTAACTTCAGGTAAGTTACTTAACCTCTCTGAAACCTCAGGTTTTTGTTTTGTTTTGAAATATAATCATACATATTGTTGTTGATTAGTTGCTAAGTCACGTCCGATTCTTTGGGACCCTATGAACTGTAGGCTGCCAGACTCCTCTGTCCATGGGATTTCCCAAGCGAGAACACTGGAGTGGGTTGCCATTTCCTTCTCCAGGGGATCTTCCTTCTCCAGGGGATCTTCCTTCTCCAGGGATCTGAACCCGTGACTCCTGCATTGGCAGGCGAGTTCTTTGACACTGATCCACCAGGGAAGTCTCATGGGATATTTACAAGTTGCTTATAAGTGAAAGCATAATATATATTTTAGTTTTAGTGATTTATCAATTTATAATATTTCTGTTGCCTTGATAGCACACACAGACGTGCACACACATACGGATAAAAGTAGTGTCAGAAATTTTAACATGTAAAAAAACACTTCTGGATGTGGTAAACTTTCCTAATGTGCTTTGGCCGTGTGTGCCAAAGCATTTAGAGGTGAAGTGTCGTGATGTCTTCAGTTTACTCTTAAAAAATGGGGGAGAGAGACGGAAAGAAGGAACTAGAGAAAGCCAAGAGTTGGAAAATATTAATAGTTGGTGAATTTAGGTGAAGGGTATTGTTCATTGTAAGATTCTTTCAACTTTTCTGAAGGCTTGAAAAGTTTCAATATAAAAATTTGGGAAAAATAGTCATAGGGAATAAAACCATTAATTTTAAGAAGGATGTGTCAGTAGTATAAGAAATGACTTACTAGGATAAAAATATATTACAATTAGGATAAAATTATGTGGGGGCAGTAGGATAAAGAGCTTGTTCATGAATTTCTGTAAATGGATGATGGTGGGTATGAAATTGCTGTGGTTTTCAGATTTCATTGGTACATCTAAAAGCGACAAAACTTTTATTTTAAAATGTCAACTTATGTTGGAAATGACATCTTTGGCACCTCTTCAAACGTACAATGAAAATTTTAGATGCCAAATTAGAACTCTATAAGAAGGTACATGATTTTAAATTCTTTTGTAATAAGCAGGCACACAGATTTGAAGATCACATCTGGCATTCTGCAGGACAGATGGATGTGACTGTTTTAGTGAAGGCATTGTATAGCTTATGAATCACAATCATAATAACCTATCCCAAACCTGGACTATTCCTGTGAACATACAGACTTTATGATTGCTGAGAGCAATCATCATATGTTGCTCTGTTGTTTTCTAAATCATGGAATTATTTGTGGCCTTGTAATTTCCCTTTTCTATAAATGTGAATAATTTTAAAAAGTATAAGTTAATGATATTACTTAGGTAGTTTTTCCTGGCCGTGAAACTAGTAATTCTATAAACTAGAAGCTTATAAATGAATTTCTTTTTATTCTAAGTGTCTTTAAAAGAAACCATCTCGAAGGACTTCACTTTTTTTCCTTTTCCATTATGGTTACAGGGTATCGAATACAGTGCCCTGTGCTATTACAATAGGACCTTGTTGTTTATCCATTCTATATTTAATAGTTTGCATCTGCTGGTCTCAAACTCCCAAGCCAACCCTCCTTGTGGAAAGATTTTACTTTTGATAGTTACTTTGACTTGAGGTCGTATAGAATTTTGCAATGTGTACTATGAATATTTAGCTGTGCTGGATGCCACTGTGTTATTGTGTCAGCCAAACCCCATACTACTTATTGATTAAATATCCTCCTAAAAGGTTAGGATGTGAATTTTGGATTGAGAGTAAGAAGACAAGGTTCATGGACACATTGTGCAAGACTTTGGGGGCTGAAAACCATGTGTACTTTCTCTTGGACAGAAACATTGGGAGAATATCATTCCTTTGAATAGATCAGGCCATCTGGTTATTAAAGAGACTTCAGCATGTTCTTGTAACATGTTTCCTTGGTTTTATGCTTAAAATGGGAGACTATGGAGGCTTAATTTAATGAAATACAGATTTTAAAATCTCCAGTGGTGTTTTCAAAAGTGTCTATAATTTAACTGTGAAAATCAGGAAATTAACATTATTACCAAATAATTTTCAGACCTATTCAAGTTTTGTCACTTGTCTCAGTGATGTCCTTTTCAGATGATTTGTTTTAAAATCACACATCACATTTAGTTGACATGTTTCTTTCATGTCCTTCAGGTTGGAACAGTTCTTCAGTTTTTCCATGACTTAAGATCTTAGGCCAATTATTTTGTAGAATGGACCCAAAGTTCTGTTGTCTGATGTTTTCTCACGATTAGATTCAGGTTATATATCTTAGAGAAGAATTTCGCAAAACTAATATGTGTTCTCCTCTTTGCGTTCTATCAGATGGCATATAATTGCATTTGTCTCATTGCGGCTGATGTTTACTGATCACCTGATTAAGATGGTGCCCATCAGATTTTTTGTATTAGTTTCCGATTGTTGCTGTAACAAACCATAACCTCAGTGGCTTAAAATGATACAAATTTATTCTTTTATAGTTCTGAAGGCCAGACTTGCTAGGCAGGTTTTACTTGGGTTGTCATGGTGTTGGCAGGGCAGGTTCTTTCTGGAGGATTTAGAATAGAATCTTAACTTTTCCAACTTTTGGAGACAGCCTGTATTCTTTGGCTTGTGGCCCCTTCTTCAATCTTCAAAGGATGTCACTCCAACCTCTGCTCCCGTAGTCACATCATCTTCTCTTTGACCCTCCTGCTTCCTTATTGGGACCTCTGTGATTATATTGGGACCTCTGTGATTATATTGGGACCACTCAAATAATACAGAATAATCTTCCCATCTCAAATGTTTAATTGAGTCACATCTGTGAAGTCCTCTATTTGCCATGTGAGATAATACATTCACTGGATCTGGGAACTAGGATGTGGTAGACATCTTCAGGGGGAGCAGTTATTCAGCATATCACTTGCCCACTGTAAAATCGTTCTCTTCCTTTTGTAATATTTTGTGGGGAGATAACTTGGATCTCCGGTTCCTGTTAGTGGAGAGTGCTATTTGGAAATCAAGATCTGGGTGCTAGGTGTGTTCACTGCTACTGAGATGTCATTGTTCCTAGGCTCACTTAGTCGAGTTAGGAAAGATGTATGTATGTATGTGTATAGGTCTACATCTGTATTTCTGTATTAAAAGATATTAGTTGGTTCATACTGATATCTTCAGTTCCAGTCTTAATACCACAGAGGTCATTTCATGTTTTCTAGTCATACATGTAACTCACTTCTCTGACATGAAAAACTGACTCCAGTTGTCCTTACTATATTAACTTACTTGATAAGTCTCCTTACATATTACCACTCTCCCTTCTGCTACTACTCCTCCCCCTTCCTGAATCCCTCTTCCTGTTACCTGATCTGGTAACTCTTGCCACATAGTGCTCTCATGGGGATTCTTTCCTCAAAGCATGGTGGTAACAGCGTAGGCGGACTTGTTAGATGACAGCTTTGGAGCATTCTATTATATGCAGAGTTCTTTTATTTACTTATCTGGTGTCTCGTTTAAGGACTTTGGTTTTGTAGGTGTTTTTTTATTTTTCTTGCCATGCCACGTGGCCTTTGGGGATGTTAGGTCTCTGACCAGAGTTCAGACCTGCGCACCCAACAGTGGAAGTGCAGTCTTAACTACTGGACCACTAGGGAAGTCTCGTCGTTTTTTTTATATATTATGAAAAATGTTTTATTTGATATTAAACAGCTAATGATCTCAGTTTTGTTGGCAACATCCAAAGCATTGTAGTGAGGAGCCTGTTGAGCATATACTTTACCTCCATCCGCCCTAATCAGGGTGTGGACCTGGGCCATATCAGTGTTGTAGAGCTTCTTCGTAGATGTGATACTTCGTCTTTGATATCCTTCATGAACACAAGTGTGTTGCTGTCTTCTGTCATCTTCATGACCAACTCCCTGCTCAGGGGGAACTTGATGATGACATAATGATTAGGCTTATTGCTCTTCCAAGGGTAATTGGGCTGCCTTCGGAGTGTCGTGGGCCACCCAGAAGGTGGGTAGTGTGATCCCTCTTTCTGTGGCTGTGGGTGCCTTTTAGCACTGCCTTCCTGGCCTTCCAAGCTTTCGTTTTTGGCTTTGGTGTGACATGGGCTTCTTTCTTTGCTTTTTGTATGCCATCTTCATGAAAAGGTAGATTTTTATTTTAAAACTTAATCTACAACTTTTTTAAACTTGGGAGACTTATTTAAACCAAGTGATTGTGGTAAGCTTAGTAAAACAGTATATGGTATGTTGTCTTTGGCTTAATTCCTTTTAAAATTGAATTGCAGATTTTTCCTGGGGGCTGGAATAATGCCTTTTGTTACAACTTTTAAATCTGTTTTAATTTCTTCTGAGTTTGTGTGACTTTTCTCATTTAACTTAATTATTTTTATGTTTGAAGAGTATCATTCCTGCTTGGCTTCCTTAATAAAGTGTGTGTTTCAACTATTTTGCACTTTTCGTTACTTTCTATAGCAAAAGGGGAAGGAGGAGAGAATTTTCTTAGAAACTACTATGTAATTAAATATTTTGGGTTTAAGTCAGGTTTTAAGTTTTTCAACTAAAAGTTATATGAAAAATGATTGCCTAGTAGTTGAATAAAATTTTCCAGATAGATCACTTGTTCTAAGTGGTAGAAAATTGAAACTATCTTGTGAATTTTTCTTAAAACGTTAAGTAGAGAGTACTTTGAGGAGGGCATGGCAACCCACTCAGTATTCTTGCCTGGAGAATCCCCATGGACAAAGGAGCTTGGAGGGCTGCAGTCCATGGGGTTGCAAAGAGTCGGACAAGACTGAGCAACTAAGCACAGCAGAGCACAGAGAGTACTTTCATGTTCCAGTGAAGTATTAGCATGATAATGAAGGTAGTATGGTTTTAACTCTGATTTTGCCTTCACTGTGAAAATGGTTTAACTTATCCCCTTATTTTTCTTTTTGTTTTTTGACAGAGCAAAATCGATTAAAGAATATCAGAAAAGTATATGGAAGATGTATGTGGTACCGTTTACGGTTATTAAAGCCCCAGCCAAATATTATTCCTACAGTAAAGTAAGTAATTGATTTCAATTAAAAGCAAAACAAAACATGATTTGTGTTTACTCTTTGCTAGGTATCATATGAAATAGGGGTATAATGATGAATGGGCTTCCCAGGTGGCACTGTGGTGAGGAATCCTGCCAATGCAAGAGACACAAGGGAGCCAGGTTCAATCCTTGGTTGGAAATTGCCTGGAGTAGGAAATGGTACCTCACTCCAGTATTCTTGCCTGGGGAATACCATGGGCAGAGAGGCCAGGTGGGCTACAGTCCATAGGGTTGCAAAGAGTTGGACACGACTGACCACATGATGATGAATAAAATCTGTGTCTGTAAAGAAATTGTAACCTTAGTAGGAGTAAGAGGTGATTAGTAAATTTGAGAACAGTCTGAACTGAGTGGTTTAGA
The DNA here is from genome assembly GCF_014754425.2 of Oryx dammah. Classification (NCBI taxonomy): domain Eukaryota; kingdom Metazoa; phylum Chordata; class Mammalia; order Artiodactyla; family Bovidae; genus Oryx; species Oryx dammah. The sequence continues at coordinate 29,680,716 of NW_024070188.1, forward strand.
AGTTCAAAAGAGAGAGAGGGTACTTCTGACTAGAGGGAGGAGGGGAGAAAGAGGAGTCAAATTTTGAAGGAAGATCTTATATATCTTGTGTCAGGATTTGAATTTTGTCTCAAAGACTATGGAGGAATCTTTAAAAGATTATCAAAAGCATGGAGGTGACATAGTCAAGTTTGCATTTCAGAGTGATTGAAGTTTGTTGATGCATACTGTGTGCCAGGTGCTGTACTAGGATTTTGTATGTTACTCGTTAGTTTTATATTAAGTTTCAGGTAGATGTTTTTGCTTTTTCTCGAATGACGAAACTGAGACTAAGAAGATGAGGAAACTTGACTAGTGGTAGAGTGAGGATCTGGTTACCCTTTATTTTTGCAAGGCCATCTACTTAAATAGGCCAATAGCATGTTTAACCAGAGTAGATGTCTTTGATTTTTCAAGGCTTTGTTGGTTAGCACCTAGGCTTTGGATCTTCACTCTAAGTCATCAGTTTAGAGGTAACATGAAACTGAGGGGAAATGAAAGAGCTGCCATTAGTGAAGGACTGCTGCTGCTGCTGCTGCTGCTAAGTCACTTCAGTCGTGTCCGACTCTGTGTGACCCCATAGATGGCAGCCCACCAGGCTATCCCGTCCCCGGGATTCTCTAGGCAAGAACACTGGAGTGGGTTGCCATTTCCTTCTCCAATGCATGAAAGTGAAAAGTGAAAGTGAAGTCGTTCAGTCGAGTCCGACTCAGCGACCCCATGGACTGCAGCCTACCAGGCTCCTCCATCCATGGTATTTTCCAGGCAAGAGTATTGGAGTGGGCTGCCATTGCCCTCTCTGTCTGAAGGACTGTACCCTGTGAATTACCTACATATATTTATCTAGTAGATAGGAGGGCAAGACCTGGCAGAGGAAATTAGTAAAAGTAGAACCAGTTATTTTAAATCTTGGTTTAAATGATGATCGTTTTCAACATATGTGTATTACTTAAGGAGACTTAAGACTTAATAGTTTTCTTTGCAAGATTTTACTTTGCCTGGTTTAGTTCCTTTGTAGAGGGAGGGAAATCTTAGCTTTAATGGTGTGAAACTAAAAGACAAAATTAGTGTTTACCCGAGTAGTTTCATGTTTGCTATGTATTCTTTGCTATTGCTTCTCTCTTTAAATTTCAGAGGCAGCAAGGCAGATATATTTGGCTTTCCAGTTTCTTCTCTTTTGGGCTTTGGTCAACACATTATGGCTATCTGAACCTCAATTTCAAGGGAAAAGTACCTAACTTTGTGATGTTCTCTTCAGTAATTAGTAAAGAGATTTACTTAAATTGAACTTCAGATTATTGGATGTTTAAGTAAGAATTAAATAATACTGGTAAAAAATACAAATAAGGTCAGGAGCCATCAAAACTTTTTTGGTACTTAACCCTGAAGCATTCTTTCAAAATTAAGCAGTCATTATCTATTACTTTAATTTCTAGAAGTTGCTTCCAAAATGACTTTTAAGGTATGCTTAAAGAAAAAACACAGGACACTAATTATTGAAGCCACATGTAGGGAAAATGCTTGTCTTTTCAGGGAAAGCAAATATGCTTTTAAAAAACTGGACCCTGAGCATGATGTAATCTGTTATGTCTCTTCCTTTGGTCTGGCTCTCAGGAAGTCAGAGGATGGTTTTTATGGTCGTGGCAGTCTTCCTCAGCTCGGGAGCTCTCTCGTCAGCCTCTGCCCATCCCTTACCCTTTGGCTGAGAGGGCCAGACGCTGCACCTGGAGTCTGACGCGGGTGTGGTGTGCTTCAGGTGTTTTGTTCCCTTTCTCTGTTTAAAAATTTTACTTCAATGCTTTTCAGTTTCTCCTTTATCTTTGTTTTTTGAGCTTTGTAGCCTTTTGGGAAAGTTGGCAAAACAAGATGTGGAGTTACTAAGTTTGTATGGAAATGAAATATAATTTAAAATGTTCTTTAGCATTTTGAGGGTATTGGCAAACTTTGGCTTTGAGTCACAAGTTCCTATTTTAAATTATTTTCATTATTCAGTCGATAAGTAGTTACAGTGTGCTGTGTATGTGTCATACTATACTAGGTGCTGATATACTGTGAGTAACAAAATACTGGCGAGTAAACAAATGGTAATAGAGTTTAGTAAGGGTTGTAAAGGAGGGTTGGGGTGCCATGAAAGAACAGAGGGAGGGCTCTTAACTGGCTTGAGACAGTGAAGGCATTCTTGAGTAAGTGAGGGGTCCTAGTTGAGAGCTGAGACATGGGCAAGAGTTAGGGGTAACAGCCAAGAGCTGCCATGAATTGTTTGTTTATCATCTGTGAAGCGCCTTTTAGATGCTTTACATACCTTTGTTGTTGTTCCTAAGTCAGGTCCGGCTCTTTGCAACCCCACCAACTGCAGCACGCCAGGCTTCCCTGTCCTTCACTATCTCCTGGAGTTTGCTCAAACTCATGTCCATTGAGTCAGTGATGCCATCCAACCATCTCATTCTCTGTTGCCCCCTTCTCCTCCTGCCCTCAATCTTTCCCAGCAACAGGCTCTTTTCCAATGAATCGACTCTTTGAATCAGGTAGCCAAAGTATTGAAACTTCAGCTTCAGCAGCAGTCCTTCCAATTCAGGGTTGATTTCCTTTAGCATTGACTGGTTTGATCTCCTTGCTGTCCAAAGGATGCTCAAGAGTCTTCTCTAGCACCACAATTTGAAAGCATCAGTTCTTCAACACTCAGCCTTCTCTATTGTCCAACTTTCATATCCATACATGACTACTGGAAAAACCATAGCTTTGACTATACAGACCTTTGTCAGCAAAATGATGTCTCTGCTGTTTAATATGCTGTCTAGGTTTGTGATAGCTTTCCTTCCAAGGAGCAAGCGTCTTTTAATTTCATGGCTGCAGTTGCTGTCTGCAGTGATTTTGGAGCCCAAGAAAATAAAATATGCCACTGTTTCCACTTTTCCCCCCTCTGTTAAAGTGATGGAACCAGATGCCATGATGTTAGTTGTTTGAATGTTGAATTTTAAGCCAGCGTTTTCACCTCTCCTCTTTCACCTTCATCAAGAGGCTCTTTAATTCCTCTTTGCTTTCTGACATTAAATGGTATCATCTGCATGTCTGAGGTTGTTGATATTTCTCCTGGCTATCTTGATTCCAACTTGTGCTTCATCCAGTCCGGCATTTCACATGGTGTACTCTGCATTTAAGTTAAATAAGGAGGGTGACAATATACAGACTTGACATACTCCTTTTTTTACATACTCTAATTTTGAACCAGTCTGTTGTTCCATGTTTGGTTCTGTTGCTTCTTGGCCTGTATCTAGGTTTCTCAGGAGGCTAGTAAGGTGGTCTAGTATTCCCATCTCTTTAAGAGTTTTCCACAGTTTGTTGTGATCCAGACAGTCAAAGGCTTTTAGCTTAGTGAAGCATAAGCAGGTGTTTTTCTGCAATTCCCTTGCTTTCTCTATGATCCAGCAAAAGTTGGCAGTTTGATCTCTGGTTCCTCTGCCTTTTCTAAATCCGGCTTGTACATCTATCTGGAAGTTCTTGGTTCACATACCATTGAAGCCTAGCTTGAAGGATTTTGAGCATTACCTTGCTAGTATGTGAACGGAGCACAGTTGTGCGGTAGTTTGAACATTCTTTGGCATTGTCTGTCTTTGGGATTGAAAGGAAAATTGACCTTTTCCAGTCCTGTGGCCTTTTTTGAGTTTTCCAAATTTGCTGACATATTGAGTGCAGCACTTTCACAGCATCATCTTTTAGTATGTTAAAAAGCTCAGCTGGAATTCCATCACCTCCACTAGCTTTGTTTGTAGTAATGCTTCCTAAGGCCCACTTGACTTCACACTCCAGGATGTCTAGCTCTAGGTGAGTGACCACACCATCGTGGTTATCCAGGTCATTAAGACCTTTTTTGTACAGTTCTGTGTATTCTTGCCACCTCTTCTGCTTCTGTTAGGTCCTTGCTGTTTCTGTCTTTTATTGTGCCCATCTTTGCATGAAATGTTCCTTTGGTATCTCCAATTTTCTTGAAGAAATTTTTAGTCTTTCCCATTCTATTGTTTTCCTCTATTTTTTGCATTGTTCACTTAAGAAGGCTTTCTTATCTCTTCTTGCTATTCTCTGGAACTCTGCATTCAATTGGGTTTATCTTTTCCTTTCTTCTTTACATACCTAATCTTATTTAATTCTCAGACCCACTCTAGAAATTGGAAACTGAGCTAAACAACTTGCCAAGATCTCTTAGGTAATAAGGGGTAAAACTGGGATTTGACTTAAGGTAGTTTTGTTCCAGAGCCTGTCACTGGATAGGAAGGTAAAACTGGAAGTATTCTAGGTGTTCTTTGTCTTTGGGCATGTGGAAAGCAGCTTCCAGTATTATGCCTTTTAATAAGGTTTAGAACATTGATTTGGCCAGGTAGAACGAAATTTGCGTCTGAGTGCCATCTGTGTTTGTTACTCTGAGGTTAGTCAGAACTGAGTATAAAATCCTGTCCACATGCTCAAGGAGTTTGCAGTGAGCCAGAGGAAGAGGGTCATGGTTTATGTTGCTTTGTGACTGTAATCATGATCTTCCTGTTGACAGCGGTTATGGATTGGGTAGATAATTTGAGTTGAGTCTTGAAGGATGAATACAGTTTGGATATGCAGAAATGAAGAATGGGAATTCTAGGTAGAAAGACCCAGGAGAGCAAAAGCATGATGGTGGAAAAACTTAGGGAACTTTGGGAGGTGGCGATTTATTTTGTTTGAAAAACTAGGATGATAAAAGTAAAGAGGTAGGTTGGAATTGGGCCTGAGAAACTCAATCCAGATAGACACGTTTTAAGCTATGTTTCTATCAAGAGAGCTTAAATGCATGAAATGTTTTCTTTTGTGTTTGAAAACAGATCACTTCGGTTTGTTTGATTAGGATTCCTATGATTCATTTATGTCTTTGTTTAACAGTTCCTATCTAATATAACAGATTGTGATACAAAACGTATAAAAAATAAAAATTATTCCATTTCATCACTTAAAAATAAACACCATTAAGATGATTTACCTTCTGTATCTTTATTTATAATAAACTTTCTTTATTTACAAAAAATAGGATCACATTGTACATACAGCTTTGAAATCTGTTTTTCCATTTTAACACTGCAAAGTAGAGAATCTTCCACAGCAGATATTTTTAGTGTCTAGATAGCATTTCTCTATTGATGTACTGTTTACTGGTCTGTTCACTATTCTACTGATGGACATTTATATATATTTTCAGGTATTAATTATATCTGTTACCACCCTTATACTTTATAAACTTAGTTTTAGTTTATTTGCTTCTTAATTTCTTGAAGTGGAGTAGATTGATAGTTTAAAAGGTATATAGTTCTTTAGGGCTTTTGATAACCTTATTGCCAGATATTCCATCAGAGTGTACATTGTATGAGAGTTCCTTTTTTCCTTAGCTTCTCCAACACTGGTAATATCAATTTAAAAAATATTTTTATTAAATAGAACATACTGAAGTAGAAAGAAATTATTTCCCCCCCAAACCTATATGTTCTCTTATGTCTTTTTTTTTTTTAATCTGTAGTGCACATCTCTCTATCGTGTTCTGTTGCATCTGACTCTTTGTGACCCTTTTGACTGTAGCCTGCCAGGCTCTTCTGTCCATGGGATTTTTCAGGCAAGAATACTGGAGTGGTTTGCCATTTCCTCTTCCAGGGGATCTTCCTAACCCAGGGATGGAACCTGAGTCTCCAGTGTTTTCTGAATTGCAGGCGAATTCTTTACACATTGAACCATCTGGGAAGCCCACATGTCTCTGTATTTATTAGCTAAAAATGTTCCATTTTGTGGCTTTATCTTGGTTTATTTAATTAGTCTCCTATGAATGATTTAATTAGTTCCCAATAAATGGACATTAAGTTTGTTTCCAACTTTTTACTGTTATGGTAAATAAGACTACTTAAGGCTACTTATCTTTGCACAATTGACCAGTTATTTTTTGTAGTTTACCTTACTAAAAGTGTAATTGTGAGGTCAAGAGCAATTACTTTTTACATTAAATGGTTAACTGAATAGTAAGTATTAATATATTTGATCTAATCTAATGCGTCCAGTAAATGAGAGTTGAATTAACTTCTTACTTAAAATTCTGCAAATAGGAACTGAGAGAATATTACATGCCAGGCACTGCTAGATTCTAGAGAATTCAAAGGGGCCATAAAGACACTGTCATTATTGTATCTTACAACCCAGTGACTACAGAATTTAAGTCAATAGCACTAATTTAAGTCAGTGAGACTACTTTAGATTATTCTATGCCTTGGTCTTGCCAAAATGTCTTTAGAATCTAAAGGAAACCCAAAGAGTTGTATTTACTTACATTTCACTTACCTTTTTTCTCAACAGGAAAATAGTTCTTCTTGCAGGATGGGCATTGTTCTTATTCCTTGCATACAAAGTTTCCAAAACAGACCGAGAATATCAAGAATACAATCCTTATGAAGTATTAAATTTAGATCCTGTAAGTAGTATTTTTATATAATGTACATTAGTTTAATGATCCCTTGAAAATACTGTAGGCCCACAGCCTAAAAGAAATTGAGTTGTGCCTAAAGAAATCAGACACTGATCAGTTAAAAAAGATACCTAATCTATTTTTATTTTAATGCATATATATATATTTGTTTTTGAAGCTACAGAGGTCAGTTACCATCCTATTAAGCGTTGGTTTGTAATTGCTAAAATGTAAAAATATTTGGAGATGAGAAGTTAGTATATTTTTAAAAGACATTTCTAAGATTGGTTTAATACAAAGTTTGAACCAGGAGGTTTATTTATGTTAGTTGGATAGAACCTTGTTTTAGTTGACACTAAGGCAGTATGTTAAATCTTTATATCTTGTAAAGAACTGGTAGCTTTGTCATAGAAATTCAGATTAACCTGGAATGTATCTGTTAGTTGACTTTCTTTTTTTTTTTTCTTTAACGTTTTTTAAAAATTAATTTTTATTGGAGTATAGTTGCTTTACAGTGTGATGTGTTAGGTGACTTTCTTAATTGAACTTGATTGATGGGTCTAAGTAGAAAATTAGTCTTTTAAATTTATCTGTGGCAAGTTAGAACTGAAATGTATGCTAGAGATCATCTAGCATTTTCTTCTGATGGAGGAAATGAGGCCCGGAAAAGCTGTGTTTTGTCAGGGGTCCCATAACTTCTAGTAAACAAGCTGAACCTAGTGCTCTTTGCATTTCTCCCCGATCCTGCTTTCTTTTATTTCCTGTCTCTGCTCAGTAGATGGCTTGATCCAGAGATTCACATAATGCAAAGTAAGGAGTATATTCATCTTCTGGTTTTCTGCTTTGTAGAAGAAAAGTTTGCATACCATCTGAATTTTCTTACTGTGGTGATCATGGTCATCAAGAGAGATATTTTAAGTTTTAAAGGTTTGGGGACAATTTAATGCCATAAAAAAATCAATTTGAAAAATTGATGAATAGAAATTGAATCGAATTAGGAAACAACTAAGGTAAACTTACTAAGTTACTTAATATTAAAATGTTGTTAAACAGATGAAACCAGATAGTCTTCAGATTATTTCTTAGAAAAGAGGTTAACCTTTGATTTGAGTTTTTTTTCCAGCCAGAATTAATTAACTTGATCATTCTTTGATATTTAAAATTCTCTGTCATTTTATTTTATTTAAATGGCATTCATATATTATCAATCTCAAATCATCTATGTGCATGGCATATAGTTAGATGCTCAGTAAAATAAAATATATTGGACAGCGTAAATATTTTTACTTAAAAATATGTAAGTGAAATTTATAGGACAAGATACATAAGATAAAAGCTTCATTTTCTGAAAATATTGAGTAGTTCAATATTTTAAGTTCAGAATGGGATGGATTATGTTTTACAGTAGTCTGCTTATTTTTACTAAAAGAAAGCCTTTTCTTTTAGGGGGCAACTGTAGCAGAGATTAAGAAACAGTATCGTTTGCTGTCTCTTAAATATCATCCAGATAAAGGAGGTGATGAAGTTATGTTCATGAGAATAGCAAAAGCTTATGCAGCGTAAGTATTTTAGGACTCATTATACATTTTTAAGTTTTCTATTGGAATTAAATAGTAATCAGTAAAATAATTGCCATATACTTTTTTCAAGTGTTGACCTCATATGTTGAGTCTTCTGTGGGACTTCCTGGTAACCCTGCAGGGGTAATTTAGCTAAACCTTAATTTTAAGTAACTCACAGTAGTGCTTTTGCCATGTGAGTTGATTAAGTAGTAAGTGATATGTTAATTGAGCTATTGCAAAGCATACTGATGAGAAGAGGATATACTAACACTTTGCTTTCATTTCTAGACTTTTTATTAGGCTAGATCTAGTTCTTTTAAATGAGACAAGCATACAAGTATTATAGCTTGTTTCATTTAAACTACTTAAAAGATGAGTTTAATTTTTGGAAAACAGGATAGAGGATATAAAACTTAGTTATTTCTTGGGTGTTAATATTGCCGGAGATAAAAAGGTAGCTGGATTCTTCCGGATAGGTATATCCCACACAACCCTTATGTTAAATTAAAGAGTAAAATACAGACAAGATGTTATCTGTTTTTTGAGGAAAACTCAGTAATGTACAATTTTGTAAGCTAACTTAAAAAATATAAGTAATAGAATATGCAGATATAATAGCAGGCTGTGAAAGTGGAATATGAATGACAAAAGTTTGGTAAATACTGTCTTATGCATTTTTGTGCCTAATAGAAGTATATTGACTGTGTCTCCTTTCTGCCTACACCCTCCTCCCCAACCCCCATCCTTTGGATGTTTTCTGTGTGAATATGCTTCTGTAATAAAGTAGTACTTGCAGGAGCTTCTGAGGTGTGCTCTACGTTTTCTTTTCTATACAGCAGAGGTTCTCCAGATTGCTGTCTTTCAGTTGGTGTGTTCTTTCCCCCTTTTTTCAGTGTCTCCTTCACACATTTACCCTTGTTGCACAAGTATTACAATGCCTTAGTTGCTGTCTTCAGGTAATTAAAGAACTGAAGATTTCCAGAGGTCAGATAGCCAAGATTAATTAGTATTTTTAATTTTAGTGTTTTTGGTACAGTTATTTTCTCCCCCTTAGTTTTCAGGTATTGTAACATTTTCAAGGTCATGATTTTGTTCTCAGGTTACTGGAAATCTGGCTTTATTATGTATGGTCACTATTCTAAAAAGTACTGAAGAATAATATATGGCCTTTGGTTTAAACTCAGTTACATGATCATGATATAGAGTGTTTTGTATGTAAAGGGTCTAAAATAGTTGATGGTCTATCAGGCAGATGAAGAAGTAAAATGATTACAGGACCCAGAACTCTTGAGTTATTGTAACTTGTACAAGTATAACTAGATTAGTTAAAAGGGTACATTTTACTGAATATGTATATAATAGGTTTGAGTCATTGAATTGAAGCTGCTGTCTTATGTATAACTCTAGTAGCCTAAGATACGTATTTCAAGCAACTTGTGGAATGCAGTTATAGACTTTGATCTACAAAGTTTTTCAGAATTTGCCTTGGTTATTTAAGCTAGTTTCTCTTCCCTTATTTGCTCATTATAATAAATAAGTGGGTCATTCCTATTTCTTCAGGCCAAATTGTTACTTAAAGGAAAGGAGGTATGGTTATTTTTGAGGAGTTAGGCCAACTTATGAATTCTCTGATTCATTTCTCTGGATACAGTTGGGATTTTGCTTTTGGGTGTAGAACCTGTGTTTAAACTATTTTTTAACACATGGGCAGCATGAATTAACATCCTTAAAACTATTTTAATTTTTACAACCTATGTTTGCATGTATTCTTAGATATGAATGCATAACTTAGCTGTGTATAGCCAACTCAGGCGACTCATATATAATTTAGTGAAGGCATTCTCTGGATTAGGATTTATAATCTGAGGTCGCCGAAACAGTATACAGAATTTATGTATATTTGTAAATGTGCATTTTTTTCCAGGACAGGAGGGGCATAGATTTCATTAGATTTAATGATTCCTAATAGGGTTTATGATATAACCTCCCACCCTCAAAGTCAAGGAATATGTTTAGGAAACCTGACTCTCTTTGAATTAAAAAAAAAAATTATGTTAGTACCAGTGGTGGTGTGTGACCTTATTATATATAAATTATACTGAAATCACACAGCTTCTAAGTTCTTTAAGTCTTAGAAGTGGTATTATACTGAAGCACTAGTAAGTAGCAAAAAATCAGTTGCTTTCTTAAACTGACTTTTTAAAAAATTGATAATTCCTTTGACTATACAGACTGGTTACACAACAGTTGTACACATATTGGTTTAATGAATGAGTTAATGAAATTTTAATCAGATGTGTGTGCAGGTTGAAAAATCAAATGCTTCTTTGATGTGAGCTGTGCTTTATTTTGCAAATCTGAGGGCACTGAATAGAGAACAGAACAGTTTATGTTCTTGCCATCATTAGAAAGGCAGAAAGGAACAAGATAATTATTTGGGGGAAAAGAATCTGATTAGGAGACAGAAAATTTAAAGAAACAGTAGCTAAAGCTCTTGTTGAAGTGGACAATTATACAGGGAAACCAAGGCAAACGTTTTTGAGAAATAGCCCTTCCTTAGCAGAAAAGAATCCTAGCATCACTCCTTGTTAACTTGCAGTCTAATAATGCCTTTCCTTGGCTCTTGTATTTTACTGTGGCCTTAGGTCAAGTAGTATAAGTGAAGTTATAGTTGAATAAGGACTAAAGATGTCAAGGTGCTCGTAAGTGTAAAAATATTTTCAAATCATTGAAAAATTTTGCAATTTTATTAAGGTACTTCTGCATTCTTTCTCTCAACTTGGAGCTTTATTAAATAGAAAATACAGTGTATCTTAGGTACATATGCTCTGGGAAATAAAAATATGGCTAAAATTCAGTTCAGCTTAGTCATGTCTGACTCCCTGCGACCCCATGGACTGCAGCATGTCAGGCTTCCTTGTCCATTACCAATTCCCAGAGCCTACTCAAACCCGTGTCCATCGCGTCGGTGATGCCATCCAACCATCTAATCCTCTGTCGTCCTTTTCTCCTCCTGCCTGCAATCTTTCCCAGCATCAGGGTCTTTTCCAAGGAGTGGGTTCTTCGCATCAGGTGGCCAAAGTATTGGAGCTTCAGCTTCAGCCCTTCTAATGAATATTCAGGACTGATTTCCTTTAGGATTGTCTGGCTGGATCTCCTTGCAGTCCAAGGGACTCTCAAGAGTCTTACCAACACCACAGTTTAAAAGCATCAATTCTTCGGTGCTCAGCATTCTTTATAGTCCAACTCTCACATCCATACATGACTACTAGAAAAACCATAGCTTTGACTAGACAGACCTTCATTGGTAAAGTAATGTCACTGCTTTTTAATATGCTGTCTAGGTTTGGCATAGCTTTTCTTCCAAGGAACAAGTGTCTTTTAATTTCATGGCTGCAGTCACAATCTGCAGTGATTTTGGAGCCCCCCAAAATAAAGTCTGTCATTGTTTCCATTGTTTGCCCATCTATTTGCCATGGAGTGATAGGACCAGAGGCCATGATCTTTGTTTTCTGAATGTTGAGTTTTAAGCCAACTTTTTCACTCTCCTCTTTCACTTTCATCAAGAGGCTCTTTAATTCTTCTTTGGTTTCTGCCATAAGGATGGTGTCATCTGCATATCTGAGGTTATTGATATTTCTCCCAGCAATCTTGATTCCAGCTTGTGCTTCATCCAGCCCGGCATTTCTCATGATGTACTCTGCTTATAAGTTAAATAAGCAGGGTGACAGTATACAGCCTTGACGTACTCCTTTCCCAATTTGGAACCAGGAACACGATGATCCAAAATGTTGGCAATTTTGTCTCTGGTTCCTCTGCCTTTTCTAAATCTAGCTTGAACATCTGGAAGTTCATGGTTCACATGCTGTTGAAGCCTGGCTTGGAAAAATGTGAACATTACTTTGCTAGCATGTGAGATGAGTGCGATTGTGCAGTCGTTTGAACATTCTTTGGCATTGCCTTTCTTTGGGATTGGAATGAAAACTGACATTTTCCAGTCCTGTGGCCACTGCTGCTGCTGCTGCTGCTAAGTTGCTTCAGTCGTGTCCGACTCTGTGCGACCCCATAGATGGCAGCCCACCAGGCTCCCCCGTCCTTGGGATTCTCCAGGCAAGAACACTGGAGTGGGTTGCCATTTCCTTCTCCAGTGCATGAAAGTGAAAAGTGAAAGTGAAGTCGCTCAGTCGTGTCCGACTCTTAGTGACCCCATGGACTGCAGCCTACCAGGCTCCTCCATCCATTGGATTTTCCAGGCAAGAGTACTGGAGTGGGGTGCCATTGTCTTCTCCGGTGGCCACTGCTGAGTTTTCCAAAATTAGCTGGGATATTGAGTGTAGCACTTTGACAGGATCATCTTTTAGGATTTGAAATAGCTCAACTGGAATTCCATCACCTCCACTAGCTTTGTTCATAGTGATGCTTCCTAAGGCTCACTTGACCTTGCATTCCAGGATGTCTGACTTTAGGTCAGTGATCACACCGTCGTGGTTATCTGGGTCCTGAAGATCTTTTCTATATAGTTCTTCTGTGTACTCTTGCCACCTCTTCTTAATATCTTCTGTTTCTGTTAGGTCCATGCCATTTCTGTCCTTCATTATGTCCATCTTTGCATGAAATGTTCCCTTGATATCTCTAATTTTCTTGATGAGATCTCTAGTTTTTCCCATTCTGTTATTTTCCTCTAATTCTTTGCATTGATCACTGAGGAAGGCTTTCTTATCTCTCCTTACTATGCTTTGGAATTCTTCATTCAGATGAGTATATCTTTCCTTTTCTCCTTTGCCTTTAGCTTCTCTTCTTTTTTCAGCTATTTGTAAGGCCTCCTCAGACAAACTTTTGCCTTCTTGGATTTCTTTTTCTTGAGGATGGTCTTGATCACTGCCTCCTTGGCAATGTCACGAACCTCCGTCCATAGTTCTTCAGGCACTCTATCAGATCTAATCTCTTGAGTCTATTTATCACTTCCACTGTATAATTGTAAGGGATTTGATTTAGGTTATATCTGAATGGTCTAGTGGTTTTCCCTACATTCTTCAATTTAAGTCTGAATTTTGCAATAAGGAGTTCATGATCTGAGCCACAGTCAGCTTCCAGTCTATTTTTGCTGACTGTATAGAGCTTTTCCATCTTTGGCTAAAATTAGGTTTGAACATAAACATAATCTATTGCCAGTAGGTCTGCAAGTATGTCTTCCTTATTATGCTATTGGTCATTTTTGTATGTTTTTGACTGCCTTGTCTCCTTAACAATTTTGTAAGGTTTCTTAAGGAAAGAGTTCTTTTAATGTTTTTTATTTTTTTTTTAATGTCTATGCCAGGACCTGGAATAAAGCTACTCTTACCCTGTGCCTTGAGCCATTGCCCAGGTCATTGGTTATGTTTATGTTTACGTATTTAAAAAAAAATCACTGTCTCTCATATTGCCTGAGTTAGGAAGCTGTTGCTTTAGCAAGTATTTGCCTAGTCTTCCCGGAAGTTGTCTTAGGAGAAAATTGGGATCTCAGCACAGTGTAAATGAGCTTTACCACAGCAGTGGAGTTTTATAGGTGGTGTTTATTTTTTTCTTTGAGAATGTGGTGCAAGTTTTGGAGGGATTATTATTAATCATATATTAAGTTTATATTTAAAATATAGGTATATATCATTACTAAAATAAATTAAAGCATGGCCATCAAAAAATTTTGGGAAATAAGTGAGTATATAAGATTGAAAAAAGTCACATCTAATTCCCCCTGCCTCCTTAGAAAATGTAATAGCCTTTAAAGTTTGATCTTCTGTCTTGAACTGGCTAAACTTGAGAACTCTTGGGCCAACTAAGAATTTGTATATGGGCTAATTAATTAGCATTTTTTGTTAATGCTGAATTCCTTCCTTACCTGTCCCTATTTTTTTTTCAGATTCCAGAGGGTTTTTCTTGATTCTCTGAAATTATTTCTTTTAAGAAATGAGTTGGTTGGTTAATGGAGTTTGTGTAGTTGAGTACTTATTTTTCAGATGTGGTTTTCTAATTTTGCACCTTTGTTCTTTTTATGCTAGTTTAACTGATGAAGAATCCCGGAAAAATTGGGAAGAATTTGGAAATCCAGATGGGCCTCAAGGTGTGGTAAATGATGATTAAAAAAATACTGGGGTTAAGGTATTATGTATATTATGAAAATGTTAGATTTAAAAGAACGTTTTGATTTTCTTAGTTTGTGAATAGAAAAAATACAACTGCACACAGTTAAATGGATACGTAAATTGAGCTTCCTTTACTTAATTTTTCTAGAGATTAGTTGGAAAGATCTTTGATTTGGTGAAAAGAGTAGTCACTGTCATTATTTATCATTTCCAGTTAGTGGTTGATAAAAATAGGATGAAAAATCTTTTTTTTTCTTTACTGACTAAACATTTTCCCATATATTCATAGTGTTTACATAAACTCAGGACATGTAAATGGATTTAAGTGTTCTGAGAAGAAGGAATTCATGTACTTAGATTTTTTTTCTTTTGGAAAAATTTGAAGTTTCCAATATAAACCATATCACATCAACTTTGTATATGAGACACACATAGTAAGATAATCTTAAAGTTTTTTGGAAGTGACAGGGGAGGTAGAATTTAGGGATATAAATAAATGAAACTGGAAGTGCAGACTCTTCAAGATACTCTTCCTGTTTTAGCCACAAGCTTTGGAATTGCCCTCCCAGCTTGGATCGTTGACCAGAAAAATTCAATATTGGTGAGTACACTTAATAAGACACATGATAATGTGTTAGATATATCTTGGTAATACAGAGATAACATTATAGAGAAAATTCCAGTATACTGTTTCTAATTTAACTGTGTATTATGGAAACTTTTTACGTAATGGAGAGAAGAATTGGTTCTTATTATTACATTGCTATTTGGGGGAGTGTACTCCAGTGTAGTTTTAGAACCTTCAAATTGTGGTGATTTCTTTTGGAGGTAGTTTCAGATTGGGTCCTACCCTTAGTTTAGGAAACTACTGTTTCTTATGGTGTTGACATTTATCCCTAAGTAGTACTCAAAATTTAAATTCCTTTAAGGGGCAGCAGGATGATCAGACTTCAATCAGCAATGAGAGGCTGCAACTCTTAAAACGTCAGAAATTATCTTAACCTGTTGTTTAGGAATTCCCTACTTCTCCTTTCTTGAAAATAATTATCTAGGAGCTGTCTTTAAAGCAATAAAAACCAGTCTGTCATTTGTAACATTTGTTACAATCCTTACAGTCTGTCATTTGTTTTGAAAATGGCTATTTAGTGTCATTTTATGGCTATTTATTTACATGTTTTCTTCCAGGGTATATAGTTGTTGTATATAAGCATGTTGAGGGAATACTAGAGAAGAGAAAGATTGTTAGCTACCAGATTTGGGATTGAGTAGTAGGACAAAAATCATAATGGAAATTACCTGCAAACAGCATTATATGTTCTGTTTGATATTGAGGCAAAGAAACCAGGTTCTACCTTTTATTTCCAAGGCACTAACTACTTGCTAAGATGTGGATGACCCTTGAACAACAGGGGCTTGAACTGTGTAAAGTGAAAGTGAGTCACTCAGTCGTATCTGACTCTTTGCGACCCCATGGACTACACAGTCCATGGAATTCTCCAGGCCAGAATACTGGAGTGGGTAGCCTTTCCCTTCTCTAGGGGATCTTTCCAACCCAGGGATCGAACCCAGGTCTCCTGCATTGCAGGCAGATTCTTTACCACTGAGCCACCAGAACTGTGTAGGTCCACTTATATATGATTTTTTTTCCCAATAAACATGGACTACAGTAGTCCACAATCCATGGTTGAATCCATGAATGCAAAGCCACTGTATGGAAGGCCAGCTCTAAAGTTATATGTGGATTTTCGACTGCAAGGAGGTTGGTCCCCCAGCCCCCACATTACTCAAGGTCAGCTGAAGTTGGCTCTCCCTGTCAGCATGTTTCACATCCCTGGATACTCTGTTACCACCAATTTATATAAAGGACCTGAGCATCCCTGAATTTTGGTTTCCTTGGGGGTTTTGAAACCAGTTCCCCTCAGATACCGAAGGATGACTGTATATGCTGCAGATTCCCCATCTGCAAAAAGGAAAATAATAATGGTACCTTCCTCGTAGAGTTTGAAAGTTAGGATTAAATGAAATACATAAGATGTGCTTTTAATAGTGCCTCCATGTAAGCATCAAAATAAGTGTCCATGGATGTTGTAATTTACCTTATGAAGGAATGAGTGGTCTTTTTCTCCTCCTTTTCACTTCAAGGTTTTACTTGTATATGGCTTGGCATTCATGGTTATCCTTCCAGTTGTTGTGGTAAGTTCCAGCTCTTGTTAACATTTTTTTAGGGAAGAGAGTGGGTGGCATGGTTTGGGGTCTCCTTATAAGATCGTAATTTGTGTTAGAATATAATCCATAATCCATTAATCCTTGAGTTTTAAGAATTTTATATTCAACTATTCTTTAAGGTCTTCTAAAGGTGACATCACTTTAGTATGTTAAAATGTGTCTCCTCACGATTCAAAAGTTACACACAAATGAGATAATACAGATATATTTAGAATTTAAGGTGAAAGTCTTCTGTCACTACCTCCCCCAAGTCCATCTCTCTGTTGGAGATAATCGCTGCTAAGTGTTGATTTCCTTTTCATATCTTTTTCTATGCATTAAATGTATACACACGTTTTTAAAAATGTGGTCTTACTATATATATTGTCCTGTGACTTTCTTGCTTCATACAGGAATACAACATGTAGAACAACCTCATTTTTAAAAAAGTCTGCATCAGTTCAGTCAGTTCAGTCACTCAGTCATGTCTGACTCTTTGCGACCCCAAATATAGAGATACCATAATGTTTATGATTTTATTGTTTATTACCTTCATGACTGGTGGTGTTCTTACAGACCTTAGGGTTCCTATGAATCCTGTAGTGAGGCTTACGATTAACCTGTCTTGCTTTCTTCATAGGATTGTTGTGTTAGAGTCCAATTGAATGGAATAATGTGAATGAAAGTAGTATATCAACTGTAAAATTGCTCTTACACTTATTTGTCAAACATTTATTGAAGACATGCCATGTGTCAGAAACCAACTTGTTGCTTATAGCAATGGGTTGTTTCATTCCTGTTTTGTCTGTAAACAATTTCTAGTTGAAACGTAAATCTTTTAATCTTATATATAATGAGTTAGGCTGGTATTTAGGCATCATGCAGCATAAATACTTGCTAGATAAATCATTTGAAATATATAGTAAAGGTATTTGTTCTAAAGAGCAGGTATTTTTATTGGTTTATGAACATTTAGAAAATTTGACCATAAACATTCTGCATCAAAGTTAACATTTATTGTGGCTTTCATGTTTTTTTCCTTGTTTAATTTTGTGTCTTAGGGCTCTTGGTGGTATCGCTCAATACGCTATAGCGGAGACCAGATTCTAATACGCACAACACAGATTTATACCTACTTTGTTTATAAAACTCGAAATATGGATATGAAACGTAAGTAAATTTAAGTCACTGTGATAGTAAATTATTTTCTGAGTCATTTATGTGGAATTGGTATATGTATTCAATTGGAGAAATTCCATTTTATAGTTTTAGGGATATTCAGTTGATTATAGCTAAAGCTGGAGGAAGATGCTAATACCCTTTGTCATATTTCTTGATCTGTAGTTCTGTTATTGACTCAGCTATATGTATATGTATATATTTTCCCTTCAGAGATTTTTATGGTAAAGCTCCTTATGGATTAATTTTGTAATAATTCCAGCTAACATTTTTTGAGTATTTATTGTTGCCAAGTATTGTGAGGCACTGTCATATATTAACTCATTTAATCTTTGTATGCTCCCATAAATAAGTGCTGTTTTTAAGCGCATTTTATAGATGAAGAAACTGAGCTCAAGGATACATAGTAAGTGACAGCTAGGATAGAACTCAAGCAGTATGGTTCCCAAGCCAGTACATTATACCATGCTAATGGTGTAAAATAAGTAGAGGTCTTAGGAGTGTTTAAAGAAATTTGCCAAAATATTTCATTCCCAGAGGCTTATTTCAGAATTTATTATGACATAAAAAGTAACATCCTAAATACTTTCTTTAATCCCATAAAGCTAACATTGTAAATTTTATCCCTGGAATACTTAATATTACCTTTCAGAAACACTGCTCTATTGAAATCTTACACATTAAAAAAAAAAAGGACATAAGTTTAAAATTGTGCTTCATGGGTGGATGCATTTTTGTTCCAAAACCTGAGTGGACTTTGTCATATTTTGTGTTTGCCAATTTTATTAACTCTCTTGGTAATGAGAAAGAGATTTATCATATAATCCCAGGATTATATGACTGTGTGAGCTGATTTTATATTTCTGGAGAATGAGCAGGTCTTTTATTTCTGAGGAATGAGTGAATGTTACCCTCCCTTGTGCACATGTACACTCTTCTTTGTGCTGGGTTGAAATCTTAATATATAAACATTCTCCCTTATGAAAATATTTCATGTTTGTAACCAGTTTTAATATGTGTTTTTGGACCAGTGATCTTGATTTCTGTTTCATTTTTGAGGGTGGTACTTAGCTTACACAATTCTATCAGAAAAACTTTGTTTAGCTTTATTTAATTTTGTTTGGTTAGTTATCATTGGTTTTAGGACTGGCACCATTTATATAGCTGTCTTAGGAACCATTGTTTTCATTCAAACATTTGAGGGTAGTAATAGTAATAACTCACACACATTACTGTGCTTATGTGTATCAGGCACATATGAAGAAATTGAGGCCCATAGAGAAGTGAAGAATATTGTCTTAGGTCATTCAGCTAGGACTTGAAAGCTTCAGGGTTTATGCACTTAACTCCTATACTGTCCTGATTTTTGTGAGAACATTGCATGCATTTTCTAGCATAAGGTGAAGATTGATAACTCTAGTGCCAGTCATTAAAGAGCTTGTATAGAATAAGAAAAGTAACACTAATATATGTGACCTCAAATCCTGTGTCTTTCAAGGAACACTATTCTCACAAAGCCCTCCATGATTCCATATTAAAAATCTTTGTAAATTATAGTATATTTTAGATTACTCATGGCATTGGGGAGTCATGACGTGAAGAAACCTGAAACCCTTTCTAACCCCCTTTTTTCATAAAGCAGTTAGCAATGCCACATAGATTCCTTGCTGCTGCTTTGTAGCTCAGGGAACCCTACTCAGTGTTCTGTGGTGACCTAAATGGGAAGGAAATCCAGAAAAGAGAGAGTATATGTGTACGTCTAGCTAATTCACTTGGCTAACCAGTAGATAGAAACTAACACAGCATTGTAAAGCAGCTATCCTCCAGTAAAAATTCTGTTTAAAAAAAGAAGTTTTATGTGGAACACATGATTACATCTAGAAACCAATGCTATTTGTAGCTATTTGTAGTGATTTTAACGCACCTAGTTGCTTCTGGGCCCGTAATTTGACATGTATTTCTGTTTACTTGTGATAGGTAATATTACAAACACTTTTTAAAAATGAGATGTTTCTTTTGTTGCGAGAGAAATTTATACCTGTTAATATTGATTTTAGCATTGTGTGTGATTAGAAAACTGCCTCCCTCTAGGATTAATCTGGTATCGTTTGGGGAAGGTGATTAAGGGTCAGTAAATTTATTTTTCTTCGTATTTCTTTTGTTTTTTTTAGGTCTTATCATGGTTTTGGCTGGAGCCTCTGAATTTGATCCTCAGTATAATAAAGATGCCACAAGCAGACCAACAGATAATATTTTAATACCTCAGGTTAGGCCTGTCTCCCAAATTCTTTGATAAACATTTAAATATTAAAGTTTATGCTTTATTAAGTATACACTTTTTAATAATTACTTTATTTTCCTTAGCTCATCAGAGAAATTGGCAGCATTAATTTAAAGAAGAATGAGCCTCCACTTACCTGCCCTTATAGCCTGAAGGCCAGAGTTCTTTTACTGTCTCATCTTGCTAGAATGAAAATTCCTGAGACCCTTGAAGAAGGTATTTTGATTCTACTGTCTGTAGGGTTTTAGTGGTACAAAAGCAGTAGATTTAATTAGGCCTCATGGTGCAGTGTTTTTGTCACTGTTCTTTTTTGCTCAATCAGATAATTACTCAAGGACCTTTTAAAAACAAATCTATATGCTACATACATAATTACTTTCACAAATACTTTGAAGGTCTTAGTAAGTCAAATGATTTGGCAAATGTTAAAATGTTGTATTTCAAGGTAAGAGACTACTCTATGAACAATGTCTAGTTAATTGCAGATTATTCAGTAATTCCTGATGACTTTTTTTTTCTATTGGTTTTGCCATACATTGACATGAATCCACCACGGGTGTACATGAGTTCCCAATCCTGAACCCCCCTCCCACCACCCTCCCCATATCATCTCTCTGGGTCATCCTGATGACTTTTTTTAAAAAAAGAATTTTGAAACTTTCTGCGGGGAGAAAAAATGGATTTCACAACAGATATCTTAGCACCACTAGTAGCACCATCATACTCCAGCTGCTGCTGCTGCGTCGCTTCAGTCGCGTCCGACTCTGTGCGACCCCACAGACGGCAGCCCACCAGGCTCCCCCATCCCTGGGATTCTCCAGGCAAGAACACTGGAGTGGGTTGCCATTTCCTTCTCCAAGGCATGAAAGTGTAAAATGAAAGTGAAGTCGCTCAGTTGTGTCCGACTCCTAGGAACCCCATGGACTGCAGCCTACCAGGCTCCTCCATCCATGGGATTTTCCAGGCAAGAGTACTGGAGTGGGGTGCCACTGCCTTCTCCCCATAGTCATGTCTGTTTAATCTTTACTTAAAGCTTCTTGAAGCCATCTATTCTACTTTTAAAAAGGCAGTAGATTAGGACTGTGGTGTCTCCAGGAATGTTGTGAATTTGAGTGTCATCTCTTTTCACTTGCATTATTTCAACTGAAAGTTTTAAAAGAAAGTTACTATCTTTACTGAATAAATTTTCTTTCTGAATGAACCAACCCACCCTCCCTCTGCTTTAAGCCAATAATGCAATCAAACGCCTTTGAAAACAAGGTCAGTTGATGCTCAGTGATTAATGACAGTACCATAGGCTACAGTATGATGGAATTAAGGTACACTATTTAGGCATTGTTTATTGAAGTTGCAAAGTAACTAGTAATTCTGTCCCTGATGTTCTGTACAGATATGAAGCCACCTCCATTTTTACCAATTATGTAAGGAACAGGAAACAAATTTTTTTTAGTTTATCAACCCCACTGAATGATCTCATAGTTAACTATTATTGCAGTATAAGTGAAAGAATCTCTCTCCCCTCCTCCTATCCTCTTTCTTCATTTAGTTGACATTCATTCTCAGTCTTAGTCTTTGGACTTATCCATAATTATAGAAACTTAGATGCACAAGAAGAAAATTTTTGAAGTTCTTCAATTAGATTATGATTGAGTTTAAGACTGTTACCAGAAAAAAAGATAGTAATTTATAAAGCCAAAAACCATAATATTAAAAGTTTGCCTTTAAAACATCTCATCTGAGCTAGGGTTTTCTGATTGGTTTTTTGACATGATGCTGCCGAGGAGAAACAGTTGTGTTCAGCCTATAAAATTCTGAGGTAATATGAAAAATTTGTTGGACAACTTAAATTTAGCTTTTGTCTTGGACTACACGTAATAAAAATGTTTTAGTATAAAAGAAGAATGATTTGTTTCAAGTGTTTTATTGTTTTGCAGATCAGCAATTTATGCTGAAAAAATGCCCTGCCCTACTTCAAGAAATGGTTAATGTAATCTGCCAACTAATAATAATGGCCAGGAGCCGTGAAGGTGAGGAGGAAGCATAATTATGTTGTACTTTTTCTCGCAAGCATATAGGACAGATTATACTTTTAAGATTTGTGGGAACCTAATATATTTCTGTCTGTAAGTTTTCAGACAGAAAACTTACAGCTTTTCCCAGTTTTGCTTTTGGTTTTTCTTATTTTTCCTGTATTTTCTATCATGTAAAGTACTACAACTTATGTTTTTTAATTCAGTTTTTTCATTGTTTTATTGTTTATTTTTTTATTGTTTGCAAAGATTTAAAATATACTTTTCTTCCTCTGAATATTTTTAGAATTAGGTTAACAATGAGTTTGAAATAATTCTTTAAGTGCTGTAATGATGATTCGTCCGACATGTAGTGTTGTTTGCACGAAGGGAAGAAAGAACAAGGGAGTTTATGGTCTGTAATGGAAAGTGACCCTTAAAAAAGGAGGGAGTGGTTGTATTTTGTTGTTATGGATGATGTCATTTTGTGGCATGACATCAGTATGTTCTTAATACCAAAAATGTCTTACGATTTACTGGTTTTGGAAGTGGTGCAAAGAATTTTTCTATTAAAATCGATGGTTGTTGCTGGTTAATGTACATTTGACCAAGTTTGTATATTTTGTGTGTCTTATCCAGTAACTTTTAAAGGAAAGTCAACACTGTGATCATAAAATTTGAGGTGTTAAGGATGTTCACATGGATTTGTGTTTGTTATGAATTGTGTACTCTGAACATATAAATAGTCCAGCCCTGTTTTTGCTTTTCCTCCTGTTCTTTCTAAGAAAGGGAGTTTCGTGCTCCAACTTTGGCATCCCTTGAAAACTGCATGAAGCTTTCCCAGATGGCTGTGCAAGGCCTTCAGCAGTTTAAGTCTCCCCTTCTGCAGCTCCCTCACATTGAAGAAGACAATCTTAGAAGAGTTTCTAATCATAAAAAGGTAATTTGCCACTTTAATATTAGTTTTAAGCAGTTTGTCATGTCACTTAAAGGTAACATGAATGAAAATTTTTCTAGAAGTGGTTATATGAACATCTTAGATTTAAAATGTTTCAAGCATTCTAGAACTATGCCTCAAGTGATTCTGTTAACACTTTCTTGAATAGGTAGCTATTTTATAACATTTTATTAATACTACTGAAATGATCTTACTACTTTGGGAGGGGGTCAAAATTTTAGCAGTTAACACTTTGTTCTTTATGCTGCCAAAAAATATATGTACTGTGTAAACATGCACTGTATACTTTTATTTCATTAATGGCTTAAAGCTTGAGCATTAGTTTATTGAGTATGCAAAAAAATTAAGCATTCAATATAAGCATTCAATTAATATATTCAATAAGTAGATCATATAAAGATAATTTTTATTTAGAAATTATAGTCTGTATATAGATTACGAGAATGAATCTTAAGGCATAGCAAAAAATGTGTATAAATGAAAAACTTGAGGAAATATAGGAAAAAATGGAATGAAATTATAATTTTAAACATCACTTTGTATATATTAGAGGACAGAAGATAGACATTGGACTTGATAGTAGTAAGGTAGAACTAATAAATGTATATTAGAAATTTGTATCAGAGCACTCTTCTCTCAAGTAAGTGTGTTGCTCTTTTAAATTTGATCACATTTAAAGTCATAATTGAAAACTTCATCATTCAAAAGCAGGCATTTCACATGCCTCATGATCTAATCCCTGTCTGTGAAAGTAAAAATTAATAACTGGCAGCAAATACTCAGAAATTAAAACCCTTCTCCTTGGTATTCCTTTAACCAGGATTGGTATTACTGCAGTAACAGCTACATTTAGAAAGTAACAAGAATGAGAATAATGCCTCAGTTCAGTTCAGTCACTCTGTCCGACTCTTGGCGACCCCATGGACTGCAGCACGCCAGGCTTCCCTGTCCATCACCAACTCCTGGAGCTTGCTCAAACTCATGGCCATCGAGTTGGTGATGCCATCCAATCATCTCATCCTCTGTCGTCACCTTCTCATGCCTTCAATCTTTCCCAGCATCAGGGTCTTTTCCAGTGAGTCAGTTCTTTGCATCAGGTGGCCAAAGTATTGGAGCTTCAGCTTCAGCATCAGTCCTTCCAAATAGTCAGGACTGATTTCCTTTAGGATTGACTGGTTTGATCTCCTTGCAGTTCAGGGGACTCTCAAGAGTCTTTTCCAACACCACAGTTCAAAAGCATCAATTCTTTGGCACTCAGCTTTCTTTATGGTCCAACTTTCATATCATACATGACTATTGGAAAAACCACAGCTTTGACTAGACTGACCTTTGTTGGCGAAGTAATGTCTCTGCTTTTTAATATGCTGTCTAAGTTGGTCATAGCTTTTCTTCCAAGGAGCAAGCGTCTTTTAGTTTCTTCTCAAAAAAAAACTAAAAGAATAGTAAAACCTAAAGAGTAATACAGCTATATACTTGGAAATAAATTCGTATTCTTAAAAGGTTTTTATCATTAAAATTAAAAATAGAGGTCTGCAAACTGAACAAATTAAATGACAGTAGTTCCTGCTTGGGGTCAAGAGTCTATATGAATGTTACTATTTTTTTCCTCCAACTTTAGTTTTTTCTAATTTAAAAAATAACTGTGTATTAACTTTGTAATAAAAAATTCTTAAATTTAAATTTCCTTGGAGAAAAAGGCTGTGAAATGCACTAAAGTTGTCTTTTCTGCTTTGAAATGTATATAATTTTAACATTTTTTAAAAGCTTTTGGATTTTGTTTTAGCAAACATATTAGTAATTTTCTTTTTATGAAGAGTTTCATGGGTTTAGGATTTATTTCCTGTCTCCTTTTAAATTTAGTTCAAAATTAAAACTATCCAGGATTTGGTGAGTTTAAAAGAATCAGATCGTCACAATCTGTTGCATTTCCTTGAAGATGAAAAATATGAAGAGGTTATGGCTGTCCTTGGAAGTTTCCCATATGTGACTATGGACATAAAGTCACAGGGTAAGTGAGAGGTTTCCTGTTGTTTCCCTGTTGATGGACTGGCTCTGGTTTATTTGGCTCAAGGTTCTCAAAACACTTCATAACTTTTAATTAGACTTTGTAGAATTATAGTTTACCTGTCAGATTTGCTGTGATGGAAGATGTCATAGAGTTAGTAGTTTTGGTTTGAGAATGCTTTTGTTCTATAGGTCAACTTTAAGGAACATCTTAACTTTTCAAAGAATGGAAGAGATTTCCAAATGTAATGGAAGATATTTGAAATATGTCTATTGTTAGTATAAAATAGCTGCTTAGTTCTAAAATTAATTTTTAAAAAACCTAACTTATTTATACATATTAAGCTTTGAAAATCACCACGCTCTGTGCCACATTTTATGTATTTTTCTTGACTTTTGTCTTTATATCTGCTTGGAGTGGAAAAAGAGAGATTATTTTTCTACCATATAATTGTCTTATGAGTCCCATTTTACAACTGAATATAATATTTTAGAATGGTGACAGAATTAGAGATTATTCTGCTCCATTCCTTCATTGTGACATTATTCTGAGCTTCGGCATTTACTAAGTTGCTGTTGTTAGAAAATTCTTGTGGGACCGAGAATACAAGGATGTGTTAGGAATCATTCCTGTTTTTAAAGGGCTTGTAGTTAAGTACATTTTATTATTAAGACTTTTGGGGATGTGTGTAGCAAATGTATTTTTAAAAAGTAAACAATGAAAAAACATTGCAGAAAACATCTTTAAGGTGCTTTTTTCATATAAACTATTTTGAAGTTCTTGCCTTAAAAAATAAGTATTTTTAACATTGCTTAGAACACTAGTTTGCAGGCATTTGATTATACAGGTAAAATCTTGTGAGTATTAAGTTTATACAATTTAATAGAGTGACAGAACCCTCTTATATCACTGTGAGAGAAAACTATGGTAATCCTCACAATATACTGTATTTTAAAAGATCTGGACTTGAAACTTGGCAGTGCCAGCATAGCCATTTTGTGGCCTTGGGCATTTTACTTTATTCCTTAACCTCAGTCTCTTTAAATAAATAATAATAATGCTTCATAGAGCTATTTTAAGGATTAAATGAGTACATTGTTGAAGACATCTTCTGGAGAAATTTATATAGAGTAGATAGTAAATTATTTTTTATTTAGTAGCCTTAAAATTCTATACTTTTGAAATACTAAAGTCTCAGATTGATTTGGATAAGTAAAGTTTTGCTGTTTGCCTTGACATAGAGCTTGATTTTTATTTATTTATTTTTTTGTCTTACAGTATTGGATGATGAAGATAGCAACAACATCACAGTAGGATCCTTAGTTACAGTTTTGGTTAAATTGACAAGGCAAACAATGGCAGTAAGTAGTCTGTATTTTTATGCTTTGAGAGTTTATATATCTGAGAGTTTTAAGATATTTATGTTTATTTTCTCATTTTAAGTTATACATGTTCAAAGTCAAAATTATATAGTTTTGCAAATCTAATTTTGCAGATTCTGTTAGCCGTTTTGAAATTTTAATTTTAGATTTTCTCATTTGTTTTCACACACAAAAGTTATGATTTGTTAATTCCCTATAACGTATTATAATGTAATCTGGGTATCTTTCTTAAACTATAATATGTTATACAGATATTAATTATTGTTGAGAATTTCATTACCTACTCCTTTTTAATCAGTTCTTGAGAGAATTTACTCCCTTTTATTTTTTATTTTAAAAACTATAGTAAAATAGCTCTTTTAGTAAGTATGTAAAAAATTTATGCTGTCTGGGAAACAAATTTAGGGAATGCAGAAAAGTATGGGAAGAAATTAAAATCACCTAAAATTCTACCACTCTGAGATCATCAGTTTTGAAGCTCATCCCTTTAGATAGCCTGATGCATGAATACCCACAGAATTAAAATGATATTGATAACATGGATCCCTTATTTCACCCCTGCTTCCTTAGAAAGCCACCTTATCAGACCCAGGTGACCAGAACTGTCTTGTGTAAATCATTTTGTATCTTTCTCCATGCTCATGTTTACTATCTGGACCTTTTAGTGCATATATGTATATGCATATATATGTATGCTGGTACTTTTCTCATTCCTTTTCATTAAATCTCATCATATGTATGTTTCCTGCATCTTGTTTTTCTCAGTTTCTGTTACATATTTATATTACCTCCCAAGCTAAGCACACCTCCCAAGTTGCAAGTATAGTTGTAACTAATTTTTACTAAACTATATAGTATACTAAACTAAACTATATAGTTTACTAAACTATAAAGCTCAATTTTATTGAACCAGTGGTAGATTTTAGCCTATTCTACTCTGAGGTCTATGGGCATCTTCAGGAAATATGGTGCATTTAAAACCCATGTCTAAAACCTCTGGTAGAAAAAGCATATTTTGTAGTTGTTATTGTGTTAGTTGCTCAGTGTGTTGGACTCTTTGGGACCCCATGGACTAAAGCTTGCCAGGCTCCTCTGTCCATGAAATTCTCCAGGTAAGAATACTGGAGTGGATAGCCATTCTGTGATTCACAGTAGGACATATCAAAACAAAGATACTGACTTTATGGTAGCAGGTGGTAAGGGAAGCATTTGTATGTATAATGGACTCTGGATGAGAGGTGCCTCCTGGGAGATGAGGCTGCTCTAAGCTGGTGGCCAGGGTTAGGTTTTGACACTGCCTATGTGCTTTGGAATTCCCAGCCCAAGAAATGAGCACAAAGTTGTCCTTGGGCTGTTGACATTTCTCAGGTAATTGGTAGACGAAAAAGCAGACGTGGCCTGGAGAAAGGGGAAGAATCAAGTATTTATCTTCTAGTATCAACTGTATTTCAATATAATTATTAGAATTCAACTAACAAATGAAGAAATGAAGCAGAGATGATAGAATTAGGCTAGGTGATGACAAACTTTTTCTCTAAAGGTTCAGTCAGTAAATGTTAATATTTTTGATTTTTACAGGCCATACAGTCTCTGTAGCAATGGCTGAACTCACAAATGGGCATGGTTGTATTCTAATAAAACTTTGTTTAAAAAGCAAAAATGGGCCATAGTTTGCACGCCCCTGCATTAGGCCAACAGTTTAGAGCCCAGTAGTTATCATTGTTTTCACTTGTTAGCTTTAATAATTCTGGGGAGTTTAAGGAACAACCCATTTATCATGTTCTATATAGAGTCACGTTGAATTCTTACTGGATTCAAATTCTAAATTTATAGTGTCTGTACTGATTTAGAATGGATTATTGGGTGGGTGGGTATGTCTCGGATATATAGATTTTCTTGGTGTTCCACTTATTTATATCTAAGTTACATCAGTTACATTAGCAATATCACATACAATCATAAATAAACTAATATTGGTCTCATAAAGTTTTGATGTTAGAGTAATATAAGGTATTCAGATTTTCATAACTTTAAAATAGTGATGTCTGATTACTGTTAGAATAAAAGTAAAAATTTAAATTATGAAATGACTGACTTTATAGAAATTTTACATATTTTAAGACATTGCATTTATAAATTTAAATAGAATGTACTTTTCAAAATATATTCAAGACAGATATGAGATATTTCAGAAGGTAACTTCTAAGGTGTCCTTTAATGATGGCCAAATTTGCACACATACATCATTTAGTAATTGCTAAAAGCCTCCTGTCTAGCCATGTGTTTGTTTCCACCTCCTGTAATTGTCAGCAGTTAATAAACTTACTGATAAGGCTTCCCTGATGGCTCAGTGGTAAAGAACCCACCTGCCAGTGCAGGAGACGGGTTTGATGCCAGATCCAGGAAGATCTACATTCTGTGAAGCACCTAATTCTGTGTTCCACAATTATTGAGCCTATGTTCTAGAGCTGGGTAGCCACGACTAATGAGCCCACGTGGCACAACTGCTGAAGCCTGTACTCTCTAAAGCCTGTGCTCTGCAGCAAGAGAAGCCACTGCAGTAAGAAGGCTGCACACTGCAGCTGGAGAGTAACCACTGTTCTCCGCAGTCAGAGGAAAGCCTGCACAGCAACGAAACCCAGCACAGCCAAAAATAAATAAACTTACTGATAATGTTTATTGAAAGATTGTTCTATATGAAGGTTAAATATAAGTTGAACAAAGTTTTTATTTTTCTTACTCCCTCTACTCTAGGAAGTATTTGAAAAGGAGCAGTCCATCTGTGCTGCAGAGGAACAGCCAGCAGAAGATGGGGTAAAAACTTGAGTTTACCTATCTTTTCTGGTAAAAGAACTGTTTTGTTTAGTCCTCTGATTGATTTATCTTGCTGTGGGAGAATAATTCACTTTACTAAAACATTTTATCAGTTTAGCCATTTCCATCTAAAATTTACTATGACTCCCAAATGAAACTATTGCTGCAGCGTCTGAGTGTGTATGTGTGTTGTGATTTATAGCAGGGTGATACTAACAAGAACAAGACAAAAGGAGGATGGCAACAGAAGAGTAAAGGACCCAAGAAAACTACTAAATCAAAAAAAAAGAAACCTTTGAAAAAAAAGCCTACACCTGTGCCCTTATCTCAACCAAAGCAACAGAAACAAAAACAGGCTAACGGAGTCGTTGGGAGTGTAAGTTTACTATCTTACGTAAAGACTATCATTATTACCATCTTTGTTGAGGTCTGAAGTACACTAAAATGTTTAAATCTTATATGTATAGCTCCTGAAGTTTTATAAATGTATGTACCCATGATACCCAGATCAAGATACAAAACCCACCAGCACCCTAGAAGGCTCCCTGGTACCCTTCTCAGTCAGTGACCCCTCCATCCACCCCCTCTCCCTTCCCCACTATGCTGTTATTACCATGAATTAGTTTTGCCTATTCTTAAAATGCGTGTAAGCAGAGTCATTTGGTGGCTTTCATTCAACATTGTCTTTGACATTCTGTATTATGTGTAGCAGCAAGTGTGTGTGTGTGTGTGTGTGTGTGTGTGTGAGGGGGAGAGAGAGAGAGAGAGAGATTCCATTATATGAATATACTAAAATTCGTCTGTCCTGTGATTGGTGGACATACAGGTTTTTCTAGTTTTTGCCTATTACGAATAAAGGTGTTATGATTTGATACATGTCATTTTGTGGACATCCATTTTTCTTTGATATGTGCCTATTAGTAAAATTGCTGGGTCATAAAATAGGTGTATGTCTAATTTGCTGAAAGAGCACATTTTCTAAAGTTGTACCTTATTATGCTCCTACCAGCAAAATATGAATCCAGTTGTTCTACATTCTCACCAGTACTTGGTTTTACCAGTCTTTTTTATTTTAGCCACTGTAATAGATCTGTAGTTGGTATTTCTGTGTGTGGTCGTTTTTGTATTTACCTTATGACTAATAGTATCAAACAGCTTTTCACATGCCTACTGGCCATTTGGATATCCTCATTTATTTTTGGATTATTTGTCTTCAGACAGCTCTTAGGATTCTTTTATGTATTGTGAATAAGTGTTTCTTTTAACTCTTAATGGAGTTTTAGATGATTCTCTAAGTCTGTTTCATCAGTCTTTATGGTTAAGTGCTTTTGTGTCCTATTTAAGACATCTGCCTATCCCAAGAACACAAGGAAGTTAGATACTTTGTTTCCTTCTATAGGTATTACTACAGTAATTTACTTGTTATATTTAGCTCTATGATGCATCTTTAATTTTTGTGAATAGTGTGAGATTGGGATTATGGGCCATTTATTTTAGCACCATTTGTTGGACAGCTCTCTGATTGCAGTCATAATTTGTTGTAAGATCAGTTACCTTAACTGTATATGTGGAAATCTCTTTGTGGGCTCTTCTCCCACTGATTATTTGTCTCTTGTGCCAGTGCCACACTGTCTGAATTATTGTGGCTTGAAGTCTTAAAAAGGAATAATGTAAGTCCTCAAACTCTTATTTTACTTCTTCAAAATTTTATTGACCACTTTAGGTCCCTTGCATTTTCAGCTAAAATTTTAGAATAATTTTGACAATTTCCACCCCTGAAAAAGCTGCTGGCACTTATACTGGTATTGTGTTTAATTTTTGGTGCAATATGGGGAGAATTCACAGGTTAACAATAGATTGTTTTTATTCATAATTATGCTTTATCTTTATTATCTCTCTTAATTTTTCTCGGCAGTGTTTTGTGATTTCTCTTGGCAGAGAATGACACACCTTTCATTAGATTTACTCCTGTGTATTTGATGCTTTCTAGTTCTGTTGCAAACAACATTTTAAAAAGTTCATTCTTCAGTGTTTATTGATGGTGTATGTATCAAGGATTCTTGATGAATTGACAATAATTTTAACAATTTGCAGATATTAAAAAAAGATTTTTTACATACACAATCATGCCATCTGGGTATGGAAACAGCTTTACTTTAATATTTATGCTATTTCATCCCTTTTGCCTTACTGTTACCAGCCAGAACTTGCAGTAGTTGATTTGAAGTTAAGATGGCAGTCACCTTGTCTTATTGGTCTCATGGAAAAAGCATACCTTATTTCACCACTGAGTATGATGTTTAAACTATTTATCTGGGTTTGATGATACTTTGTTTAGGATTCCTGTATCTATTTTTAGGAGAGAATATTAGTTTGTCATTCTTCTTGTAATATTCTTGCCTGGTTTTCGGTTACATTTATGCTGACCTCATTAGTTAGAGATTACTCTCTCTTTTTTCCTGGAAGGGTGTATAAGATTGGATTTGTTTCTTATTTGGAAGAATTACATAGAGAAGCCATCTGGGCTTGGAGTTTGAAAAAGAATTGAGTTATAGAGTCTATTTCTTTAACATAGTCTACTTTTTTTCTCATCAGTTTTAGTAAATTGTGTTTTTCAAGGCCTTTGTCTGTTTCCTCTAACTTGTCAAATTTATTGACAAGGTTATTCATAATATCCTTATTTTTGATGTTTCATAATATCCTTATTTTTGGTGTCTTTTGATCTGTAGTTATGTATCTTTTATTCCTAATGTTGGTAATTTTATTGTTTCTATTCCTTTATCAGTCTTGCCTAATTTATGAATTTTATCAATCTTTTTAAAGAACCAACATTTAGTCTTGTTTGGGTTTCCTTTTTTTATATCTGCTTTCTCTTTAATTGATTTCTGATCTGTATTATTTACTTCTGATTTCTTTGCATTTAATTTGCTGTTCTTTTTCTTGCTTCTTGAAATAGACTAAGTATTTTGTATGGGACATTGACTTTACTTTCTGCATTATACTAGTAGTTATTGAAGATAACATTAAATTCCCAAAGTAGTACTTTTCTATAAACTTCTCACTGTAGTGTATAAAATATTATATAATTGATGTTTTTGAAAAATGAATTAGCTTAGCCATTGTCATAGTATATTTTGCAAATAGAAATAAATTTTTTTTTGTTTTATGAGCTATGAAGAATGAATAAAATAACTGACAAATAAGCAAATAAGTCAAACATTAAACCTCTTCAGCCCGACTCCCACATATTTATATATAAGAATGTTCATAAAAATTTTTTTTAATTCTATGTCAATATTGAAATTTTAGTCTTGAGCCAGTTTAATTATAATGACCATAGATTAGTTTCAGGGACTCAGGATATATTCACTGAAACATTCAGAATTTTTGTGGTTGCTTTTTCCTTTTAGGAAGCTACAGTAAAGGAAGATGAAGAAGAAATTTCTGACAAAGGCAGTGACTCTGAGGAAGAAGAAACCAATAGAGACTCTCAGAGTGAAAAAGATGATGGTAGTGACAGAGACTCTGATAGAGAGCAAGATGAAAAACAAAACAAGGATGATGAAGCAGTAAGGCATAGGTTTAAATAACTGGAATTATACCTCTGATGATAGTTTTGGTTTTTGTTGTTGTTTTTCTTTTGCTTGCTTGCTTTCTTTGCTTGTTTTAAGGGGACTGGAAATCCTAATTTTCTTAAATCTTATATTAGATAGAGTAAGACCTGGGTCTGAGGTGAACTCAGCTTGTTCTCCTAAGGCAATTTTTTGTGTTGGAGATGACTCTGGAAATATGAGGAAGGAAAGGTGGGTTATGAAATAGGTAGTAGCTACTTGGAAGAGGTTCTCAAAAGTTCCAGGCAGTATTTAGGGTAAACAAACATTGCTGTGGGCTCTAATGTCAAGAGGTTGGTTAAGGGAAAAGCTAATATTTACAGAATGCCACCTTGTTTCAAGAGATGTATAAGACATTTAGGAAAAGGGGAAGTCACTGAGGGATTAAGATGGTGAGGGTATGCTGCTAAGTCACTTCAGTCGTGTCCAACTCTGTGCAACCCCATAGAAGGCAGCCCACTAGGCTCCTCTGTCCCTGGGATTCTCCAGGCAAGAATACTGGAGTGTATTGCCATTTCCTTCTCCAATGCATGAAAGTGAAAAGTGAAAATGAAGTCACTCAGTCGTGCCTGACTCTTAGCAACCCCATGGACTGCAGCCTACCAGGCTCCTCCATCCATGGGATTTTCCAGGCAAGAGTACTAGAGTGGGTTGCCATTGCCTTCTCCAGGTGAGGGTATAGGGAATAAAAAAAAATCTGATGGCGTGGCATGAAGTTGCACACGACTTATGAGAAAGCTGCAGAAAAGAATATTTGGTGAACAAATAATGGCCCATAGATGCTCACTGCAGATGAACTGTAACTTGATCAGCCAATTCTTTTTTTTCTAGTGTTTGTGGTGTTCTTGACTGGGCCATTGGTCTAAAAGTAACTTCTGTGGTTTAGGAATTGTAAAGAGATTCCCTGAATAGCCTCTGAAGCAAAAGCAGAGGCCAAAAAAAAAAAAAAAGGGAGGGGAGAAAGGGCAAAGGATAAAAATATAAGGAGATAAAGTACTTGTCTTTGGCATGGGAGAAAAATACGGATGTCTGTTTTTAGCAGTTGCTAGCCCTTGAGTGTTTTCGTACTTTGAGAATTAAGTTGGTTGCCATGAAATTAAAACCTATCAAAGAAATAATCACCCCTCCCTTTCTTTGAGAAGGAGTTGACATATTTCTTTCTGATTATGGCTCAGTGGGTAGGAATCCGTCTACAGTGCAGGAGACACAGCAGATCCCTGGGTTAGGAAGATCCCCTGCAGAAGGGCATGGCAACCCATTCCAGTATTCCTGCTTGGAGAATCCCATGGACAGGAGCCTGGCAGGCTGCAGTCCATGGGGTCACAGAAAAGTTGAACACAACTGAGCGACTAAACACAGCATCCTTGCTTTGACAGAAAGTTGACATATTTCTTTCTGATTATATTAGGGTTAGTAGAGGTGACTTTGGGGTTTTGATAAACTTATTTCTTCAAATGACCAAAAATGCATTCATTCAGTTGACAAATAATTATACAAATAGTAAATATTAATAGGAATAGAAAGCCAAATGTGAAACAATTTCTGCTCTTGAACGATAGTAGCCTGAAGGGGAAGGCAGCCTAGTGAATAAATATGATAGTACGAAAGAGACTGTGCACATTGTGCAAGGGGCAGTGATGGCACAAGGAAAAGAGTGATCAACTCAGCTCTGAGAGGATGGTCTGTGGGACCCAGGAACTTGTACTTTAGGCTCCAGGTACTCCTGAAAAAATAATGAGTAGGAATTTGCCAGGTAGAGAAAAAAGAAAGCAAAAATCCAAACAAGGTTTAAGAGTGACGTAGCTGGTGAGGTCAGGGAGGTCTAGCAGTTTGAAATGACGAGAATAAAAAGTGAAGAGAGGAAAGCAGTGACAGGAGACTGGAGAGACTGGCTCAGGTCAGGGCATGATTGGCAATGTAGTTCTTGCTAGACAGGTTAGATTTGCTTTATGAAAAGAAGCATTGTACGTTTTGAGCAGGGAAGTGATCAGATTTGTGGGACTGAACTCTAGTATTTAGCATTGTCAGGAACGCCATCTGGAAGAAGATAGACACCCTTCAAAATGATCGAAAACATGCGTGATTTCCATTATTTCTAATTTTCACTTTACTAGGAATGGCAAGAATTACAACAAAGTATTCAGCGAAAGGAGAGAGCACTACTGGAAACCAAATCAAAGATAACACATCCTGTCTATAGTCTTTACTTTCCTGAGGTGAGTTTCCACAGCCTAGTGTTTTCCTTCTTCTAGTCAGATATTTTTTAGTTGCTCTTTATCTTTTCTGTAGCGTGAATTGACTCTTATCCTCTCTGTAGCGTATACTGACTCAGATGCGCTAAATGTGTATTCTCTATATGTCACATTTTTGAAGCATATATTTCAATATGCATTACTTTGAGTAAATGAGTTGTTTAGAAGGAGGATTGTGAACTTTTTAAGTACCTTGTTGTTGTCCTGGGCTTTTGTCTCCTCTGTGCCCGGATTACTGAGGGTTGTACTTACTGATGATTTCTCATTTGCAGTCCAGGCAGTCTTAATCAGACAAATGCATATTTTGCCTGTGACTTTGTGTGGCTTTTGTGAGTCTCATACTTCTGCCATGTTTTGAATAGGATGAAAATGTTCTTAAATTCTGCTCATGGATTTTTTTCTGAGGGTCCTATACTGGCCATGCGGAGACACTAGACTTGTTCTGATAATTGCCCTGATCCATGGGAAGAAGGCAAGCCCAGGCCTGAGGGACCCACTAAGTTTAGTAAGAGCTGATCCCCAAGCTCCAGACTGATCATTGCGATGTTCTTTGTTCCCTTGTGCTTGTGGCCTGTTCAGCTTTTGATCTCTTTAATAGGCTGTTTGTCTTTCAGATGAATTTGAGATCAATTTGAGATCTTGACATACTGCTTTTGCAGATAATTCTCTGTGGCTAGAGGTCAAGGACTATTGCCTCTTAGTTCAGGGAAACTGTTCCACAGACTGCTTCACAGCTTTGCCTCAGAACCTTCTGCTCACCACTTACGTTTGGTGGGTGATTTCATGTATAAATATGCTTTCTGCTCTAGAATGTCAATCTATAGTTGCTGGGGGCTGCTGAAGGCAAGTTCCTATTACTGGTAATTTGGCTCTCCTAATAAATGAGTGGCTATGCACAGACTTTTGTTTTTTGACTTGGAGAGCAGTCAGCCCAGGATTCCATCTTACTGTGCATCCTGATCTTCTGGCACGTCCTGAGCTATAGCCCATCTGTTAGGGGCATTTCGCCCATTGCAGTATAGTCTGCCAACACCAGGGCTCCTGAAATCAAGCGAATAAATTTCATTCATTGATTGGTTTTAAAAGTACCATGGGATGTTGTAAGCTGCATAATTTGTACCCTTATAATAGACAGCTTCATTTTAGACCATGCTTAGTTAACAAGCAAAGCATTCATTTACTCCCTTACAACATTTTAGCAGTGAAAAGTGCCTTCTTGTAATTTTATCTGCATGGTAAAACATCTCAAAGTGCCGTTTATCAGATAGACTTTATTTGGGATTTTCCTAACTTCTACCTGTCTACCTTCTCATTTACCTACCTACACACCATACTAACCACTTACATTACTTAAAGTTTTATGTTAATAATTGACTTAAATGTTATTAAAACTCATATATTTAACAAGAATGGTTGGGAATCCCATGCAACAAAAAACCAGTTTTGTTTAAAATGCAAATAACTCATGGTAGAGACTCTTTTCTACTTTAACCATGTGCATCAAGAGAATCTGGGTGCAGTGCCATAGGTTGGCAATCACTAGCTTCTTTTTTAAATTTATTTATTTTTACTTATTTTTTTTATTAAATTTTTATTTTTACTTTATTTTACTTTACAATACTGTATTGGTTTTGCCATACATTGACATGAATCCACCACGGGTGTACATGAGTTCCCAAACATGAACCCCCTCCCACCCCATATCATCTCTCTGGATCATCCCTGTGCACCAGCCCCAAGCATTGTGTATCCTGCATCGAACATAGACTGGCAATTCATTTCCTACATGATAGTATACATGTTTCAATGCCATTCTCCCAGATCATCCCACCCTCTCCCTCTCCCACAGAGTCCAAAAGTCCGCTCTACATATCTGTGTCTCTTTTGCTGTCTCACATACAGGGTCATCATTACCATCTTTCTAAATTCCATATATATGTGTCCGTATACTGTATTGGTGTTTTTCTTTCTGGCTTACTTCACTGGGTATAATTGGCTCCAGTTTCATCTATCTCATTAGAACTGATTCAAATGTATTCTTTTTAATGGCTGAGTAATACTCCATTGTGTATATGTACCACAGCTTTCTTATCCATTCATCTGCTGATGGACATCTAGGTTGTTTCCATGTCCTGGCTATTATAAACAGTGCTGCGATGAACATTGGGGTACACATGTCTCTTTCTATTCTGGTTTCCTCGGTGTGTATGCCCAGCAGTGGGATTGCTGGGTCATACGGCAGTTCTATTTGCAATTTTTTAAGGAATCTCCACACTGTTCTCCATAGTGGCTGTAACTAGTTTGCAATCCCACCAACAGTGTAAGAGGGTTCCCTTTTCTCCACACCCTCTCCAGCATTTATTGCTTGCAGACTTTTGGATAATCACTAGCTTCTTAATGTTTATTTTTCTTGAATGAATCTCATTTTAATCAAATAGATTTGGGGCAGTGAGAGGCATTCTCTAAGTAGAGATAAAGAATAAATGCACATTCTTGAACATGTATGTTCTAGTAATGATGTTTCTGAAAATGAAATGTCAGACTGCTTAAATATAGAAATGTTTACCTCATTAATAATCATAACTTTGTTATTGAAATATAGTTGACATACATTGTGTTAGATTTAGGTGTACCATCTAGTAGTTTGATATTTGCACACATTATGAGATGATCACCGCAGTAAGTCTGGTAACCGTCTGTTCCCATACAGAGTTACTATAATATTATTGATCATCTTCCTTATGCTGTACATTATATCACATGACTTATTTATTAATATCTCTTCCAAATCTCCTTCATTATTTCCCCCGCCACTTCCACCCCTCTCACATATTTGTTCTCTGTGTCTATGAGCCTGTTTTCATCTTATTTTGTTTCGTTTTTTAGATTCTACAAATAAGCGAGATCATGGTATTTTGTATTCTCTGACTTCGCTTAGCATGATATCCTCTAGGTCCATCCATGTTGTTTCTGATGTCAAGATTTTGATTTCTTATGGCTTGAGTAATATTCCGTTGTTTATATGTACCTTCTTTGTCTATTCATCCATCAGTGGACACTTCAGTTGCTTGCATATTTTGAATATTGTAAATAATGGTGCAATGAATTGATGTGCACATATCTTTTCAAATTAGTGTCTTTTTTTTTTTTCTTGGGGTAAATTGCTAGAAGTAAAATTGCTGAATCATACAGTAGTTGTAGTTTTCATTTTTTTTTTTTTTTTTTTTGCTGAGACATGCAGAGAATTTTTATTTATCACATTTGTTAATACTTAAGTTTTAACTTGTAGAACAGAGTCACAGATAGAAGAGCAGGCGGTTAGTAGGTATTAGTAGGGTTCAGTCAGGGATCTAGCATAGCATCTAGGAAGTATACAGGAGGTGTGGTTCAATAGAGAGGGGTCATAGCTCTCAAATGCCAACTTTTGGTACAGTAAGCTGTCAATCACTGTTTATGTAGATGCTTTGGGTGGTTGATACACTACATATTTGTCAATTAGGGATTACTTTTTTTGTTGTTTTTTTTTTTTTTTTTCAGTTATCTTTAGAGGTTAGGAGTTGGGGCCCCATCCCCCCACCCCCCCCCACAACAGAATAGTATTCTTATTAGAAGTTCCTAAGACGGGCAAATCCAGCATGCAAAGTGTGATAGGACATAGCCGGGAAGATGAGAAATTGAAGCCATCATCTAGGGGTTATATAGTCCATCGCTGTTGCTCCTTGCAGCCTGCGGGTCCTCTTCGCCGCCCTCTCCATTAAACCCATTAACATGCAGGATCCTCATTTGCTTCACAATGGTGCTTTTACCAGATTCTCCAGCACCCAGCAGCAGCAGACGGTGCGTGGCCCGGTAGACCTGCTTGTCCTTCTGCAGCTGTTTCTCGATCTTCTTGTTGGCCTCGCGCTGCGCCTTCTCCTCGTTGCGCTGGTCCTCGGTCTTGCTGTTTCCGAGACAGCCCATGGCGGCGGCGGCGGCGGGGCCGGGCGCGGGCGGCCTCACGCGGGCCGAGAGGGCCGGGGCAGCGCCGGGCGGGCGGGCCGGGCGCGGACTCGGCTCCTCGGGGAGGAGCGCGCGGGGAGGGCGGTGTCGCTGTGCCCGAGCGGAACGCGCAGCTCCCAGCCCCTCGAGCCTGAGCCCAGGGGTCTGATGGCCGCCACGGAGCGAGGCGGACCTGAGCCGGAGCTGCGGGCGCTGCTCTAGTTTTCATTTTTTGAGGCTCTTCCATACTGTTTTCCAGAGTGGTTATATTGATATAACTGTAATTTTATTGGACTCTGTGTCCTAGACATTTTAACAGGTATTTTTTGGTATTATCTCAGTTTATCTTCACAACACAACTTGAGGTAGGCATTCATCACTTAACAGAGAAAAAAGGTGAGGTTTCAAGAAGTGAAGTAATTAGGTCTGGATGACTTTGAAATAGACATTGGCAGACCACTGCCTGCAGACAAATCTGCCTCCCAGCTTGTTTTATAAATGAAGTATTATTGTAAATGAAGTTTTATTGGAACAGAGCCACACATTCTTTCTGTAACACAATGGCAGAGTTGAGTAGTTACAGCAGACTCTTTGGCCCTGTAAATCTGTGGGTTCTGTATCTCCAAACGTGGCGGGCCAACTAGACCACGACATTTTATGTAACAGACTTGTGGATCCTGTTCTCCTGTGAGTACAACAGTACTGCACTTTGAGTCTGTTATGTTTCTGCCCATTTTGTGTGTGCAAAACACACGTAGAAAGACATATGTATACACCTCTACCTTTTGTTGTAGTAGTCCTAACCCTTGGATTAAGCAGAAGTCGAGTTAGTCATCCACTTATGATTTGTTATCCTGTTTATTAATGTTGCATTGCCTTGGAGTTTAAGGCATTTAAACAAAGCTTTTAGTTGAGCTTAGTGTACCATTATTAGGAAGATAATAAACTGTATTTTAATGTCTTAAGATTGAAATAAAATAGAAAGCACAAGTGATTTTGGCTTAAAGATATAGACATTTTTCCTATGAAACTATTTTCAATAAAAAGTTATTTTTTTAAAACTTTTCTTGGATAATTGAGACTCTAGTGTTGCTTTGGTTAATTGGCGTATCCTACAATTTATGTTATTTCTAGCTCCAGAACTTTTTAAAAGCCATTTTAGAAAGGTATCTTCCCTATCCCATTCTTAAACGGTGGATGTGAAGTGAATGAATAAAAAGTTACTGATCTGTGCTGTGATGCACTGGTGGTTGCTGACCACACTGAAGTTTGGTGCTCCCAGACTGGTCTTCAAATTTTTTTTTTTTTTTTTTAAATAGATTTTTGTCTCCTGTCAGTGTTTCCTGCTATCATTGTGCACTCTGGTGGCAATTTCTTTACCCAGCCCTTTTTCTGTTCCTAATCTTTTATGTAGTACAACCGAAATGCTGAGCTTATTGAAATCATGTACCGTAAATGGTACAAATAGATTGTTAGAATCTCAGATGCTGTCATGAAAGTAACATGTTTTAATGTATTGATTTCTGATACTGTTACCCAAGTCCCTTCCACTCCTACTTTCTGTCTTTTGCTTATTACTAGGTAAGATTACTAAAATTATTTGCTAGATGAATTCGTGATAGCTTATACTGTTTTGCTTTTTTAACATATCTTTTATCATTTAAGGTTAATCAGGAGTTTTTAAAATACAGAGGTTCATCAGTAGGGTTTAAGGGGCTATTTGAAACCCCAAAATTATATACAAAATTCTTTTGTTGGAGAGTGGCTCTAAGAAAAATTTATTCATTCAGTAAATGTTTATTGTATTTTGTACCAACCATGGTGTCTGTGCTGGGGATATAGCAGTAGCTAAAGGGCAATACAGTTGGCCCTCTGTATCTGTGGGATTTGATCACCTGTGGATTGAAAATGTTGAGGGGTGGATTCCAGACAGTCCAAAAAGGCAAACTTGAATTTTCTGGGTATTGGCATAGCAATTACACTGTATTAGATATTATAAGTAATCTAATCTAGAGGCTAGATAAGGTGTACAGGAGTATGTGCATAGGTTATATGCAAGTACTGCACCAATATATGTAAGAGATTCGAGCATTCATGGATTTTGGTATCTGCATTGTAGGGGTGAAAGGGGAACTTGTCTGAAATCAGCCCCCCTCAGGTACCAAGGAGTAACCATACCCCTAAAATGAGATAAGGTGAAACTGTATTTCTGTAATTCTTTATGGCTATTTATACTCTTCTCTTTTTTTCTTTGCAGGAAAAGCAAGAATGGTGGTGGCTTTATATCGCAGATAGGAAGGAACAGACATTAATATCTATGCCATATCATGTGTGTACACTAAAAGATACGGAAGAGGTAAGTATCCAACAACGTTATTTAGGTATAGAAAATAGTATAGGAATCCATTTATCATATATGGCTTATTGCATTTTATTGAAAACACATTTTGTAACTGTTCTCTGACAGCTTTTGGAGGGAGCTCATTGGAAATTGATATAATATTAAATTTAGGTAGACAGCTTGGTGGTCTTTTAAAACCTTGTTCTCAGCTTATTTTGGGGAGTTTTCACTGTTGCTGTCTTAAGAATATTTGCCTTACCATATCTCCAGAATTTAGTTATGTTCTACAAACCTTTATGAGTTTTATCCTTTTTGGATTAGTGCTCAGAAATTATGGTTTGTATCCTCATTGAATTAGTGCTTTTGTGTTAAAAACAAATGTAAGTACTAGTGATTCATTTGTTAAAGTGGAATTTTTTATTTGCATTGTCCACTGTCAGTGACATCACTTAAATAGCATTGTGATGAACATATTTTGCCCTTGGATTTCCTTGTTTTTCTTCTTGGTTTCTTTACGTTAGTTTTTTAGAAAGATGGTTCTGTCTACCTGGACGTGGTGGACAAGAGCAAAGCTTTTGAATTTCAAGAGAGTTCTGTAATGATGATTTTTAAATCCCAAAAGTTTTTTCCTACCTTCTAACCAAGTAGTAAATGTTTAAAGTAGTTTATTGTTGTTTGACACTTAGTGATAGTGCCAACTTATGGCTATCTCTTTCACAGAGTAATTTTAACATTTTTTAAAATTTAAATTTTACCCATTTTTGAATGGATTATACATTTGCCTAGTTAGTGTTTCAGAAGATATACAGAAGTGCACACACTGAAACTTCTTGTATTCCTGTCTCTCAGTCACCCATTCCACTTCCTGGAAACCATCAATATCACCAAATTTTTATTTATTCTTCATGTGATATTGTAGTAAAGTACAAGCATATACATAGGTATAGTCTCCCCAGTTTTGCACAAAAAGTAGCATACATCATGTTCTGCACCTTGCCTTTTTCTCAGTGATAAAACTTAGAATTTGTACCATATTAATATAGAAAAAAGCTTCATTGTCTGTTTTTACAGCTGCATGATATTCTTTAGTGTGGAAGTTTATTTATTCAGTGCTCAGCTCTTTAGAGGACTTACAAGGTGTTTCTTGTCTTTTGCTGCAATGAATAACCTCATATCATTCAAACACATCTATAGGATGGAGGTAGAATTAATGAATTAGAGGCTCTGTGCATTGTAATTCTGGTAGGTGTTGTTTAATGTCTATTTCTCCATAGGGAGAAAGAATGGTCCAGTGTAGTATGTTCATTACCTCTCAGTTTGTGAGATTCAGAAGAATGTTGCAGGCATATTATCATGCCCCCATAGACCATTCATCCATGGTTTTGACCTCTTTTTCTCTGTGACACCAGCTGAGTGTCCTGTGGTTTAACCCAGTGCTGACACTATTTCCCCAGACAGCTCAAATTAAGGTTCAGTCCCAGAAGACTGCTGTTGCCCTGCTGCCCATCTTTAGATGCCAATTGCAAGTCCCAGCTTGTCACCTGTACTTCTGATCAACTGGCTGTAAATCATGGCTCCCATGATCCCCTCCTTGGGTTCAGTAATTTGCCAGAATGACTCAAAGAACTCAGGGTAACATATTTACCAGTTTATTATGAAAATAGTATGATGAAGTAGATGAATATCCAGATGAAAGAGATACATGGGGCAAGGTATATGGGAAGGGATGTCGAGCTTCCCTGCTCTGAGCAATCCGCTCTCCCAGCACTTCTGTGTGTTCACCAGTTTGAAAGCTCCCTGAACCCCTTATTTTGGTATTTTTATGGAGGCTTTATCACATAGGCATAATTGATCATTAACTCAGTTTTCATCCTCTCTCCAGAAAGTAGGGGGTGGGACTAAAAGTTCCAGGCTTCTACTCATGGCTTGGGCTTTCTGGTGACTGGTCCTCATCTAGGAGACCAAGAGTTGCCTCATTAGAAGAGAACTTATTCTTATCATCTAGGAAATTCCAAAGGATTTGTCAGCTCAGTGTCAGGAACCAGATCCAAAGACCAAATTTTAGAAAAGAAGATGCTCCTTATGTGCTCTTGTCACTTTGGAATTACAGGGATTTGAGAAGTTCTGTGCCTGTGACTGAGGGCAGAGACATATATATATATATATATATATGTATGATGAATGTATTTTCTGTTCTCTCAACATTTGTTCTAGAAATAAGAAAATTTGGCAAGAACTATTCCTGTTTGGTGAAGTCTGTTTTAGTTCAACATTGCATTTATTTTACTTTTATACCCTTCTTCATTTCTTTAAGTTATCAAGATAGAACTTGGTTGCTTTAAATATGTTTTCTTGAATTCTGGAGATAGAAATTACCCCCATCAATTCTGCTTATTTTTATTTCCTTTTTACATAGTATATATATGACACAACTGTC
Source organism: Oryx dammah (assembly GCF_014754425.2). Lineage (NCBI taxonomy): Eukaryota > Metazoa > Chordata > Mammalia > Artiodactyla > Bovidae > Oryx > Oryx dammah. The sequence goes on from NW_024070188.1 coordinate 29,724,327, forward strand.
ATATATGTAAATATATTTGTTGTCATTAGAACTTTTGTAACATGTGTTAGGACCTCTTCTGTCTTCTGAGTAAGCACTGGCTATTAAATACTCTCTGGTCTAAATATGTTAGGAGGGAGCTATTGTTTCTTCCACTCTTTAAAATACAGGTTTTAAGTTCTGATTTATCTTCTAGGTAGAACTGAAGTTTCCTGCACCAGGCAAGCCTGGAAATTATCAATATACAGTGTTTCTGAGATCAGACTCCTATATGGGTTTGGATCAGATTAAACCACTGAAGGTAAGAATAGTGACTGTGCTGTAAATGTGGTGTTCCCTAGAAATTGTCATACTGAATGAAGTAAGTCAGACATAGAAAAACAAATATTATATGATATTGTTTATATGTGCACACTAAAAATACAAATGAACTTATTTACAAAACAGAAGTAGAGTCACAGATGTAGAAAACAGACTTATGGTTACTGGGGTGATAAAAGTGAGGGGGCAGGGATAAATTGGGAGATTGGGATTGATCATATGCATACTACTATGTATATAAAATAGATAGCTAATAAGAACATGCTGTATAGCATAGGGAACTTTACTCAGTACTCTATAATGCCCATATGGGAAAAGAATCTTTAAAAAAAAAAAAAAAACAGTGGATTTACATATATGTATAACTGATTCTTTTTGCTATACACCCTGTCAATCAACTATACTCTTATAATAAAGTTTTTTTGAAAATGAATTTTTTTTTAATCTATGATGGGTATGGATTTGCATTATTATACTTGTGTGGAAAATGAAAGTTACCACTTCCTCCTTTTTGAGAAATTTTCAAATACCTGAGAAAGAAGGAAGAAGAGAGATATACAGAGAAAAAGAGTGAATCAAACCATGCAAAAAAATTTTCTATACATTTTTGAGGTAATAAAGGGAACTTAAAAAAATAAGGTTGTCTATTTGAATAAGTGTATTACATCTTGGGGAAGCAGTTCTAGTTTTGAAATGTAGAATACCAGGGAAAGAGGTCCTCTCATAGTTTAATATAATACACTTGATGGACTGCTCTCAATAATAAACTTGTGTTAAAGGAGTATGATGATTTAGAACCTTGAGTATAACTTAGCAGCGTGATAGGTCACAGAGTCGGACACAGCTGAGCGACAGAACTGAACTGAACTGACAATATGCCATACCTTTATAGGGCCTCACCAGATGGTTTCTGTTTTCTTTAGAAAGGCACATGTATTGCATTTTAGAGTATACACTTGTGTGAGTATCATCTGAAGCACATTGTCATCAATGTTACCATTTCATGTGTGAAAGTAGGGAAGCTCCTTAGTCATGTCCGTTTCTTTGCGATCCTGTGTGGACTGTGTCTATGGGATTTTCCAGGCAGAAGTACTGGAGTGGGTTGCCATTTCCTTCTCTAGGGGATCTTCCCAACCCAGGGATCAAACCCGGGTCTCCCACGTTGTAGGCAGAGGCTTTACCATCTTAGCCACCAGGGAAGTCTCTTGAGCTTTTCATATAAGGCATGCTGTTGTGTTAGAGAGATTGTGCACTGTGTTCTGGGACTCAACTGAAAGGAGCCAACAAAGGTGTGGCTTTTTTTCCCCATGAGGGCACTGTATTTCTTTCCATTGGCTATAGGATGTTAACTTCATGAGTAGTCTGGAGGCTGCAAATACCTCTTTGGAAGTCACACTTGAACTTTTTTCCCATCCATGGAAGACTTATTAAGAACAGTGTTCCTGCTCAAGAGTCAGAATTATTCATCTTTCATACTGCAGAATGAATAGTATATAGCTCCTGTAAAATCATTCTATTAAACTACACTAGAAACTTAACTATACTAACATGTTACTAGATTCATGTTTTTATTTTGTGGATGATTATCTGTTCTTAAATGTGTTAAATTTAGAGTTAAAAGATGTAATCTTTTCTTTACAAGTGTTGCTGTCAAAGATAATCTTTTCTTTGCCAGATATTTCTTACATAATTCCTCCCCAGATTTCTAATGTCTGCATTTAATTCTTTTTTCTAGTTGGAAGTTCATGAGGCTAAGCCTGTGCCAGAAAATCACCCACAGTGGGATACAGCAATAGAGGGGGACGAAGACCAGGAGGACAGCGAGGGCTTTGAAGACAGCTTTGAGGAAGAGGAAGAAGAGGAGGAAGATGATGACTAAGCATGGACCACAACATTTGCACATATTTGCAAATTTTAGCTGTTTCGGAAGTGTATAATAAACCAAAAGCAGTGCAGAACTGATGTTGAGGGAAGTGTTGCTAGAAATTGGTGTGTTACCAAGGCATTGGTGGTGCCTTGGTGCAGTCTGAAAGATGCTTAAGGTTTGTGAAAGCCTTTCAGGTATGGGGTGGTGCATTTATTTCATCTGCAAATGATAATAAACCCTTTGTTATAACTGTCCAGAAGTGTGGGCTATGTATTACCTGATCATCTATGGTCCCAGTAAAAGTAAAGGTACATGAAAAACAATCTATAAATGAGTGACCTTTCTTTGTTTAGCTTTAGTTTTAACATTAAAGTATGTGTGATAAACACCACAAATGTTTTAAGTAACATCTGCTCAAGTTTTAATGTCTTAATAAGCTCTATTATTCATTTACGGACATTTTGCAGTGATATAAAACTATTTATAACAGCTCCATTCATAGCTTTAAATATTTTATTTTTGCCTATCTTGGTCATAAGTTGGCATTCTGTCACATTCCACATAATCTAGAGGGCTACGTTTTGGGATTTTCCTTTTCTTAATTGCCCAGAGTTACCAGATAGATTATAAAAACGGCTTTTAATGGCTTAAAACATTTTTAAGCCTCTATTTTAGCAGATCAATGCAGGATCTAATTCTTTTTATAAGCTGTAGATCTAAAAATGATTATGGGACCATACGTTCTCTGATGTTGGTGACTTGTGTTACTAAACCTTTTTAAAAAAAGGTCACTATAAAAGCTGAAATACATTCTTAGCTTTTAATCTACCTGACTCTTATCAGAAGCCTTTTAAGGTAAAATATAACATGCAAAGGAGGCATTTTTTTGTATTCATTTTGGACTCCTGTCAATAAAATAGAAGTTTGACTCATTTTATGTTTGTAATGGTGTGTGTCTTTTTACTCCCAGAAAGGGATATATAGGAGAACTCATTCTTTTATTTTTCAACTAAAAATTTAGTAATACTGTCCATGACTGCTTAAGTGACTGCTATTTGTGTATACTATAGAAAAACCTGTGATCGGGGGGAACTTCCCCCTCACACTCTCACACAGTACACCCTGCAAGGATCATGCTTACAAAGGGTAGACATGTGTACATGATGAATTATTGAAGTAAAATGAATATTTTTGTTACTAAATATGGAGGAAACATAAGTTTATATTATAGTACTGATGGTAATAATCCTCCCCTATCAAAATCTCCATAGATCCAAGTGCTGTCAGAATACTAATTTGTGGCCTTGTTTATTTAAAAGGTTGCCACTTCCCATGCAGAACTACCACTGGTATTTTGTTACTGCACTAGTTGGAAATAAAATTTGAAATTTACCAAAGCATGAATTTTTTTTGTTGTTCTAAATTTAGGATGTAGTATTTCCTATAATATGGTCAAAGCAGATTTTTTTCTCTGGAGCCTCCATCGTCTGTTTTTGTTTTAAAGGTGTTAATGAGACCCTTCCTTGGCAAGCAGGAGTACCACTGATTTGTTTGTGAGGATTTGTTTCATTTTGTAGGTAGAGGGTAGGTTTAATTTTCAGGTGAGGTTTTGCTGGGAAGCTGCTGGTCATCTAAGTGAGGTGGAAGGGAGTGAGCCAGCCAGTAGCATCCAGGGAAAGGAGAGGTGAGAGAAAACGTAGGCGCTGTGAAAATGAGCAAATGAAACAAAGTGTCACTACACAGTCCTGGTTTTCTTGAAAGGTGCTTTTCAAGAAAAGTACTTATTCTAGTGGCTGTTTTGTCTTAAAGAGGTTTTATAAGTTATTCAAACAACTGGCTTTCTCATTTTTTAAGACTAGAGGACGATTTCACAACCTAGTAACTCACCACAATGCTTAAAAAAACAGCATTACCTCATTAGGAAATCCGACTGGTCTGTGTTGCTTTGCCATTTGTGTGATATATCTGTACTTCACAGCCAATAACACGTTTTCCTCTAATGAGTACTTTAAGTAAGCTCTTTCCATATTGCCACAGTGAAATGACTGAGCTTTCATTTTATCATTCTCTCCAGCATGTCTCTGAACTCTGCATCCCTTCTTTCCTTCTCTTGAGATACACTAGCTAATTTACCCTTGTGTGCATTTGATTAAATGGAACTTTCATTAAGTGTAGTTTCAGTTTGGTCCCATCAAGAAACACTAACATTTTGTCAACAGAACAGATAAACATATAGATGAAAACCATCAGTGTGTGTATGTAAAGTGAAAGGTTTTTTTTTTTTTTAAATGAAATTAAGCCACTTAAATTGTGTAGTATTTTTATCTTTTTGAATTGGTGAAGTACCTATTAAAAGGTACTCCTCCAGAGGAGACCATCAGTGAAAGTCTTTCAGTTATAAATTTTTGTTGCACAACTTGATTGAAGCCCTATGTGCATATCTCAGTCTCAAAGTCAGGTGTTCATATCCTTTAACAAAAAAATTTTTTTGTGAATTTTTTTTAAATTAAGGAGTACATGGAATAAGGTTTTCTGTGTAGAACATAACTGTGTTCTCTTTATCCCAGCTTGCACTGCGTGCTGGAGAAGGATGAGCCTGTCTGGCTGTAGGGCTCCCCCGCGATGGGGGAAGCTCAAGTCCTGGGTAGAAGCAGAGCAGGCGGACACCAACGGACTGATGTGGGAAAGGGGAGCAAGGGTGTGAAGGAATGTAAAGAGGCTCTGAGCATGTTATTCTTGACCACAACATTTATCCAGTCATTTACTTCAGCCAAGCAAAGACAAATACTGGAGTGGTCTTTAGCAACAATTGTAATTCCAAATGTAATTCCACATCTCACGTATTTTTCAAAGAGTTGTTCATTGTTCATCACCTGTTTACTGAATTTCATTATGTCCAGGTCTGATCAGACACTGGGGCTATTTAAAAAAAAGAGTTTGTGTTCTTACGGCTCAGAGGTATTAAATGCAGGCAAATAAATGTATGGCAATCTATTTTAATCCGTTTGCATTCTAATGGTCATTGTTTGGAATGCATTTTTTCATTTGTTTTTACACTGTAGGCAGAGGAGGTTTTTTTTTTTTTTTTTTTTTTTTAGGTGCTAGCTATTTATTCGTTTTGAATGTTTCTTTAAATCTTTTCCTCCCCAAATATTAAGTTTTACAGAATCCCCAGTTTAATCTGCTCTATGATAACTGAGACAGCTATCAGTGAGCTATAATGTGACATTTTACTAGCTGTGCAGTGATTACTCCAATTATGTCTTAAAAAGTTAGCATCAAGCATCTTCACATTTAAACTTGATGCTCAGGCTATTTTGCAAAACTTAAAAAAGCTGTGATCTTGTACATTTCTCTGTAACTAGCTAAAAATTCAAATCTAGCAATCATTGGCATGCTTTAGGGCTGTGGTTTTAGGTGGGGATGTGTACCTCCCAGGAGTATGCAGTAATCAGTCTATTGGGAAAATGTTAAAGTGGTTGTTTGTATTTAATCTCAACCTTTTAAATTTCTATTTTTGTGTGTTTTATAATGTACATAATATATTGTACAATTGTACACTTCTATAATTTATAAATAAATACATTTATTGGCGTATTAGACATTTTTTTCTGATTTCAATGCTTGATCAAATATCTGGATACGCTACCTTAAAGTGTTGCTGTAGTGCTGTTTAAAGTGTTGGTATAGTGCCATTTAAGCAGAAATGAAGGTTTGGGGTTTTAGTACTTAACATTTGAGTTCCCGAGATGATGCTCCTTTGCTAGAGTTGAAGGGCCAGCATTCACTGTGTAGCAAAGTGGTTATTTTCTGAGGTGGAACTGAGCAAGTATGGTGACAGGGTTAATAGATGAGCAGAGGGTTCTAGGCAGCTGTTGTCCACAGAATGAACGTGGGACAGGTGAGGGCAGAAGTGCTAGGTACGGCTTCAGGGACTTCCAGCAAAGTCTGCAGCTCTGGTAGTGGTCCCTGCACTCAGTGGCTGCTACAGATGGCAGGTGAGTGAGAAGGGCTGTCCACTCTTCAGCACTAGATGGTCTCGCACTAACCTGTCAGGCTTGGTATGCAAAGGGAGCTGTGTACCTTTTACCTTCGTGAACACCTGAAGTTTATATTTTAAAATCTGCATAACTGCTGCAGTGGATACCACTTTGTTGTTAAGTTGCCAAATCGTGTCCTCGTCTTTGAGACCCCATGGTCTGTAACCCGCCAGGCTCCTCTGTCCATGGGTTTTTCCAGGTGAGAATACTGGAAAGGGTTGCCTTTTCCTTCTTCAGGGGATCTTCCTGACCCAGGGATCAAACACATGTCTCCTGCATTGGCTGGAGGATTCTGTACCCTGAGCCACCTGGGAAACCCCTGGATACCACAAAGGATATCAGCAAATTTCAGAAAGAACTTTAAACCACTTTCCTGTCGTTTCTGGCTTGGTTCCGGTAGAGGGCAATGGGCTATAATTTTCTTTAGCAAAAGAGTGGTTTAGTTTGTAAGACAACCAAAATTAAAGACATGCTGTGTAATTTATTTCTATCATCACCTTCTAGGCTTACCTCCTTCCTCCTTAGTGTTTTCTTTCTTATATATGTCTTTTAATATATTAAACTTCTTGGTTTTCTGGCTTGATCCATTGAGCCCCTTTGCAGCAAACTCCAGAAGACAATCCACATTTATTAATTGTGCTAGAATTGTATCAGATTGTTTGCCTGAGAGAAGTGGGAAGTCGGGTAGGACAAAGAAATCCTTTTATTGTACAAAATTAGTTTTTGGATGGTAAGCGTCAAAAACCATGAAAGGGTCTGACTCTGCAAGCTAACACCCTGTGCAGGGTCATGGATGCTGGCAGAAGATAGGAGACCCCCAAGTCAGAGGCATCACAGACAGCATCCTGTTGCCTAGTTACTCCTCTGTCCCCCAAGTTCCATGAGGCCGATGTGGAGCAACCCAGGTGGATGCTGCATGCATATGCTGAGGAATTTTGAGCTCAAGAAACCTCTCTAAAGTGTATGCAAGCATAGCTGCCCAAGAGGGAGGTACTCTTTCTTCCCAGGCTGTTCCTTATGCAAATATAAAAGGATAGTTTGGAACAAAAGCAGTGTGCCTCTGCTCACAGGATTTGCAGAAACATGAGATAGCTTATAGAAAATTGCCTCAAAAGTTGGAATTCAAAATATATAGTATCTCTATTTACAAAGACATGAGCTTCCCCGGTGGTTCAACAGGTAAAGAATCCGCCTGCAATAAAGGAGACACAAGAGACGGGTTTGATCCCTGGGTCGGGAAGATTCCCTGGAGGAGTGGATGGCACCCCACTCCAGTACTCTTGCCTGGAAAATCCCATGGATGGAGGAGCCTGGTGGGTTGCAGTCCATGGGGTCATGAAGACTCGAACACGACTGAATGACTTCACTTTCACTTTTTACTTTCATGCATTGGAGAAGGAAATGGCAACCCACTCCAGTGTTCTTGCCTGGAGAATCCCAGAGACGGGGGAGCCTGGTGGGCTGCCGTCTATGGGGTCACACAGAGTTGGACACGACTGAAGTGACTTAGCAGCAGCAGCAGGACCAGTGAGACCGTCCTCCTTGACAATAAACCTCTTATAAATGTTTTATTGTCAAAGATAATTCTGTTACAGTTGAAGACAGTTTACTTAACATGTGTGCCAACTAAAAAAAGGTCCAGAATTTTCCAAATTGAATCCAAAGCAGTGTGACAGTGGAAAAATGGGTGTCTAAAAATGAACACTATAGTTGTTATATATTGTAACCATAAAATCTTTTGATAATTGCCTCTGTGCCTTTCCCCAAAACCTCAACCCAAAATGTGTCCTTCGCCAACACCCATCCACCTTCTCTCCTAAATCACACTCTTCCCAACAAACTGAAAGTGTGCCTCCAAGTGAGTCTGGATCCTTGTAGAATAGCTGCCATTCCTTTTTCCTAAGATGCTACCCAAGTCCAAGAAGTCTTTGGAACATCTTTGACTGAAATAATCGAGGGACCTCTGAAATATTCTTCTGAACAGTTGTGCTGGCATCTGATCATCCTTTGAAAGAATATTTATTTTTTTCCTGTGAAAAGTATTTAGAGATGATGCAAATAAATTGAGAGGATAGTCATATTTGCTGATTATTTCAATGAAAACTTAAGCCTGTGACTAAAATTCAATGAGTGACTTTTAAAAAAAATCATTTTTATTTAAAGTGCACTGAGGACTTCCAAGGAGACAGTAATATTACAGGGGTAACTATAGCCTCTCTCGTTTTTAAGAATTAATCCACATCTATATCTTTGTGGAATTAGTCTATAATTGCATCCACAGTGTCTCCAGCTTTTAAATTTCTTGATTCTCTGCCACTTTTCTTGCAACTCCAGTTGCCGACGATGCTGTACATCACCTTTTCAAATTTTTCCAGGAGCCTACAGTTCCTCTTTTTGACATGACAGCACATATATGAGTGAGAGAGAGAAAGAGGAACACCGAGAGAGGTGCCCCCAGTTGAAGGGAAGCAGGGCCTCCCTTCCAAGTGTCGGAGTTGCAGCCCTCCCCACCACCAAGTCCCTGTTCAGAACTCCGCAGTTCCTTCATCATCCCGAGGAGAAGATCCTGCTCCATCTACCCACCCCACTCACCAAGTGCTGATCTGGGTCTATTATCAGGGAACTTAGAAGGATTAATGCGATTTTTCGCAGGGAGCTCTTGAGAATTGGAGATGAAACTAGTGTTATGACTCACAGCTTTATTTCTTTATACACTGAGCCCCCACATCTTTCGTCTTCCGACTTAATGACAGGATATCGCTTTGAGTGTCAGGAATGACACCTCAGGAGCAGCACGTTTCAGATGAGCTTAGGTTTGAATTTTGAGTAGAATTGTGACTGTTTCGGTGTGTTGAAAGAATAATATTTAGAACGAGAAAAAATCATCTCCCTTGGTATAATTTGTAAAGTTTTCTTTGCATTTAGTACTAGGTACTTAGAATCTGATTGAACCAAGTGCCTGCCCACACCTCCCCTCCCTCAACCCCCTCCACAGCCTAATAAAAGAGCCCGGGGTATAGGTATGGAAGCAAAATCCACGGATTTTAGTCTTGGCGCTACCTCCATCGGCATTACAGTGGGGAGTTAATGAGAGCTCGAGTGTATGTGCTGAGGCCCTGGCAGGCTCCCTGTCCCCAGCTCTGATTCGCAGTAAGTCACACTCCCATCTGTGCCCACAGAGGGCAGGGACTGACCTGAGGGAGAGACATGGAAACGAAGATAAGAGACGTGACCTGTCACAGCTGGTGACAGACCTGGAGCTGGGACCCAGGCACCTTGCCCCACAGGGGCTACGCTGAACAATCCCCATGTCTCAACTTGCACTGCTGCTTCCAATAGCAGGGCGAGAGCGGAAGCGCATCACTGCCTGGACTCCTCCACGGGCTGCAGGTGCAGGCACCGGAAGTAGAGGGGAGGGGCAGAGGATGCGCAAACAGTAGACTGTGCTTTACAGTTCTGGGTGCTTGGGATGCAAAGAGAGCAACACGGGAAAAAAAAGCAGACAAAGATCCCTGGAGACGTTCTAGAAGAGGAGAAAGAATGGACAATAAACATAATCGATAGATCATTTATATAGTATCACTGAAGGTGATGGGGCTTCCCAGGTGGCTCAGTGGTAAAGAATCTGCGGCCAATGCAGGAGACTCCCATTCAATCCCTGGGTCGGGAAGATCCTCTGGAGAAGGGCATGGCAACCCACTCCAGTATTCTTGCCTGGAGAATCCCCATGGACAGAGGAGCCTGGCGGGCTACAGTCCATGGGGTCTCAAAGAGTTGGACATGACTGAGCATGCACGCACACATTGATGGTGAAAAGAGTGGTGGGAAAAAGAAAGTAGAGAAAAGCAAAGCGGGCAGATGGAAAACAGGTTTTGATTTTTGTGGTCAAGATGGGTCTCATCTCAAAGCTGACATTTGGGCCAAGGGGTGAAGAAGTTAACCGTGTAGATGTTTGGGTGAAGAGTGTTCTAGTCAGAGGACGAAGCTGACACACAGGCTGTAAGCCAGAAGCAGCTGGCAAGCGTGGGGAGCAGCAAACAGGACATCAAAGTGGCTGGAGCAGAGTCAGGGGAGAACAGCAGCAGATGAGCTCAGAGACATGGAAGGCCAAGGGCGCAGCAGGAAAGGCCCTGAAGGTTGTTTAAAGACTGTGGTTTCTGCTCTGAGTGAAGGAAGAGCCACTACTGGGTTTTGAACAGAGGAATGACAGGATCTGGCTTATGTCTTCAAAGGATTCCTCTGGCTATTGTGTTTTAAAAAAAAGAACAAACGAAGGAGAGAGGGGTTGAAGTAAGACGACCAATTAGAAGGTTACTGAAGAATTCTCCCTGGAATTTTAACATGTGTTATGAGGCAATGGGTAATATAAAGACAGACCTCAGAGACTGCAGCCTCGTTCCAGACCACTGCAGCAAAGCAGGTATCGCAATAAAGTGAGTCACAAGGTTCTTTTTTCGGTTTCCCAGTGCATATAAAACTTATATTTGCATGATACTATAACAGTGTGCAATAGCATTATGTCTAAAAAAACATATGCACCTTAATTAAAAATACTTTATTGCTAAAGCACCATCATTGAGACTTCAGCAAGTCAATCTTTTTGCAGTAGTAATATCAAAGATTACGCTTACAAATCTTCACAACAAATATAGAGAAAAAGCTTGAAATATTGTGAGAATTACCAAATTGTGACACAAAGACATGAAGTAGGCAAATTCTGTAGAAAAATGGGCTTGATAGACTTTCTTGAAACAGAGTTGTCAAAAACTTTCAATTTATAAAAAAGAAAAAAAGCACAATAAAACCAGGTATGCCTGTATGAAGGAAAGGAAGTGTTAGTTGCTCAGTGAGGTCCAACTCTTTACGACCTTATTGACTGTAGCCCTACACCTCTGTCCATGGGATTCTTCGGGCAAGAATACTGGCATGGGTTGCCATTCCCTTCTCCAGGGGATCTTCCTGAGCAGGGATTGAACCTGGGTCTCCTGCATTGCAGGCAGATTCTTTACAGTCTGAGCCACCAGGGAAGCCTCTATGCCTGCATAGCTCTCCTTTTGTCCAAGTTGGGGCTTCTATGGGCTGGCAGCCATGTGGAGGTGGGGTGCAGTGTTTGGATTTGGGATGTGCATATTTTGAAGGTAGAAGGTGTTGATCTCTATAAGAGCCATTTCAGTGGAACAATTGGAGACAAAAACCCTACTCCAAGCAGGCTTGAAATTCCAAATGGGAATTATAACTGCAGTATTGGGACCAGAGCAGACAAAGAGGCCAATGACTCAGAGTGGGAATCCAGAAACAATCCCACACGTGCAGATAGACTCACACATTTAATATATGTGACAGTTTGGCACTGCAGACAATGGGGGAAAGGAAGGCATTTTCAAAATATGGTGCTGGGACAATAGGAAATCCATTTGGTTAAAAAAAAAGATGTAAGGCTTCTGTCTCATGCTTTATACAATAATTAATTCCAGGTTGCATGTAAGTCTAAAATTGAAAGACAAAACAACGAATGTTTTTGAAATATAGGAGAATTTATTCATGACCTTAGGGTAGCATACAATGAGCATGTCTAAAAAGGAAAGAAAATTGAGAAACTGAATTATATCCAAATAAAGGACTTCTGTTCAAAAACACAATAAAGAAATGAAACAGCAAGCCCTATAGTGGGAGAGATATTTGCCACACATGTATTTCACAAAGGACTTGTATCCATATTAAATAAAACATGCTGACAAAACTGGTAAGGAAAAAAGGCAGATAACTCATTAGGAAAATGGGCAATAGCCTTAAAAAGACACTTTGTGTCACAGACTGGGTTTTTCAGAAGCAGACCATGAGAAGGAGTTTGTGGTATGAGATGTTTGTAAGAATCAAGATGCTTATTGTGAACCAAAGGGAGAAGAAGCAGATCTGGGAGGAGAAAGGAGCTGAACTTCGAGGCAGACTCAGCAAAGCCCAGGCTAATCCAGCGGAGGTTGCTCATCGATGTGTCCTGTGTCCCGTGTCAGGCTGATGCAGTTGCGCCTTGCTCAGCCGGAGCAGAGCGTTCCAGGAAGAGCATGACCTTGGACAAGGTGTTTCTCTGCTGTTGAGGCTGACCCTGAAGAAGGTGCTGGTTGGAGGCTGTCTGGGGACCACACTGCCTGCCGCTGGGCAGTAAGTCCTTCCTGGAAGGAGGAGCTGAGTACCACGTCTCCATATCTACTACAGTTCACAAAACACTGTATCCTAAGGTCCAAAAAGACACACAAAAAGCTGATCAAACCCTTTAGCCATCAGGGAATGCAAATGAAAACTGCAGTGAGATATCACTACAAACTCATGAGAATGGCAGAAGTTGAAGAGATTGACAATGCCAAGTGATACTGAGGACAACTGGAAATCTCATCTACTCCCGATAGGCTTATAACTTTGTAGATTACTGTATAAAACAGTGTGCCATTTGTTATTAAACTTGATGGGGTTTCTCAGGTGGCTCAGTGATAAAGAATCCACCTACCAATTCAGGAGACTCAGGAGACTCTGGTTCAGTCCCTGAATGGTGAAGATCCCCTGGAAGAGGAAATGGCAACCCACTCTGGTATTCTTGCCTGGGAAACCCCATGGATAGAGGCGCCTGGCAGGCTCCATAGGGTCCATAGGGTCGGAAAGAGTGGGACACAACTGAATGACTGAGCACACCCCGATCCCCCCCGCCACACACACTAAACTTGACATGCATAGACAGTGACTTAGAAATTACACCTTTAGGAATTTATCCAGCAGAAATGCATGTATATATGCACCAGTAGGCATGTATAAGAATGTTCACAGAAGCCCTATTCATAACAGTCCCAAACTAGAAGTAACCTAAATATTGATTGATAATAGAATGGATAAATCAAGTTTTCTATGTTTATACAAAGGTTGAGGTGGGCAGCCTCCAAGATGACCCCCAGTGATGCCTGCCTCCTGGTGCTCACACCCTTGGTGGTCCCCTCCCACACTAGACAAGGATGATCTGTGTGATCAACAGCTTACAGCAGCAATGTGTCACTTCTGAGATTAGGTTACACAAAACATTGAAGCTTCCATCTTGGGAGCTCCTTCAATCACATTTTTTTTTTTTTCCTTTTGGACTGTTTGCTCTGGGGAATCTATGTCATGAAGCAGCCCTGTGGAGAGGCCCCTGTGGCAACACTCTTGTCAACAGCCATGTTAGTGAAAGTGGAAGAGGATCTTCCAACTCAGTCTAAGTCTTCAGTGATTATAATCTCAGGCAACGGCTTAACTGCAGCTACACGAGACACCCAAAGCCAGAATACCCAGCTAAGCCATAAATGATCCCTGACTTTCAGGAGGTAGGTCATATCATTAATGCTAGTTTCTGCCCACTAAATCTTGGGGTAATTTTTTACACAGAAATAGATAACTAGTGCAATGGGGTTTTATAAAGTAATGAAAATAAATGAAATGCAGTCACATTTGTCAACATGGGTGAATTTACTAACATGATATTGCATGAAAGAGGCCAGGATCAGAATCCATTTTTTTTATTATCCTACTGTTAAAGTTCAAAAACCAGGTAAAACTACAGTGTTGAGGGATGCATGCCTACAAGGCAAAACAACAAAATAAATCAAGCAAGTGTTGGTCATAAAAGTCAGGATGGTGGCTACCTTTAGGGGCAGACAGGGAAGTGGGAGAGGGCCTGAGGAAGGCTTCTGTGCTATTTTAGCAAAGGTATTTGTTTCAAATAAATCATTAAGCAGTATGGTTCGGTTTTTACCTTGCACCCCCCACCCTTTTTTGTATATGTGTTGTATTTCATGATAAAAAAGGCAAACAGAGAATGGGAGGAGAAAACTGGAGAAAGAGTGCAAGTAACTCTTTAGAGGAATATTGCTACAAAAAGACCAAAGGGGGTCTTGTGGAAAAGACCAGAGAGTAGTGGCTGGAAGAGAAATGAAATAACAGTGTATTTTATGCAGAAGGAAATCATCTACTAGAGAGGAAAAACTTACAAGACAAGGGAGGGGAATTGCTGAAGCCAGGTTCTGCAGTAGGCAAGAGGGATGAGCTGGACTGAGTCTGGACTGAGCCGGGTGCCAGCCAGTTATAGACATCTCTATATCTATGTGTCTGAGAGACAGAGAGACAGACAGGCATTTTAAGGAATTGGTTCAAACAGGCTCAGTTCAGTCAGTTCAGTTCAGTCGCTCAGTTATGTCCGACTCTGCGATCCCATGGACTGTAGCACTCCAGGCCTCCCTGTCCATCATCAGCTCCCAGAGTTTACTCAAACTCATGTCCATTGGTCAGTGATGCCATCCAGCCATCTCATCCTCTGTACAGGCCGGGCAGGCCCCAAATCTCTAGGGTGGCTGCTGGCAGCCTTGGAGACCAGGGAAGGGTTGATGCAGTCTTGAGTCCAAAGGCAGCTTGGAGGCAGAAATCCCACTTCCTGGGGGGAAGTCAATCTTTTCCCTTTTGATCTCTTCAACAGATTGGATGAGACCCACTCACATTATGGAGGATAATCTACCTTACTCAGAGTCTATTGATCAAACTGGTAATCTCATTTTAAAACTACCTTTACAGCAACATCCAGACCTGTGTTTGAAATAATGAGAGTCCTTTGGCCCAGGCAAACTGACACATAAAATTACCACTCACTGTGAAGACTTTGACAGTATTTGTCAATTAACTTGCTTGGGGTGGAGAAGGAGGGAGACAGTCAGTCGGCTGCTAGGACTCCTTGCTTTCAATTTTCACTAGAACGTCTGCCTCCTGACTTTCCTGTCCACCTAGAGAACGTGCACACAGCATTGTGGGAAGTGGAGAGGATGGACTCATTGTGTGAATCAGGTAAAACAAGGCCTGAGACCTTGATCTTTTTGAGTTTGCAGCAAGAGCCTGAGGATATTATTAATTCTGAGTAAGCAAGATATCCACTTACATTTTTCTTACACTTTGGCAAGTCTTGTGTTTGAAAAGATGGACTCTTCATCCCATTTAATGCAAGTTATTCTAAGTGGTGGGGCTAGCAGAGCATTAAGCTAATACCTGCAGAAGTCATGGGCAAAAGTGCTCTCAGAAATAGTGAGGTTGTTCCTGGGCAACTTTTGACCAGGAGCTCAGTTATTCCCTTGTCTCTGAAGACCCTGAAAGAGGTGCCTTCGGTTGAAAGGGTCACTTTCTTCTGCCCTGTCCGTGAAGCACTGCCTCCCCCAGGACTCTCCCCCTTCAATGCAGGTGTTCAGTGCAGGTGTTCAGATTCAGGCGGGAACTGACTCAGTGCGTGCCGCGTGTCCAGCTGCGGCCGCCAGGGGGCGCGAGGAGGCCGAGGAGGAGCCGGGACATCCGGGACCCCTTCCTGGACCCTGCGGCCCGGACCCTGCGGCCCGAACCTCTGTGGCGGGAACGCCGCTGCGCTCCCGCAGCCCCGCCGACGCCTCACGGCCGCAGGGCAGGTCCCCGGCACTCCCGAGGTCCGGGCGGCCCGGAGTCCCGACCACGAACCCCCTTCCCACTCCTCCTCGGACCTCTGGAGGCAAAAGGGAGTCCTGTCCTTTGATTGTTGGTCTCTCGGATGGTTAGGGCTGGCGCCCTGCCCTAGAGAGTCCGCCCCGCTCCCCGCTGTCCCCAGGACCCAGCCCCTGACCCCTACCCCGAGGGCCGACAGCTTCCTACGGTCATTGCCTCTTGCCTCGGAGGAGTGACCCAGTGAATTTGGGGGTCTCTTGCTAGAGCAGGGAGAAAATACAGGCACCCCCCGGATAAATACATTCCTTCCGAGCTGTCAAGGGCCTGGCTCTGGGTCCAGCAACAGGGTTGCCAGACTTAGCACGCACGCAAAAGAATGCCAGGTAAATTTGAATTTCTCATAGACAACAGATTATTTTTTTAGGATGTGTGGCTCATGCAGTAGTTGGTACACACTTATACTGAAATGTATTTAACTATATATTTTTATACTATGTTTAAGAAAATATGCTAAATACATAATATGTATAAACATTATTAATAAATATACATGTATCCGGAATATACAGTTGGTGTACTAAATGTATATGTGTGTATGTGTGTGTGTTTCTTGTTTCTCTGAAATTTGAATTTGACTGAATGTCCTATATTTTTTCTGGTAACTAGCCAACAATGAATTTATGTAAAGAGAAGAAGGGAAAGGTGTAGATGAATGGAAGAATGTGTGAAGCTCCCAGCACTCACTCATTTCTGTTCTTTTGAATGTCTTCTTATCTATATATTTTAAATTCCACTTGTAAAAACCTGGATAGTTTTTTTTTTAAATACAATTTCTCTCTGTTTTGTTTCCGGTAAACTCAAGTACAGTTTTGTCTGTGACTTTTCTCTCAAGCCATCAGCTTTCTTAACAGATTTTAAAAAGAAACAACCAATCACTTAGATCATGGAATTCAGCTAAAGCTGCTGCTCTTTATGTCTATGGAAGCTTTCCTTTCGAGAAGCTTAATGTTTTTATATTGTTGTTGTTCAGTTGGTAAGTGGTGTCTGACTCTGGAACCCCATGAACTGCAGTGCACCAGGCTTCCCTGTTCTTCACTATCTCCCTGAGTTTGTTTAAACTCATGTCCATTGAGTCAGTGATGCTATCCAACCATCTCATCCTCTGTCGTCCCCTTCCCCTCTTGCCCTCAATCTTTCCCAGCATCAAGATCTTTTCCAGTGAGTCAGCTCTTTGCATCAGGCAGCCAAAGTAAACTTATTTTAACAGGCAAATTTGTGCTTTGTAAGTTTGGCAGAGAGATTTACTTTCTGACTGGAGACCAGGCTGAGTAGGACTGTTGGGTGGGGCAGATATATGGAATTCATGATGCCACCTGTACACCACCCTGTACAAAGCCCAGTGGAAGCCTCCTGGAGACTTCACTTCTGGATAACCATTTTACAACCACTATCCTATAGGACACACACACACACACCAACAGTCTGTGTGTCTGTTACATTTCGATTTTGGGTCAAAAGACTCAATCCCCTATGAGGGACCTGATCCCTTATAAAATTCCTAATAACACTGCTTGGCCCTTGTTGAGCTTATTTCCTCACTCCACTATGAAATCCCATCCAAAATAGGATTGACTCAGATCTAGATATGCTCTCCTTGGTCCTGACCTGCTTAGCCTGGGAGGTTCAGTTCAGTTCAGTCGCTCAGTCACGTCCAACTCTTTGTGACCCCATGAATCGCAGCATGCCAGGCCTCCCTGTCCATCACCAACTCCTGGAGTTCACTCAGACTCGTCCATCGAGTCGGTGATGCCATCCAGCTATCTCATCCTCTGTCATCCCCTTCTCCTCCTGCCCCCAATCCCTCCCAGCATCAGAGTCTTTTCCAATGAGTCAACTCTTCGCATGAGGTGGCCAAAGTACTGGAGTTTCAGCTTTAGCATCATTCCTTCCAAAGAAATCCCAGGGCTGATCTCCTTCAGAATGGACTGGTTGGATCTCCTTGCAGTCCAAGGGACTCTCAAGAGTCTTCTCCAACACTACAGTTCAAACGCATCAATTCTTCAGCACTCAGCCTTCTTCACAGTCCAACTCTCACATCCATACATGACCACTGGAAAAACCATAGCTTTGACTAGACAGACCTTAGTTGGCAAAGTAATGTCTCTGCCTTTGAATATGCTATCTAGGTTGATCATAACTTTTCTTCCAAGGAGTAAGCATCTTTTAATTTCATGGCTGCAGTCACCATCTGCAGTGATTTTGGAGCCCCCAGAGATAAAGTCTGACACTGTTTCCACTGTTTCCCCATCTATTTCCCATGAAGTGATGGGACCAGATGCCATGATCTTCATTTTCTGAATGTTGAGCTTTAAGCCAACTTTTTCACTCTCCTCTTTCACTTTCATCAAGAGGCTCTCTAGTTCCTCTTCGCTTTCTGCCATAAGGGTGGTGTCATCTGCATATCTGAGGTTATTGATATTTCTCCCGGCAATCTTGATTCCAGCTTTTGTTTCTTCCAGTCCAGTGTTTCTCATGATGTACTCTGCATATAAGTTAAATAAGCAGGGTGACAATATACAGCCTTGATGAACTCCTTTTCCTATTTGGAACCAGTCTGTTGTTCCATGTCCAGTTCTAACTGTTGCTTCCTGACCTGCATAAAGGTTTCTCAAGAGGCAGGTCAGGTGGTCTGGTATTCCCATCTCTTTCAGAATTTTCCACAGTTTATTATGATCCACACAGTCAAAGGCATTGGCATAGTCAGTAAAGCAGAAATAGATGTTTTCTGGAACTCTCTTGCTTTTTCCATGATCCAGCGGATGTTGGCAGTTTGAACTCTGGTTCCTCTGCCTTTTCTAAAACCAGCTTGAACATCTGGAAGTTCACGGTTCACTTATTGCTGAAGCCTGGCTTGGAGAATTTTGAGCATTACTCTACTAGCATGTGAGATGAGTGCAACTGTGTGGTAGTTTGAGCATTCTTTGGCATTGCCTTTCTTTGGGATTGGAATGAAAACTGACCTTTTCCAGTCCTGTGGCCACTGCTGAGTTTTCCAGATTTGCTGGCATATTGAGTGCAGCACTTTCATAGCATCATCTTTCAGGATTTGAAACAGCCCAACTGGAATGCCATCACCTCCACTAGCTTTGTTCATAGTGATAGTTTCTAAGGCCCACTTGACTTCACATTCCAGGATGTCTGTCTCTAGATGAGTGATCACACCATTGTGATTATCCGGGTCATGAAGACCTTTTTTGTACAGTTCTTCTGTGTATTCTTGCCACCTCTTCTTAATATCTTCTGCTTCTGTTAGTTCCATACCATTTCTGTCCTTTATTGAGGAAGTCAAATGTATTAGTTTCCCAGGGTTGCTCTAACAAATTACCACAAACTGGGTGGCTTCAACAACAGAAATGTATTGTCTCTGTTCTGAAGGCTAGATTTTTGAAATCAAGCTGTAGCAAAGTTGGTTCCTTCTGAGAACTGTGAGGAAAGGATCACTCCAGGGTCTGTCCTTGGCTTGTAGATGGTGTTTTTCCCTGGTGTCTCTTTACACTGTCTCCCCTCTATACACATCTGTCTGTGTCCAAAGTTCTTCTTTTTGTAGGGATATCAGTTCATATTGAATTAGAACCCACCCTAATGACATCATGGGAGAAGGGAATGGCAAACCACTTCAGTATTCTTGCCTTGAGAACCCCATGAACAGTATGAAAAGGCAGAAAGATAGGACACTGAAAGATGAAATCCCCAGGTCAGTAGGTGCCCAATATGCTACTGGAGATCAGTGGAAAAATAACTCCAGAAAGAATGAAAAGATGGAGCCAAAGCAAAAACAAACCTAGTTGTGGATGTGACCGTTGATGGAAGTAAAGTCCAATGCTGTAAAGAGCAATATTGCATAGGAACCTGGAATATTAGGTCCATGAATCAAGGCAAATTGGAAGTGGTCAAACAAGACGTGACAAGAGTGAATGTCGACATTCTAGGAATCAGCAAACTAAAATGGACTGGAATGGGTGAATTTAACTCAGATGACCATTATATTTACTACTGTGGGCAAGAATCCCTTAGAAGAAATGGAGTAGCCATCACAGTTAACAAAAGAGTCTGAAATGCAATACTTGGATGGAATCTCAAAAGCGACAGAATGATCTCTGTTCATTTCCAAGGCAAACTATTCAATATCACAGTAATCCAAGTCTATGCCCCAACCAGTAATGCTGAAGAAGCTGAAGTTGAACAGTTCTATGAAGAACTAAAAGATCTTCTAGAACTAACAAGCAAAAGAGATGTCCAGGCCACAGGACTGGAATGCAAAAGTAGGAAGTCAAGAAACACCTGGAGTAACAGGCAAATTTGGCCTTGAGAGTACAGAATGAAGCAGGACAGAGGTTAATAGAGTTTTGCCAAGAGAATGCATTGGTCATAGCAAACACCCTTTTCCAACAACGCAGGAGAAGACTCTGCACATAGACATCACCAGATGGTCAATACCAAAATCAGATGGATTATATTCTTTGCAGCCAAATAAAGAGAAGCTCTATATAGTAAGCAAAAACAAGACTGGGAGCTGACTGTGGCTCAGATCATGGACTCCTTATTGCCAAATTCAGACTTAAATGGAAGAAAGTAGGGAAAACCACTTGACCATTCAGGTATGACCTAAATCAAATCCCTTACGATTATACAGCAGAAGTGACAAATAGATTCAAGGGATTAGACCTGATAGACAGAGTGCCTGAAGAACTATGGTCGGAGGTTCATGACATTGTACTGGAGGCAGTGATTAAGACCATCCCTAAGAAAAAGAAATGCAAAAAGGCAATGGTGGTCTGAGGAGACCTTACAAATAGCTATGAAAAGAAGAGAAGTGAAAGGCAAAGGAAAAAAGGAAAGATATACCCATTTGAATGCAGAGTTCCAGAAATAGCAAGGAGAGATAAGAAAGCCTTCCTCAGTGATCAATGCAAAAAAATAGAGGAAAACAATAGAATGGAAAAAACTAGAGATCTCTTCAAGAAAATTAGAGAAACCAAAGGAACTTTTCATGCAATGATGGACAGAATAAAGGACAGAAATGGTATGGATCTAACAGAAGCAGAAGATATTAAAAAGAGGTGGCAAGAATACACAGAAGAACTATACAAAAAAGATCTTCATGACCCAGATAACCACGATGGTGTGATCACTCACCTAGAGCCAGACATCCTGGAATATGAAGTCAAGTGGGCCTTAGGAAGCATCACTACGGACAAAGCTAGTGGAGGTGATGGAATTCCAGCTGAGCTATTTCAAATCCTAAAAGACGATGCTATGAAAGTGCTGCACTCAATATGCCAGCAAATTTGGAAAACTCAGTAGTGGCCATAGGAGTGGAAAAGGTCAGTTTTCATTCCAATCCCAAAGAAAGGCAATGTCAAAGAATGCTCAAACTACCGCACAATTGCATTCATCTCACATGCTAACCAAGTAATGCTCAAAATTCTCCAAGCCAGGTTTCAATAGTACATGAACTGTTAACTTCCAGATGTTCAAGCTGGATTGAGAAAAGGCAGAGGAACCAGAGATCAAATTGCCAACATCCGTTGGATCATTGAAAAAGCAAGAGAGTTCCAGAAAAACATCTACTTCTGCTTTATTGACTATGCCAAAGCCTTTGACTCTGTGGATATCAACAAACTCTGGAAAATTTTTAAGAGATGGGAATACCAGACCACCTGACCTGCCTTCTGAGAAATCTGTTTGCAGGTCAAGAAGCAACAGTTAGAAATGGACATGGAACAAGAGACTGGTTTCAAAGAGAGAAAGGAGTACGTCAAGGCTGTATATTGTCACCGTGCTTATTTAACTTATATGCAGAGTACATCATGAGAAATGCTGGATTGGATGAAGCACAAGCTGGAATCAAGATTGCTGGGAGAAATATCAATAACCTCAGATATGCAGATAACACCACCCTTGTGGCAGAAAGTGAAGAAGAACTAAAAAGTCTCTTGATGAAAGTGAAAGAGGAGAGTGAAAAAGTTGGCTTAAAACTCAACATTCAGAAAACGAAGATCATGGCATCTGATCCCATCACTTCATGGCAAATAGATGGGGAAACAATGGAAACAGTACAAGACTTTATTTTTTTGGCCTCTAGAATCACTGCAGGTGGTGATTGCAGCCATGAAATTAAAAGACACTTGCTCCTTGGCAGAAAAGCTATGACCAAACTAGACAGCAGAGACATTATCAACAAAGGTCTGTCTAGTCAAGGCTATGGTTTTTCCAGTAGTCATGTATGGATGTGAGAGTTGGACTTAAAGAAAGCTGAGCACCGAAGAATTGATGCTTTTGAACTGTGGTGTTGGAGAAGACTCTTGAGAGTCCCTTGGACTGCAAGGAGATTCAATCAGTCAATCCTAATGGAAATCAGTCCTGAATATTCACTGGAAGGACTGATGCTGAAACTCCAATACTTTGGCCACGTGATGGGAAGAACTAACTCATTTGAAAAGATCCTGATGCTGGGAAAGATTGAAGGTGGGAAGAGAAGGGGATGACAGAGGATGAGATGGTTGGATGACATCATCGACTCAATGGACATGAGTTTGAGTAAACTCCGGGAGTTGGTGATGGACAGGGAGGCCTGACGTGCTGCAGTCCATGGGCTTGTAAAGAATCAGACAGAACTGAGTGACTGAACTGAACTGAACTAATGATGTCACTTTACCCTGATACCTCTGTAAAGACCCTATCTCAAATAAGGTCATGTTCTGAGGAAGTAGGGGTTAGGATTTCAATATATTTTGTTGTGAGGGACATGGTTCAACCTGTGTGTGTGTGTGTGTGTTAGTCACTCAGTCGTGTCCAACTCTTTGTGACCACATGGGCTGTAGCCCATCAGGCTCCTCTGTCCATGGAATTCTCTAGGCAAGAATACTGTAGTGAGTAGCCATTTCCTTCTTCAGGAGATCTTCCCAACCCAGGGATCAAACCTGGGTCTCCTGCTGTGGGCAGATTCTTTACCATCTGAACCACCAAGGAGGCCCCAATTCAACCCATAACACCAAGAAAACCCTGATGAATGAAAGTGCAATTCATTGGTACCTGAAAGATGACTCTGGGGGAAGGACATCCCATCTGGACCTTCATAGCCAGCATTTTGGCTGCCAGGTTGGAGCTATGGTCAGGAAGCTCCCAAAACCCAGGAAGTGCTGGCTTCCTGGGAGAGCCCACTGTTCCCATCAGATGCTTAAACCTGGTCGGAGAAATCGGCTGAGCTCCTGACAGGAGAGGTGCTTTCCTCTCCACAAATGAGCCTTTATGTGGTGGAGATGCTCGCCCCAGGGAGGGGGTTCTTGTCTTCCCCAGGGCAGAAGCCCACTTGTCTTCTCTCACTGCAGGTGAAAACAGGACCCTGAGCAGAGCATCCTCCATGGATTTGTCCTTCATACGTGACACCCAAGTTCACTGGGGAACTGGGAATTGGTCCAGGAAAGAAAAACAAGGGCAGGCATTTGGAGGATTTGAGGTGAAAATTTAATAATGTGTAGTAAATGTTTATCATAATTTGGGTCTCATAAAACCTTGCCTCCCTGGACTGTGTGTTCTTACTTGGATGATAGAACTCTAATGCAGTGCTGTGTTCTGTCACATACAATTGAAATCTGAAGACTCAAAACAATGCTGTGCCTAATTCTTTCTGAGTATAGTCACTGTAGAGTTTCAAACTCAGACTTTGGTCAACTTATTGTTCTGTAAGATTTTAATATTCTAATTAGTAACAGGAAATCTTTCAGGTAAGTGAGAGAATCCCAGTTCCTCCAGTGATTTATGGAGACAAAAAGAATCCAGTCAATCACTCTGTAGTTTCCAGAGAACTATTACCTGTCCAGTAGCTGCTAAGTTCAGAGTGAAATCAGGCTAATAGCACATGCGGTCTCCCAGCATTACTGGTCCCCCTGGGAGAGTCTCCAGGCCCCACCAATGCTAACTTGGTAGTTAGGGCCATCACGTCCTGCCATATTTGGAAAGATTTTTGACAACCCCCTGCCTCCAGGCCTAATTTTGAATGGTCCTTTTTGCCAAAGTGAGATCCGTTGTCTCACTATGTTGGGGATATTAATTTTCAATTTCCCTAAAATATTAATGTATTGAAGGTGCAAAGTTTGACACGTGAACAAATGGGATGGAGAATGGCTTCAGGGAGGAAGTCCCCATTCTGTGATGGCCAGTGCCATTGGGGGCTTTGGAGGTAGTTCGGAAAACGAATTGGACTCTGTTCTTAAAAATAAAGTTATTTGGCAAAGTGAGGAAGCCTTGATCCAGCAGAGAGCCCTTAACACCCTTTTATACACTTTTAAAGATGTTGGAAGCTATGGCTGCTAATTAGTGCCTACAAATCATTTGAATCATCAGTTTCTTGATCCATGGTGAGCACATTAATAATTTTCCTTCATGTATTTTAGGTGAAAAGAGATTTTGGGTAGAAGACTAATTGAATCACTTGTGCACATGGGCACTGCTGCCCTTTTCCTTGCTTTCCCTCTTTGGCCCCCTCCTTCAACATGTACCCCCATGCTTTTGTGAGTTAGCTTTGCCCCAGGGTGCCCACTCACCTTCCCATGAACAACATATGCTTTCTTCCTGTCTTCATTTCTTTTTTCTCCTCCTGACACACATTCACACCTGTATCCCATCACTTAATTGTTCTGTGTCATGGTATACATTTTATCTTTTAATTTTCTTGTCTACCATCTTATCCACCTGCAGTGCAGGAGACCCCGGTCTACCATCTTACATCTAGCTTTTCTTTAGCAAACATATACTTGTCTTATTCTGATACTGTGCTCTTGATTGTGTCTTCTACTCAGTTTGCCATTATTACAGTTTTTCTTTTTTTCTGTTGCTTTGGTTTCTCTCTCCCAGGGGTGAAAGTGAAACTGAAAGTCACTCAGTCGTGTCTGGCTCTTTGCGACCCCATGGTCTATACAGTCCATGGAATTCTCCAGGCCAGAATACTAGAGTGGGTTGCCATGCCCTGCTCCAGAGGATCTTCCCAACCCAGGGATCAACGCCAGGTTTCCCGCATTGCAGGTAGATTCTTTACCAGCTGAGCTACAAGAGAAGCCCAAGAATACTGGAGTGGGTCACCTATCCCTTCTCCAGCGGATCTTCCCGACCCAGGAATCAAACTGGAGTCTCCTGTATTGCAGGTGGATTCTTTACCAACTGAGCTATGAGGGAAGCCCTCTCCCAGGGGTGTGGAAACCAGATCGCAGGTGCTGAAACTGATCAACATCACCAGCAGCCCTGTTGCCGTACCTCCCAGCCTCTTCACCAGTGAGCTCTCTAGTTCTCGCGAGAGCAGGTGTGCTCAATCCCCGTCCGGCCCCTTCCAGCCTGTTTCCAGAAATTTGGGTGGGTCACTCCCACCTGGCAATATGTTGAGCCTCCTTCCCTGAAGTTGAGTGTGCCTACAGGGGTCCTGCTCTTCTCCAGTGCTCCTCTGTAGGGCTTGTGGGGAAACAGCTCAGAAGTCACCTGCAGGGTTGGTGGGCAGAGCAGGCAGGTGGATGAAGAAACTGGTAAAAGAAGTGTATGGTGTGTAGGGAGTTGTTCTTCTGGATTATTTTGAATAAGGCACTTCTCTAATGTCTTATGCTCAAAAGCATGTTATTAAAATTGTTAAGATTGCTGAAAAACAGATGCTCCAGGTTTGGTGAAGTCAATTCTCTTTTTTTCCTTTTTAAAATTTTGGATTGATGATCTTCTAAAGAGGTACTGGAATGATGTTTCTGACTACTCTTTGAGAGTCTCTAGCCTTCCCCACGGAGAAGGCAATGGCACCCCACTCCAGTACTCTTCCCTGGAAAATCCCATGGATGGAGGAGCTTGGTAGGCTGCAGTCCATGGGGTCACTAAGAGTCAGACATGACTTCACGACTTCACTTTCATTTTCACTTTCATGCATTGGAGAAGGAAATGGCAACCCAATCCAGTGTTCTTGCCTGGAGAATCCCAGGGACGGGGAAGCCTCGTGGGCTGCCATCTATGGGGTCTCACAGAGTCAGACACGACTGAAGTGACTTAGCAGCGGCAGCAGCAGCAGCAGCCTTCCCCAGGGAATGTAATATACCTTTTTTCCCCCCTCTGACTGTCTTCAACATTTCCTTCATCTTGTATTTTCAGCAGTTTGAAAATGATATATCTAGGTATGATGTTTTTGTTTTCTGCCTGATGTTTCTGAGCTTTTTGGATTTGTGGTTTGGTGTCTGCTATGAATTTTGAAAAATTCTCAGTCATGAGTTCTTCCAGTATTTCTTCTGCCTCATTCTCTCTCTTCTCCTTCTTGTATTTCAATTGCTATATTAGACCACTTTACATTGTCTCATTTTAAATATAAAAACATAGATACATTGTGAGTAAAGGATGAAAAATAAATATGCAAACACTAAAGAAAGCTGGAATAGCTATATTATATTAATAGCTGAAAAATTAGACTTTAATATAAGGTATATTATCAGGGATAAATAGTGATGTTACATAATGATAAAGGGATCAATCCTCTAAGAAGACATAGCAATCCTAAATATGTTTGTATCTAAGGCAGTACTTAAAAAGACATGAGGAGAAGACTACTGTAACTGAAAGGAGAAAGAAAAAAAAAATGGAGAAAGAGACTTCAACAATTATAGATGGAGACTTCAAGGACTGATAGAAAAAGTAGACAGAAAACAGTAGACAAAGAAGATCTGAATAATATCAATATTGACCTAATTGATGTTTATAAAATACTCAGAAAGAGCAGAAAACACATTTTTTTCCCAACACATTTATTTCCAACAAAATATTCACCAAGGTAGACCATACAGTGGCTCATAAAGAAAACCTTAACAGGCTTTTAAAAATGGAAACCTCTTCTTGGTTCCTGGAGTTTTGGCTTATGGGCAGGAGCAGTGGTACTGCCTACAGAGTGTGCATGGCACCTTTGCTGGGCCAATGGGATGGAGGGCAGGTGGGCAGGTTAAAAAAAATCAAGGGAATCTCACAAAGTATGTTTGTAAAGTATACTAGAATTAAGCTAGCAATCAGTAACAGTAAGATATCTGGAAAATTCCCAAATATTTGGCAATTAACACACTTCTCTATAATCTATGGGCCTCAAGAGGCTAGAGATGTTGGTCTGAGCCGAGAATGGTGCCTGGCACACAGAAGGCACTCATTGCATCCTGTTGAGTGGATGAAGGAGTAAACATTTCCGGTCATTTCACTTATCATAAGTTAGGGGAAGGGCATTCCAAAATTAGGAATCTTTGAGCACCTGATATACCAGACAGCTCAAAAGTGCCTATTTAGTATAAAATCCCTGTAAAAATAGGGGTGTACTAGACACAGAATGGGTAACATCAGTTATTCCAGATCAGGACCCCAAAATAGATCCAACACTGTCTCTGCTTTCAAGGAACTCTATTCTTCTCACTCAGAGATAGGGTTAGAGTCACTGAACTCTGAATCTAGAAAACTAGATGTTCACAAGTGTTTAATGAATTAGTATCTCTTATTCACTTATTCATCATTTAACAAACATTTATGGAGTGCCCACTATGTGACAGGCACTGTTCTAGGCACTACATTGCTCACTGGATCTCTCCAAGAAAAAAATTCCAGTGTCCAGCTAGAGAGCAATGGTTGGTATTCTCCTAAAGAATCTGTAATAACACAAAAATTTTTTATTATGTGTAAAAACACCCAGTGTGATTGATTAGATTTACTTTAAAATCTTAAAAAAATTTATTTTATGGTTGGATTTCATTACATATTTTTTAAAAATGCCAACTCTTCTTAGGTGAAAAAAATCATGCTCCTAGTATTTATAAGTTCCTCCACTCTCAGAGGTAGAAGATCAGTGATCTTTTTTCTATTTTAATGGGCATGCTTAAAATTTTTTACTTAATGTTTTTTACAGTTAAACTTATATATATATATATGTATCTATTGAGAAAGAAATTGAAAAGGCAAACAGTTCTGTAAAATTTACTTAAAGAATAATTGTTTCCTGTCCCTACTCTCTAGTGACAACAGTATTTTCAGCTGTTGTTTCTGATATTTGCCTAAATTTCTAATTAAACTGCATATAATGCCCTTTCTTGATTATTTTTTTATTTTAGATACAGTCTGTTGATCTCTTTTATCTGAAGATGAAGGTTTAGCTTGAAGACCTCATCCCCCCTTTTCCTCTTTCCATCCTCCCAGTAAAGTTATGGCATAATATTTAGTGAAAACAATACTTAATAGTTTTGAAAAACTATATATCATTTGAATTGAATCATGTAATGTACTACAGTTACATTTTCTTTGTCTTTCTCTGACTTAATAATTCTCTTTCTCTATTAAAAAAATTTTTTTTTCTTGGTTTTCTAAGTATCTATCACAAATTTATCCCCAAATGATCTGCCAGCACTGATAGTACCTACTGGACATGTGAGACATGTATGGATATTCTCAGGCTCTCTGAAGAAGGTGGGTGGGGAGGGAAATCGAGACTGGGAGTCAAGAACCCAGGATAAGCTCCAGAACAGCATTTGAATATATAAATCGCGATGTATGGTGGGACAAAGAACACTTGAGAGATTGGACATATATCACTGTAGGAGTGATGGCTCTGAGAAGTGTGGTGCCCCACAAATTCATGGCCCTGATCATATCCCCGCTGAAAATGAAAGAGTATGTGATATTGTGGGGAAGACTGTGGTGTTTGTATCCCAGCAACTCCCCAAACATCCAGGGTTTAGCAAGGCAGACATATAAAGAAATGGCTAACTTCAGGCAGATTTTTGAGTAAACCCTGAGATGTGTATTCCTGATTAGCATTTCTGGGGGGAAGGAGTTCCTCCCATCCCTGACTAAAGAGATGGATGATGTATGCTGTGGCCAGGGTGGTGCTTGGGAGGTCCAGAGCCAGTGAGGGTGCCCCCTGTTGTTGGGAAGTCCTGGGTGGGAAGTCCCTAGGTCTTGTGATATAGTTAGACGTTTCAGTTCAGTTCACTTCAGTTCAGTCGCTCAGTCATGTCCGACTCTTTGTGACCCCGTGAACCGCAGCACGCCAGGCCTCCCTGTCCATCATCAACTCCCAGAGTTCACCCAAACTTATGTCCATTAGTCAGTAATGCTATCCAATCATCTCATTCTCTGTCGTCCCCTTCTCCTTCCACCTTCAATATTTCCCAGCATCAGGGTCTTTTCAAATGAGTCAGCTCTGTGCATCACGTGGCCAAAGTATTGGAGGTTCAGCTTCAACATCAGTCCTTCCAAAGAACATCCAGGACTGATCTCCTTTAGGATGGACTAGTTGGATCTCCTTGCAGTCCAAGGGACTCTCAAGAGTCTTCTCCAGCACCACAGTTCAAAAGCATCAATTCTTCAGTGCTCAGCTTTATTTATAGTCCAACTCTCACATCCATACATGACTACTGGAAAAACCATGCCTTGACTAGACGGACCTTTGTTGGTAAAGTAATGTCTCTGCTTTTTAATATGCTGTCTAGGTTGGTCATAACTTCCCTGCTAAGGAGTAAGTGTCTTTTAATTTCATGGCTGCAGTCACCATCTGCAGTGATTTTGGAGCCCCCAAAAATAAAGTCTGACACTGTTTCCACTGTTTCTCTATCTATTTGCCATTAAGTAATGGGACCAGATGCCATGATCT
Source organism: Oryx dammah (assembly GCF_014754425.2). Classification (NCBI taxonomy): domain Eukaryota; kingdom Metazoa; phylum Chordata; class Mammalia; order Artiodactyla; family Bovidae; genus Oryx; species Oryx dammah. The sequence continues at coordinate 29,753,698 of NW_024070188.1, forward strand.
TAGTTCTCTGTATGTTGAGCTTTAAGTCAACTTTTTCACTCTCCTCTTTCACTTTCATCAAGAGGCTCTTTAGTTCCTCTTCACTTTTGGCCATAAGGGTGGTGTCATCTGAGTATCTGAGGTTATTGATATTTCTCCTGGTAATCTTGATTCTAGCTTGTGCTTCATCCAGCCCAGTGTTTCTCATGATGCTTAGAAGTTTAGCATCTGAAAATTGGACTTTACCCAAAGTGGTACCTAAAGTGCAGTTTTATCAGTTAAGATGTTGATGATGTGGCCTTTGGGTAGGTGAGGGATAAAACTGAGAATAAGGTGACAGGGCCCTCTGACCTACAGAATTCATTCCTATGCCAGCTCCAGATCCATCTGTGTGTCTTTAGAGTACTTCTCCTGCTAAAGTATTTTCAAATGAGAGAGCAACAATATTTCAATTGACATACTTTTCCAAAACAGAGTGGTTTCTTAAAATGTATAAATCTGTCTTAGGAAATTTATTCTCTGCTTCTAATATACATCTTAAAGCAGGGGAAAAAATTGCTGCAATCAAACTTTACTTAAGATTATTCATGTCAGCAAAATGGTCTAGAAAGCTCCAAAACCCTTGTTTCCCCCAAAAGACATCTAAATACAACCAAAACCTGGCTATAATAAACTTGCAGGAGGGTGAGGCCAGGAAGGGCATGTATCTCACTTCTGCGGACCCCTCAAGGGGCATCAGCCTGCCATGTTTCTCCTACACTGCCCCTAATTTCTTCGTTTCTTTCTCTCTTATCTTGACAATATCCTTTGATCTTTCTATTTTCCATTTCTACTCTCATATTTTTAATTCCAAAGATCTTCTTTTATCCTTTTAATGTCTTTTTTAAAAAAATAACAACCCATTCTTATGTTAGTGGTGCAGCATGCTATATTATATCATCCAGGACATTAATGGTAGTTTAAAAAAAATTTTTTTTCCCTCCTTGAATTTTGCCTGTTTTCTCCAGATATCATTTCTTTTTATTTGTTGGTTTTGGTCTCTGCCTTTTATGCTAGAGACTCAAATTTAGTGAAGTTCTTATTTATTTTGGCCACACCACATAGCATGTGGGATCTTAGTTCCCAGACCACAGATCAAACCCATACCCTCTGCAGTGGAAGTGTGGAGTCTGAACCAGTGGACCGCCAGGGAGTTCCCTGCTGCTGCTGCTGCTGCTAAGTTGCTTCAGTCGTGTCCAACTCTGTGCATCCCCAGAGACGGCAGCCCACGAGGCTCCGCCATCCCTGGGATTCTCCAGGCAAGAACACTGGAGTGGGTTGCCATTTCCTTCTCCAATGCAGGAAAGTGAAAAGTGAAAGTGAAGACGCTCAGTCGTGTCCAACTCTTAGTGACCCCATGGACCGCAGCCCATCAGGCTCTTCAGTCCGTGGGATTTTCCAGGCAAGAGTACTGGAGTGGGGTGCCATTACCTTCTCCGAGGGAGTTCCCTAGTGGTCCTTAAAATGTGACTGGAAGCTTTCTGTGTATGGGCAGCCTTGTCACTGGTCGGGGATCTTGCTGGGCCTTTCACGTGAACCCTACCTGTCCAGGTGTGTAGATCTTTTCTCCCTATGATGTCCTGCCTGGGGGTCTAAGTCTCACTGCAAACAGTCTGATGGCTGAGTAGGGTGGGCTCTGCGGGTCCCACTGTTAAGGATATGTTTTTCTGGATCTGGTTTTGGGTACAGCATCTCCGCCCTCAGCTGGGTTGTGTTGAGGGGCCATCACCAGCAGCACGGGAGTGGGAAGCGGGTCTGGTCTTCTTGTTCTTAGTGTAAGGCTGGACCCCGGGGGCCATGATGGGCCGCCCTTCCTCTCCATCCTGCCGGCGGGGAAGTCCCTAACGGAAGGCGCCTCCCAGATCCCGGGGACCAATGACAACACACTTTTCCATCTAAAGCTGCCCCACCCCAGCCAAGTAGAAGGACCTTTCAGCCCGCGACGCCTCGGCCTGGGGACCTATCCGAACCCCCGTCCATCTAGCCTGACCATCCGTCGCAACAAACTTATAAAAACCACCCCCAACACGGTCTGGGCGCGGACTTCCTCGACCTGCCTCGTTTGGGTCCGGGAACCCCGCCCGGGAGCGCTTCGCCATTAAAAAGCCTGTTAGACGCTCTTTTGGTGTCCTGGCGTCTTTCCCTAACACTTAGTCCCCCCTCACTTCCACTTTTGGAGATTCCCAAAGTCTCTAGTTTCAGAGGCTTTCATGGTGTGAAGTGCATGCTTCGTGGGATCCCTAACTTCAGAATAAACGTTCAGATTTTAGGAGTCCACCAGATCAGTTTCCTCTTGTCCACTGGCCCAACTGCTTTGCAGATTCTACAATTTTGTTGCTTTTATCTCCTTTTCCTCCTGTTTCTCGAGTGTGTTTGTGTCATTTGGATTCCTTTTCCGTACTATAGCTATTCATTCACTCCTTCTTTCTAGGCACTGTTCTAACATCTTGACTTTATATCAGTTCTAACTCATTTAATCTTCACAACAGAAGTTCTATCTCCCCTTTTAAGATGAGCGAAATTAAATAAAGCACAGAGCGGTTGAGTTTCTTGCTAAGAGTACAGATGTGGTCAAGCCAGAATTCTTGCTCTAAGCCACTGAGCATCACATGAAAGTTACATGTTTCTTGTTAAAATTTATTTTCATTTTAGTTTTTGCTATTCCCATCTCTTTTAGTGTTCATATGAATGTAACTCCCACAAACCGGGAGAAGATGGGCATCCCTCACTCGAGAATCCCCCAGACTCTCTGGGTTTTGTACTAGTTCAGGGTTGTTCCTGGTTTCAGTCACTGGAAGGTCAGTAAAGGACCATTCCCTGATGGTGCTGCCATGTCCTGTCACTGCGAAAAGCCAGTAGCTCCTGCATCCCCACAGTATCCCTGAGTTCTCACCTGGCTGTTTTCCCGAGGCTTGCCTTCAGCCCCCATGCGGTTCTAGAGAAGATCCCATCCTCCCATCCATTACCTGCAGCCAAGTCCTGGCTTTTATCTCCCATTCCACAACAGACAGACACAGCTGAGGGGCAAACTGCACAGCCAGGCTAAGGTAATCCTAATAGTTCTCAACACTTTCCTCAGATTGTGAGCTTTTCAATCTTGAATATCTCATCTGGCGAGTTGCAATTCCAGGCAACACTTCCCCTCCAGAAAATCCCTCCTCTTTACTAAAGGATGCAATACGGCTAGTTATACACCTAACCTACACGGATCTAACGCTTTTGCCAGCTGATTGCCTTTCTGTCCCTTAAATTCAGGATTTTCACATCCAGGGTGTCCCACCACTTTGGCTTAACAGTTAACTACTTCTCCAGGCTTAATAGTTGCTAAATCCCTTTGGTATTGGCCCCTGGCTTCTCATGTGCTCTCTTGGTTTCACCTGCATCAACCGAGGATACAAAACTCAGCCTCATCACCGGTTTCTACCAGAACTTCAACCACATCAAGCACGTCACAATTTCTGTGGTCTTTCTTGGAGATCGAGTCTGAGAGTGCTGTAGGGCTGAGGGCCACATGCACGGCGTACAGCATCCTACTGTCTCTTCACCCCTGCCCCTGCTCTTCTCTTCTCCTACCTCTCCGCCTCCCTACCTGCTACTACTCAGTCGCTTCTTGCTAGTTATGGTCCTTTAGCACACATTGCAGAACATTGCAATTATTCAGTTGTACAGCTGCCCTCCCCAGGCAGCTACTGTGCCTAGGAGAAAGCAGAATCCATCCCCCACCTTCTCCAAAGGTGGACTTAAGCCAATCAGCATATACTAGTGGCTGTCATTGGTTCAGGGATGGGCATGGACCAGTTCCAGCCAACAAGATGAGAGGGATTCTGGCATGAAACTCTAGGAAAGAAACTTCTTAGCTCCTCTGTGGGAGGTACCTTGAGAGGCTCTCTCTCTTGTGTTGAATGTGAATGGGGAAATATGTAGCCTGGAAACAAGTGGAAGCCGTATTGTGAGTGTGCTGAAAGCCAGGCATGGGATGATTCACACCAGCTCTTAGGTTGTATTGGGCTTCCCTTGTGGCTCAGCTGGTAAAGAATCTGCCTGCAATGTGGGAGACCTGGGTTCCATTCCTGGATTGGGAAGAAACCTGGAGAAGGGAAATGCTACCCACTCCAGTATTCTGGCCTACAGAATTCCGTGGACTTTACAGTCCTTGGGGTCGCAAAGAGTTGGACACGACTGAGCTTTCACTTTTGGTTATATCACTGAGTTGGGTCACCTTCAGTGAAAACTCACTGGACTCCCTGTGAATGAATGCTCTTTATTTTAAAGCCAATCTGAGGTGGTTTTTTTTTTTTCTTTCTTTTCTGTTAATATAACTTTACTTCTCTCTTCCTTATTTGCCCCAGATTCAGTTTTCTGGGTTCAGCTTCTAACAAAAGTGGGCTTGTCAAAGACATGGCTCATGGTAAAGCTGGTTATCCTTATAGAGAATTCATCAACTAGTTGCTTCTTATTCACCAACCAGCTGTTTTTAAATCTAAAGACAGTGAAAAAGTTTAGGCTGCATCATCTCATTCAAGTTCTGTTTCAAGGACAATGTTTGTATTCTTGCCCTTTGGTGACTAAAGGTCCCATCTTGGAGATCTTCCCTAAAGTAAAGGGAGATGGAACTTCAGATGATCAATGACTTTATTCCAGAAACTGAAACTGCAGGCAACCCACAACAGGCTATTCTCTAATCAACATTTTTAAAATGTAGTTTCTCTTAGCTGGGCCCCCTGCTATGTCCTTCCTACTTTACACACACACACACCCCTTCGTATAGAAATTGAGTGTAGAAGCAGTAACTGTTATCAGCTAAATTGAATACATTCCTGTTTTTTTTTAATTGAAGTATAGTTGATTTACAATGTTATGCTAGTTTCACATATATAGCACAGTGATTGAGTTATGTGTGTGTGTGTGTATAAATTCTTTTACAGATTCTTTTTCCTTATAGTTTATTATAAAATATTGAGTACAGTTCCCTGTGTTATATAATAGGTCCTTGTTATATATAGGTCCTTGTGGTTTCAGTTCAGTTCAGTTCAGTCCAGTCGCTCAGTCGTATCTGACTCTTTGCGACTCCATGAACCGCAGCATGCCAGGCCTCCCTGTCCATCACCTACTCCTGGAGTCCACCCAAACTCATGTCCATCGAGTCGGTGATGCCATCCAACCATCTCATCATCCTCTGCCGTCCCCTTCTCCTCCTGCCCTCAATCTTTCCCAGCATCAGGGTCTTTTCAAATGAGGCAGCTCTGTACATCACGTGGCCAAAGTATTGGAGTTTCAGCTTCAACATCAGTCCTTCCAATGAACACCCAGAACTAATCTCCTTTAGGATGGACTGGTTGGATCTCCTTGCAGTCCAAGGAACTCTCAAGAGTCTTCTCCAACACCACAGTTCAAAAGCATCAATTCTTCAGTGCTCATCTTTCTTTATAGTCCAACTCTCACATCCATACATGACCACTGGAAAAACCATAGCCTGGACTAGATGGACCTTTGTTGGCAAAGTAATGTCTCTGCTTTTTAATATGCTATCTAAGTTGGTCATAACTTTCCTTCCAAGGAGCAAGCATCTTTTAATTTCATGGCTGCAAGCACCATCTGCAGTGATTTTGGAGCCCCAAAAAATAAAGTCTGCTACTGTTTCCTCATCTATTTGCCATGAAGTGATGGGACCAGATGTCAAGATCTTAGTTTTCTGAGTGTTGAGCTTTAAGCCAACTTTTTCATTCTCCTCTTTCACTTTCATCAAGAGGCTCTCTAGTTCTTCTCTTTCTGTCATAAGGGTGGTGTCATCTGCATATCTGAGGTTAGTGATATTTCTCCTGGCAGTCTTGATTCCAGCTTGTCCTTCCTTCAGCCCAGTGTTTCTCATGATGTATTCTGCATATAAGTTAAATAAGCAGGGTGACGATATACAGCCTTGACGTACTCCTTTTCCTATTTGAAATCAGTCTGTTGTTCCATGTCCAGTTCTAACTGTTGCTTCCTGACCTGCATACAGGTTTCTCAAGAGGCAGGTCAGGTGGTCTGGTATTCCCATCTCTTTCAGAATTTTCCACAGTTTATTATGATCCACACAGTCAAAGGCTTTGGCATAGTCAATAAAGCAGAAATAGGTGTTTTTCTGGAACTCTCTTGCTTCTTTGATGATCCAACAGATGTTGGCAATTTGATCTCTGGTTCCTCTGCCTTTTCTAAAACCAGCTTGAACATCTGGAAGTTCACGGTTCACTGAACTTCCAGTATTGCTGAAGCCTAGCTTGGGTGATTTATCTATTTTATATATAGTAATGTGCACGTGTTAATCTCAAACTCCTGATTTATCCTTCCTCCTGCCTTTTTCTCTTTGGTAACCATAAATTTGTTTTCTATGTCTGTGGGTCTATTTATGTTTTGTGAGTTCATTTGTATCTTTTTTTTTTTTTAAGATTCTGCATATTAGTCATATCATAGGATATTAGTCTTTCCCTGTCTGGCGTACTTCACTTAGTATGATAATCTCTAGGTCCATCCATATTCCTGCAAATGCCATTATTTCTTCCTATTTGGCTGAGTAATATTCCATTGTGTGTGTGTGTACACCACATCTTCTTTATCCATTCATCTGTCGATGGACAGTTAGGTTGCTTGCATGTCTTGGCTATTGTAAATATTGCTGCAATGAATATTGGAGTGTGTGTGTCTTTTCCAATTAGGATTTTCCCTGGATATATGCCCAGGAGCGGGATTGCAGGATAAAATGGTATTAGTAACTCTACTTTTAGTTTTTTAAAGAACTTTCATATTGTTTTCATAGTGGCTGTACCAATTAACATTCCCACCAATAGTGTAGGAGGGTTCCTTTTTCTTCACACCCTCTCCAGCATTTGTTATTTGAAGACTTTTTGATGATAGCCATTGTGACTGGAGGGAGGTGACACCTCATTGTAGTTTGGATTTGGATTAATCTAATTATTAGCGATGTTGAGCACCTTTTCATATGCCTCTGGCCATCTGTATGTATTCTTTGGAGAAATGTCTATTTTCATCTTTTTTCTAGTTTTTGATTGGGTTATTTATTTATTTATGGATATTGAGCTGTATGAGCTGTTTGTATATTTTGGAAATTAATCCCTTGTCAGATGCATCATTTGCAAACATTTTCTCCCATTCTGTAGGCTATCTTTTCATTTTTTACATAGTTTCCTTTGCTATGCAAAAGATTTTAAGTTTAATTAGATCATTTGTTTATTTTTATTTTTTACCTCCATTACTCTATCTAGGAGATGGATCCAAAAAGATATTGCTGTGATTTATATCAAAGAGTATTCTGCCTATACTTTCCTCTAGGAGTTTTATAGTATCCAGTCTTATGTTTAGGTCTTTAAACCTTTTTGAATTTATTTTTGTATATTGTGTTAGAGAATGTTCTAATTTCCTTCTTTTACATGTAGCTATTCAGTTTTCCCAGTACCACTTATTGAAGAGACTGTCTTTTCTCCATTGTATAGTCTTGCTTCCCTTGTTATAGATTAATTGACCATAGATGTGTGTGTTTATTTTGGAAATGTCTATCCTGTTCCATTGATCTATGTTTCTGTTTTCATGCCATTACCATACGGTTTTGATTACTGTAGCTTTGAGTATAATCTGAAATCAAGGAGACTGATTCTTCCAGCTCTGCTTTTCTTTCTCAAGGTTGCTTTGGCTATTCAGGTAAAAAAAAAAGAAGAGAATACTGCATACACTCTATTTTATTTGAAGTCTCTTTTTCTGTCTTTTTGGAGTATATATACAGATTTCACTGAGGCTTGCTTTCTCCAATTCTAGGAGTTTCTCAGCACTCCAACACTGGTTTCTCATATTTAACTTAGGGAAAATATTTTAGGAGGTAAAAGGAAAACTAGAAAATAGCCAAAAGTGTTGGAGAGAACCTGTGTGAATTCTGAATAAAAATTCATCAGTTTCAAACAAACATGGTTCAAAGCAGTAGTTATCCCAAGCAGACAGCATTTTCAGAGCATAGAGGAGGCGGGAGATAGGAAATGGAAGTCATCCGTTCAATTTTAACAAATTAAGATTTTTTTTTTCTGATGGCAGATATCCAAAATCAATCCTTTTTGGGGTGGGGGAAAGGAAGGAATTGGGTGTAAAGGACTGTACTAATATTGATTAAAATTAGGTCACTTTTTTTAACCTCTAATTTCTTTTATTCATTAAGCTTAAATTATTTGTTGATTTCCTACTACAGACCAGACACATGTTGGGGATTTAGTGGAGAGCAAGCCTCCTTCCCTGGCAGCTTACAATCTACAAACTAGTGACCAAAGAAAAAAGCCCTGGCTGCTGTCCCCCGCAGCGCTGCTGGCCGTCAGCACACACCGTCACTGTACCAACTCTGTTACCAGACACTGCCCTTGGGATGAGGGTCGCCAGACTTGTTACCATCAAAACTGCCAGGTCCTGAGACAAATATTTCCACTAAGTCAATCCCTGAACATCAGCCAAGGCCACAGGCCCAGAGCCACAGAGTCAGAGGCCCCATCTGAAAGGAACTATGTTTTAGGCCCAGGAGAATTGGAATGAGTCACTTTTTCCTTGAATGGGAGTGATTTTAACTTCATTTAATCACCTTTCCCCCTCCTCAACTCTTTTATCTTTAAAATTTGGCTTTACTAAAACAAGACTACATATTATCAGGTCTAAAAGGACCCCATGGACTGTGGAAGCTCTTAGGTATGGAAGGATAGGGAGTCTGTCCCTGATTTTGTGTTAGTTGTGCTGAGCACGATGCAAAGATGCTGAGCACGGGCTCAAAGATAACGAGGTGATGATGAAGCTGAGTGGGGACAGGAGGATAACCTGAATGAGTTGAGGAGCAGTCTTCAAGCTTAAAGCACTGGCTGAGGCCGTGGCGGAAGGTAGTCTACAACCACCAGGCAAAGGGTTAATTATTTTTTCATTAATGAAAAAGAGTTGAGATTTAAGATTTATGACAATTATAAGCAAATATGCTTGCAGATGTGATAAGAAAAATTATCACTAATCAACAAATTCACATTAACTTTTTATTACCACAAAAGTAAATCTTCCTTTATAGAAAATATAAAAAAGAAAGATTAAGAAGATAGAAATTACTCATAATCCTATCACCAAGTGATCATCACTATTACCGTAGTGATGTATTCAATATTTGCAAATTGTTGTTTTTCAAAATAAGATTCTATTCTGCATATTCTTTTGTAACTTGTGTTTTTTCATGTCATGGCCTTCAGTGGCATCCTTTTTGATGATTATGTTGTATATTCTATAGTGTGGACATGTGACTGTTGTTCAATTACTAAGTCATGGCCAACATTTTGTGACCCCATGGACTATAGCATGCAGGCTCCTCTGTCCTTCACTATCTCCCAGAGTTTGCTCAGATTCATGTCCATTGAGTAGGTGATGCTATCCAACCATCTTATCCTCTGTTGCCCCCTTCTCCTTTTGCTGTCAATCTTTCCCAGCATCAGGGAAATGAGTCAGCTCTTCGCACCAGGTGGCCAGAGTATTGAAGGTTCAGCTTCAGCATCAGTCCTTCCAGTGGATATTCAGGGTTGATTTCCTTTTGGATGGACTGGTTGGGTCTCCTTGCTGTTCAAGGGACTCTCAAGAGTCTTCTGCACCACAGTTCAAAAGCATCAGTTCTTCAGCATTCAGTCTTCCTTATGGTCTAACTCTTACATTTGTACATGACTACTGGAAAAACCATAGCTTTGACTATGGGGACTTTTGTGAACAAATGATGTCTCTGTTTTTTAATACTCTGTCTAGGTTTGTTATAGTTTTCCTTTTAAGGAGCAAGCGTCTTCATGATACATTAACTTAATCTCTTTTAATTGGTCATTGAGGTTGTTTCCTGTTTAACCTGACTACAAAGAGCAGTTTTGCTTTTCATTTCCAAAGATCCCTGCTTGTATAGTTTAAACAAAAATCTGGCCCTGTGGAAGGCAGAGCTTTGAATTGAAGAAATGGCAGTTTGGAGAAACCAAGAAATCTGGGTCTACAAATTGTTTCTCTTGTCTGACTAATCAAGTTAACCATTTGCCTCAACTCCCCCTCTGGCAAAATGTGATCATGAGCCTCATGCCTTCCATTATGCTGAATTTCTTAAATTCTCAGGAACATTTAGGGAAAAGTCTGCTTTGAATAATGTAGAAGCAGTGTCATGGGGCCTTTTGAGTATGGAAAATGGGACTCCTTTTGTTACTTAAGGGATGGAATCTTGGCCTTTAAAACTTCCCTGTTCTTTCTCCATGCTCTCTCCCCCACTGCCACCATTCCAAATTGACAGTTCAAAGCACTAGTTTATCAGATCTTATTCTCATGAAAGAGAGGGTGCTTTTCCCCACTTAGTGGTCAAGGCCATAGCCACAACCGCAACTGAATTCACATCCAATCCAAAGTATTTGTCTGTTCCAGACCAGCAGGTGAAGCAATTCTTCGGGCTGTGGAATGTTAGGACCATAAGAGGCCAGAAAGGTGTTCTAGTCTCCTACCCCCATCCCCACGTTATAGAGTGATTCGCCCAGTGTTATTTGGTTAACGGCAGAGCTGAAGCAGGAGCAGTACCAGGAGGCTGTGTGACCAGATGACTGAGTACTGTGTCTTTAGGACAAACAGCTTGGGTCAGTCTTGAATCTAACACTTCTGAGCTATGTACTTGAGGAACTTATCTAAAATCCTCATGTCTCAGTTTCCTTATCTGTAAAATGGGGGTGATACTCATAATACTTACTTCATAGGGTTGCTGTAAATGAGATAACATATGAAAAGGACTGGTACATAATATTTTCCCAGTAAATGTTGGTTATTATTATGATAACAAGGGCTGTGTTTTCTATACCACTGATGCCCTTGTCCAGGACCCAGTCCTAGCTGTTTACCCGATTCTTGTGTTGGAACCACAGCTCTCCACCAGCAGCTGACAGAGGAGGATTAGTCTTCAGATAGAGGCTACTCTAAGTAGGTTTGTGTTTGGGAGGCCCTAAAATTAGCCTGCTCCCTCTGGACACTTCTTGCTTACCACAAATCCAGTAGCATTTGTATGGAAACAGTGGAGCATGCTGCCTGTGGTCTGAGACAGAAATGCAACCACAGCACTAAAGAAAATTGACAACATGGCACAGCCTGAGCATCCTGATCACAGCCCAGGGATGTAGCCCAAGACCTGGAGATACATTAGCTCAGAAGGGGCCCTTTTCTTCCCACAGACTCCTGAGCTTGTCTGCAGCCATCCTACCAAATTTCTTTTCTCTTATGTGTTTGACTTTAGTTTTTCTTGGAATTAAAAACTTGAACTTAATTACTTAAGATCTATAGTCATGGTTGCATAAAGAAACAAATCCCAGTAAAATTACCAATTTTTAAAAATCTAGCTGCCATCTATCTAGTTTTTTAAAGCAAGTCAAGTTTAGCTAATTTCTATTTTAAGCCTCATTATGCAATTTACCTGTGCTGCCAATGACTGTATCCCAGACACCCTTGACAAGGACAGGTCTTGTGGGCCCCAAGGACCAGAATCACCCTCACAGAACTGGGTAGGACAACTGAAAATTCCTTTATTTCAGGCAGATCCTGCCAAACCTTTTTCTTCTTTTACTAGATTTGGGAAATAGTCTCGATTATTTAGGAAAATTTTATTTGACTTCTCTGAAGAACCATTTTAAAGTGAAGACTGGTCATCTCAGGCCAACATACTTTGCTGAGTGTAGTGCAGGATTATGTTCAAGGCCATGGGCATAAAATACTACCACTGCTGGCCAAACGGAAATCATCCGTTGGGTCCTGTTTTTTTTGCTCCTCCTCTTCCTCTCCCTCTTTAATGAAATAAACTTGTATTAAATGAGCAAAATGAAAAACTACCAAACTTGCCTTTTCCCACACAAAGCAAAACAACAAAATTACATGATTAAGTAAACTAAAGTGGTGAATTTACTTCTTGCTCAATAAGTACAATGTTTTGATTTCAGAAAAATTTAACTTTTTTCTATGTTTATAATCTGAGGAGGGTGATTTCTTATTTCTTTCTTATGGGACTCTGTATATATATTCAGAAAAACCTCAAGTTGTAATTTCATTTTTTCACTCTCAGTAACTGTCCAAGTTGTGGCCTAAACCTTAATTAGCCCTGGTTGATGTTTGGTCCTGGCTAAATTTGCTTGTTGCCTATCCCCAGGAGTAAGCCTGTGGGTGGTCACATTAAATGGATGTTTCATTTTGTAGGAAATACTTGGGAATAAAACATCAGGATGGGGTGAAAGAGGTGGGCAATGGGGAGCCTTGCTCCACTTAACAAAGAAAAGATGAAAAAGTCCCTTTACCAGTATAAATTGATTTGCCACAGAGAATACAGTAGGGCATGGAGGGTGAATAGCAGCCTTTCTCCCATGTGAGGACCATTCCACCCCATGAGGCCCCTATCATATTTATGAGTATAAACCATGTTTACACTTCTGCATTTACACACAGGTCCAGGGCCCAGGTCAGTGCCCTGTTTAAAAGAACTAATCATATGCATTGTATGCAGCTATATACATATGACCATGGTATGCTCACCTTCTGGCACACTCTTCTGGCAAATGCAGTCTCCTAAACAATGATGTCATTAGAATAATTCTTTTTGTTTTATTTGTCCAAGGTCAAACATTCACTCTTTCAGATCACTGGTATCTTATAAGCCCCGCGCTGGCTCACACTGCTGCAAGACTGGGACAAAGAGATGATGTTACAGTCTGGTTTCCATGGCAACAGAGGAGGGGTAATGAAAACCGAAATGTTGGAAACACCCATTCTGACAATTGTAACATAATTCAGGTTATTACAAGGATGTAACTACTAAAGAAGCAGAAGTGTCATTACCTTGCAGCTCGTGTAGGCAAAAAAGCTACACTGCACATTTCTCTAGTTGGGCTGCTAAGAGGAAGGAAACACACACACACACACCACACACACTCGCGCGCCTCGTTTTCTGCATGTAAAATGTGTGTGTTCTTTAAAAGCCAGTGGTTGGCTGGTTTTCCGGACATGATGTGGTTGAAGCTGTCATCGTAATGGAAATTCATTGCTGTAGCTATGGTAAATCGAGTTTTCTGCCTGTGCTGAATGCATTAGTCTAATGAGATGTTTGCAGCCGGAGAGCAGGGCTGCTGGAGACTAACTATGAGCTACTAACACACGGGTGGAAGATTAGCTTTTGCAACACTCGGTTTGCATGTACTGAAAGTCATCTGTCTTCTGAGTCAACATTCCCGGCCTGGTAAAGAACCTGATCAGGGCTCTGGTGCACGAACTGTAGGTAAGGGAGATGCACAATCGGTGGGTGTGCCGCTGACATGGGATCCTTCTCTTTTCACTATCAGCGTGACAGGTTACCTGTTTCAGATCTCCTGGGTTGCATGTCTACATTTACGACAATACACAAGCATCCTGCACTAAAACTGCTGAGACTGGCAGGTAAACTTTAGTTCCTCCTATTCAGAACACAGAGATTTCTTGGCCAGATCTCAGAGGGGGAGATGTGGTATAGAATTATATAGTTTATCCATTTGGTGTGTATACACTACTTTCACTCTGCCTTTGAATATGTAGAGAGTTACTGTTTTTCCCAAATGTGAACTCAAATAATTGGTTCGCTTTTTTTTTGGCATGGTGATTTCACTTTTTTTGTTTTTTAATTATAAAAAATTACAGTATATCTCGGGAGAAAACATATTAGCCTAGAATTTAATGTTTATAATCAATATGTTGTGAACATGCAAGAGTGGTATTTAACATTGAATTTTGTGTTTTCTATCTCAGATGGAATATTTCATATGTCTTTATGTTGGTTTTTCCTAATTTACCAGGATAGACAAGAATACTATTTATTGCTAGCTGCTGGTGTTGGTTAGTTTTGGGGAAAAAAACAAAAAAAAAAAAAACAAAAAAACAGGTGATTGTGGAGTGTCAGGAACAGTTTACCCAAGTTCAAATACAGAGTCACCTCCTTCCCAGGTGGGGCTTTTTGTGACTTGAATCCAGCAGCATGAAGCTGCCTATCCAGGTTGCTTGCTGAACAGGACAGGACAGTGAATGAGGGTGAGGTGCCAGCTGAAAGGGAATCATTTCATTGATGGTTCAGGTACAAAGTCAAAAGTTCTTTCCACTACCTGTAACAGTTTAGGAGAAGAGGCTCTGGATTCTACAATGATACTCAAGAGTGTCAAGACGATCAGTAGCTTCCTGAGAAAGTGGCTTTTGGGTTAGTTTCAGAAATTGTGGTATTTGAGGAAGTAATCCAGTCACTTCACAATCCAGACATTTGTTGTATACTTTGTTTTTCTTCTTTTTCGGGGGAACCATTTTTGAAAACTGAGAAACATAGTTCTTTTTCGTCCTCACGAATTTTTTTTTTAATAGGCTATTTGGAGTGAAAGCATAAAATAACTTTGAAGGAATTTACAGTGTGGAAAAGTAAACTACCTAGGGTGCAATATTCCTGTGCAGCAATTTTTTGTGTGTGTTGTTTGGTAAAACTAGTCTGAAAAAATGAAGCGGGTATTTGAGCAACAGCACTCGGTGAAGATTACCTAGCAAAGCGGTAATGAATCGTCTAAACTCAAATAAAATGTGAATGTAGAACCTTCGGTTTTAGGGAAGTTGTTTGGTGACTTCACAGTCTTTATCTTTCAAACATATTTGTGACAGATATTTTTAAAAATATGAATGTACTTTATCTCTGTAAGTTGTGTATATGGAGAGGCTATGTATTATTTTGGTAAATTTATGTCTGCTTGATTTGTGGAATTATAAGAAAAGTGAAAATTCCACAAATACCCAGTTCTTTTATGTTTAACATGTTTAAATTTCTTCCCTGTGCCACTTAAATTACTTCTATTTTGCTGCCAGCGCCCACCGCCCGAAACAACAACAATAACAAAAACCTAACAAGTAAATGAACAATAATAGAAAGAAAACAAGAATAAATTGCTTTCGATCATTTATTTGCTTTTTGTGGTGTGTTTTTGAGGCAAGTGAAACCAGCAGAAGCAGTTTCACTTTCTATAGTTCTTGGTTTCTGGGGTTTGGGGTCGCAGGGGTTCTTCCAGCAGCAGGTAATATAAGCAGTCGAGCTGCTAGAACACAAGCCAGCCCCAGGTACTGTCTCAGCTCTAAAGCTTTTGTATTGAAAATTCAAAAGATAATGACTTTTTAAATGTGAAATGTTTCCTTATTATAAAAATTCAAGCGATGCCCTAAAGTACAAAGATAGGATTTCTGTTTTTCTTTTTTAATTTTAAACTTTAACTGATGTGAAAAATCAAAAGCAGAAACCTCTTATATTGTGGCGGCTTTTATGTATTTTTAAATCTCAATTTTGGACCTTAAACACTTCAACAAGTTTAAGGAAACATTGCTGAAGTGCCCTTTAAACAAGGGATGTCCAGAGAGAAATCATCTTTATGCACACGTGGGGAGGTAGATTTTACAGGGTTTGGTAGGCTTGTTTACAGTCTGGCGCGGTGGGCGGACACATCACACGTGTTCACTCGCTCCTGAGGACGCTTCAGAGCGAACGCGGGTCGGGCAGAGATGAGGCGGGGCTCAGAACTGGCACTCTGGGGCCCCCGACAGAGCTCCGCGGGTTGAGGTTCCTCCCGAGGCTTTACCCCTGGAAGCCGCAGCGTCACCCCAACGCCAGGTGGCCCGGCGTGCTTACCCCGATCCAGCCGTCCTGGAGAGAGCAGGAGGCGACACCGCCTGGGAACTTAAGAGCCCAGACACCTCCAGTTTCATTCCCTGAGGCTTCTCCTCCACCGAGCTTTTATTTGGGGATGGTGTGGGAGAGAAAAGAAAAGAGATGAGGAAAGACTCTTTTCCATCAAATTATCGAAGGGCATACAATTCGGTCTAACATTTTGGAGATGAAGGTTGTAAAAGCAGTCCCTTTTGGTGTGAGCACATGTGCTGCTTCATTTCCGTGGGCAAATCTGACATTTCTAGGAGAGAACTTTGTGTGAGTGCTCCCCCGGACATCTTACTTCTTAATCCTGCAATCTCTCAAAAGGCTTTTTAAAGATTTACACGTTTTTAATGCTTTTGTTGCTTTCAAAGGCAGACAGGTGAGGAGAGGCAAGGGGGATTAAAAACAGCCACTGGGAGAAAAATCAAATGGTTTGGTACCTATATAACATAACAGAAGCCACCACTGTGTCTAGTAAATTACTCTAAATTTTAATTAATGAGTCACAAAAGCCACACCATAAGCTTTAAAAATTACCCCTTTATCAATAAGGTGATAATTAACTTTCTCTGGAATTAGCAATTCTTTCAGCCCCTGGCAGTATGCAGCCTAGTAAATTCTCTGGAAACTTGCCAATTTTTAACAATTGGTCTTTTGGCAAACCTACTGGATTTTAATTCAAATGTCTATTGTGACATTTTCTAACGTGATTCCGAGACCATTAGGATCACCCAAATTGTGGCACAATTTCTGAAGTTTGAGAGTGGCTCAGTGTTTGGATTGCCTTTGCATCTGTCGCTCTTTCTTCATTTTCCTTTTCTACCTTTCCCCCGAGGCCCGCCCCTCCCCCCCCCCCCCGAAAAAAAAACCTCTGCATTTGCAAGAACGCCACAAGCTAGTCTCTGCTGTAAATCTCTGCTAGAATCTCTGCTGTAAACCTATGTGGTGAAGCCTGCGTTTCTTGCTACGTACAGACCAAATTCGAGTGTTTGGCTATGAGCCCATGTGGTTCTAAGTGTTTTTCATTGTTGTTGCGTTCATCTCGGTTTCAGTTCTGGCAAGGGTTCGTTCCTCAATGTGTCTGCAAACTGTCACCCGCGGTTTGTCCGATGCCGAGATTGACTGAGACTGATGAGAAGAGCTGCAGGCCATTTTCGACGTGCTCAGGGCTGTTTGAAATCTGGCTTATTCTGAGCTATGTGGATTAACGTCTGAGGAGGCAGAGGAGCCCTGAGCAGCCTGCTCTACCACGAACCCTCCCCTACCACACATTCCTGGGGCTGCTGGTCACTTGTGGATGGCATTCAGGGGCAGCCTGAGGAGGGACGCTGCTATCTGGCCACAGAGGCTGGAAGGCAAGTGGTGATGGGTGTAGATTGCTCCTTCCAGGAGTCTACCTCTCTCTTCACCCTCTGGTTTCTTTAAACATTAGCATCGGTGAGATGTTACTTCTCTCGGTCAAGAGGGCTGGATAGGACCGGATGTTGGAGACAAAGCTTCCTGCTGGGTTAAGCTGGCAGTTCTGATGCAGTCAAGAACATTCCTTCCTTGGTGGGTGGGGAATGGAGAGGAACAACCAGCAGAATTTGTGCATTCTGGAATAAATCAGCATTTTTCAATCTGAAGAGGCACTTTGCCACCACTGAGATAAAACACCTCTTGCTTCTTGCAGTGATTACTTCATGGACTACTATTTTAGCCCAGAAAGGAATTTATTACCCAGTGGCAGTTCTCACTTTGCATTAAGCTGAAAAGTCATTCCACCGAGTTTGTGTGACACCCTGAGTAACCGGAGTGTATTCTGAGATCCACAACGGGGGCTTCCCTGGGATTGCTTTCGTTACTGTTTGACCAGTTGTGATTTATAGAGAATTGTAGAAACGCTTCTTTACCATCCCACCAGCTCAGACACATTCTCCCTGAATTTTTATTTGTGGGGAGGCAGGTGTGCATTTCTTTGTCATCAGCTGCATTTATTGATTACGTAAGTGGAAGCTGGTCCCAGTGTTGCTGCTTTTTTTTTTCCCCTTCATGTTAGTACTTTTTAGGAAAGATTGCACCCTCCTTTGAGCCCTTTGGGGAAGGGGTTGGGCTGAGGAGTGGTGGCCTTCCTGTCTCCATAGGGCATTCAGTACAGAAGCAGAGGAGTGGAGTTGGCTGTTGTGAGAAAATTAACATGCCAGGGAAAAACAGTGTCATCGCTATACTTTGAAAGGCGATGATGTTGTCTGGTTAGCTCTATGTGACTCAACATTTGGGAGCTGAATCTTTGGAATCAAAAGCCTTTGCCCTTTTTGTCTCTCTGTGCTGACCATTCTAGAGCAAAAGCCCCAATTCTTTCAAAGCAGAAACATATGGCTGAAATTCATTCTAATGAAATAGACAGCCTTTCATCAAGATGGGCAAACGGGAGCAAATGCTGATCTGGGCAAAGCAAAGAATTATATGGGTTGGGTCCTAGTCCATCCCAGAGAAAATAGCTCTAAACCAAGGTAAAAACCAGGGAGAGAGCCTGTTTCATCCCTCTTCCAACGAGGACTTGACCATTACCCTCTCTTCCTGTACCCCTTGGTGCAGTTTAGAAAGGATTCAGTAAGAGCCAATAGTAGCTCATGGCTGTCAGCTCACAGAGCTTATGGGTCATTCGTTTTCTTTGGGAAGGAAAGATTTTCTATGTTCCCTTTCACATTTGTCCACAAGTCATCCTGAGACATGGTTGTTCTGATGAGAAAACCAGGGTGGAAAGCCAAGGAGTGTGTTTTTCTCTGGTGTCCCGAGCCAGGCCTTGAGCCCTCTTGCTGGACTGACGTTAACACTCAGAGGCCATGTGTCGGGGTCTGCCTTGAATGCAGCCTTTGAGCAGGACTGGGGCTGGCATCAGGATTTGAATCCTGTTTTGACAGAGTTTTGGTAAAAGAAAAAAGGAAGAATTGAGAAAAACCCAAGGTACAAAACAACTTTGGGGCATTCATGCTTTTTGTTTTGGAGCTGGTAGTTGGAGGTTGTGTTACTTAATTCCTTTGGGTCTAACTGTTGCAGGAAGAGGGACCCCTTCCAGGGCCCGAAACTGGGCTCTTGTCTAACACTCGGAAATGAGTTGTCCGAGGAGACACATGTGCTGACAAAGCAAGAGATTTTATTGGGAAAGGGCACCCGGGTGGAGAGCAGTAGGGTAAGGAAACCCAGGAGAACTGCTCTGCTGCGTGGCTTGCAATATCGGGTTTTATGGTGATGGGATTCGTTTCTGGGTGGTCTTTGGCCAATCATTCTAATTAAGAGTCTTTCCTGGTGGTGCACACATCGCTCAGCCAAGATGGATGCTAGCGAGAGGGATTCCGGGAAGTGGACGGACACGCGGTGTCTCCTTTAGACCTTTCCCGAACTCTTCCGGTTGGTGGTGGCTTATTAGTTCCGTATTCCTTATCAGGATCTCCTGTCATAAAACAACTCATGCAAATGGTTACTATGGTGCCTGGCCAGGGTGGGCGGTTTCAATCAGTGTGCTTCCCCTAACATAACAATTTCTAATTTATTACAAGCCAGGAGGAATCATTCTCATTCTTTGTGGCCTTCCAGAAAAGAGGCTGACCTCTTCACAGCCTTTAGGATTTAGTGCCCTCACTGTTGGGAAATTATGGTGATGTCAAGGTTTAATCAAACCATTAACTTTTAAGATATGCTCTTTATTCTAAAGTAAATAACTCCTAAATTCACTTTATCCTAAAGTGAATAACTTTATCCTAAAGTGAAAATAAAATGTTGGGTGAGGCATTGGGTTTCTTGATCAGGAAAGAACTCCACTGTCGGAATGCAGTTCTATCATTTTTCAGTCCAAAGAAACCTGTGGTCACTAGTGTGATTCATTCTGTTGCCATTGTTGCCTGTGCTGGGGGGCTTTGCTGTGAGATTTGGGGGTCAACAGCCATCTGTGCGTTCCCACTTCTATTGAGCATTCCCCCTTACAGATGCCAAAAGATACTCAAGCACATTTGATTTCACCACTTTACAATCTCATTTGTAAAGGTGCTTCAAGTGGAAAGCTGTAGAAAGCTTTAAATTTTGGTGCACATAATTATAAAGCATAGGAACAGTGGGAAAAAAATCCATCTGGCTCTAATGCCTGAAATCATCACCTACAGTGTGAAAATATAGCCCTTGTATTGAGTGTTTGCAATGTAATTAATACTAAGTATTTAGCATAAATAATAAGAGCAGACTGTAAGGTGAGACTGTGTTGGTGCCTAATGTGGAAATAGTTAATTGGTCCCACAGTGAGAAGCTGTACAACTGTTTTGTGTTAATGAGGCCAAGTGAATATAAACTCTCTCCAGGGAACTGAAGTTAGAAACTGGAGTTGGGGTGCAATGTGTGTGGTGATGTGTGGGGGCCAAAGGTACACGATGCCATAAATGGGGTGTTCCTTTCTTTCTATTGCTCTTCTTTTAGTTATGAAGTCATTTGGCATGAACCCAGTAAAGAATAAAGTACCTAAAATTCTCTGATAGCAGAGTAAAGAAAAAATACATTCAGAAAAGTTTGTCTTTTACACACATTTCCCTGGAAGCAGCCCAAATCTGCTAGGATCAAGTGTGGAGAAATTGAATTCCTACTAGTTGGCTTGAGACCAGAGTAGTGTAGAATAAACTGGAAGTACAGTCATTAAGGGACTTCTCAGGTAGCTCAGCTGGTAAAGAATCTGCCTGCAATGTAGGAGACCCCAGTTGGATTCCTGGGTTGGGAAGGTCCACTGGAGAAGGAATAGGCTATCCACTCTACTTCTTGGGCTCCCCTGGTGCCTCAGATAGTAAAGAATCCATCTGCAATGCAGGAGACCTGGGTTTGATCCCTGAGCTAGGAAGATCCCCTGGAGGAGGGCATTGCAACCCACTCTAGTATTCTTGCCTGGAGAATCCCCATGGACAGAGGAGCCTGGCAGGCTACAGTCCATGGAGTCACAAAGAGTCTGTCACGAATAAGCAACTAAGCACAGCACAGCACAGTCATTAAAAAAAAAAAAAAATCTGTTTCTCTTAGGCCACTGCTTTTATGACTATGGTTGACATTTCTAAGCCCAGGGTAAAAATATTTCCATGGGACCAAGACTTAGCTGGTCTTTGTAGATTTCCAGCAGTGGGCAGGGTGGTTTAGGTGGCTTCCTGGACAAAGTTAAGCAGTGACCAGCTGCCCTTTGGTTGAGATTTCATATATTCTGCTTGTGCACTCGCTAGATTTGGGACAGGATAAGAAGAATTTACACTGAGACCGTGGATCCACTTAAGTCTTGGACCATTTTCTAGCCAGCTCACCCCTCAGTGGAAGCTGGAATATTAAAATAATAGCCTAAATAATTATACTGAGGGAAAAACATCTGACATTTGAAGGGAAGAGTTAAAAGTGAAAACATATACTCTGAGAAGTGGTCTCTAAGTGATCATGAGATTCTTTGACTGAATGGGTTTTGAAGGTCTCCCTCCCAGGGCAAGCCTCAGTCTCTCCCCAATATTTCAGAAGTTGTTGGGAAGGGCACTGGGATAATGTACATAAAGTTCAAAAGAGGCAGTATATGGAAAAGGGCATTATAAACTGTAAAGTGCTGTACAAATGGTAATGTTCTTAGCTTCCTTAATCAATGGAAATTGATCAGAGGCCAGGAAAGAAATTCAGGCAAGGCTTTATTGGGGCCCCTCCTGCAGCAGGAGGGAGCAAGGACAAGTAACATGTTCCCTTGCTCCCTTGTTTGCTCCCTGAGGAGAGCTGAGCTCGTTGCTTATATGAGGTGAGCTTTAGGGGGTGTGTCCAGGGGTTGGGCAGAGCGGGGTTTGCCCACCCTTTTGGTGATGTTGTGTGCAGGGGCCATGCATAGCACCCTGCTTTTGCTTCCAGCAGCTTTCTTTTGCTTCCCACTTTTAAGAAGTGGCAGTTGGGGTTTTGGTTTTTCTGTATCTCGTCGTCCATAATTTGCCTCAACTGCACATTCACATAGCTATTTTTAGTCCCATATAATTTCTTTGTCTTCTGTTGCTCCAGGAGACATTTGTCCAGGTGCAAGCATGAAGCAAAGGGTGCCGAGTCCCAGCCTATCCCAGTAATAAACGCCTGTTTCCATTTATTGAGCCCCATATGCTCAGAGGTGTTGGGGAAAGCACGAAACATGCTTTATCTCATCTGTTTGATTTGATCCACATAGTAAGTCATTGTGGGAGGGGCTGCTTTTACCTTCATTACACAGATAAGGAAACCAAGGCTTAACTTGTCGTGGGTCACATGGCCCTGTGAAGTCTGGTGAGCCTTGATGAAGTGTCTGTATCTCTTCACCACTGAGGGTGAAGAGAAAGAGTTCTTTCGTGCCTCAGTGCCAGCTGCTCCTGCTCAGCTTGGCTGGGCTGGTCCTAGGTCCAGCAGGTTCCAAAAAGGAAATGATTCCCTGGTGTTTTCCACTTGGAAAGCCATTTTTGATCCAGAGCAAACTTTTTTTTTTTTTTTAAGCAATGAGCTCTCAGGCTTGTCAAACTCAACTCTCATTTTTATTACAAATACTTTTTAACACCTTGTTTACAATCCTGGGCTTCCCTTGTGGCTCAGTTGGTAAAGAATCTGCCTGCAGTGCAGGAGACCTGGGTTTGGTCCCTGGGTTGGGAAGATCCCCTGGAGAAGGGAAAGGCTACCCACTCCAGTATTCTGACCTGGAGAATTCCATGGACTGTATAGTCCATGGGATCACAAAGAGTCAGACACGACTGAGTGACTTTCACTTACAATCCTGAAGTAAATTTCCCAGATAGTATTCCACCCACATTCATAATTTAAGGAAAGTCAGCATGATGTCACCCGTGAGGTATTACAGAGAGGAATGAAGGCAGCATGACTTGGGGTTACTTCCAGGGCAGGTGCCCGGCTCTGGACGCCGCCACAGCGACGAGGTCAGGTGCATGACACCTGCCACCTCCAGCACAGCTGGAACAGTGAGTGGGACGGGCCCTTGGATAGCACGAGCTCACGCTGCTGCCAGTGACAGGATTTTCCAAAGCGGTAAACAACTCTGGGAATTAGGAACAAAACAGAGAAGAGTCTTTTCCTTGATTTACGTACTGACTGAACGCCTGGAAAATATCACAGCTGAATAGAAATACATTATGTTTACATGCAAATGAAGTTAGTTCTAGGTTCAGAAAAACAAGGTCTTCCCTTATGTGACTGTCTGGTATGACATTGCTCCCTTATGTGGGACAGATCCGCGTACTCAGCATCCTGGTTGCCACCCTCCAGTAATGTTCACCCTGCCCCCAGCCAGGTAAAAGCATCTCCCACACATTTCTAAAATGCCCCTCCACAAGGGGTGTTATCACCACCACCAAGCACCTGGAGGATCAGAGCCTGCCAAGTTGCTGTGCATTTCACTGTCTCCTGCCTCCTCAAACACTCGATTAATTATGGCTTAGAAAGAAGATGGTGCTGTTTTGCCAGCTCCCTACATGATTACTAAGCACAGCCATCTCAGGTATCATGGAATTTGGGGGTAACTGACATTCTGAGAAGATGCTTGCTGGTGAATTTCCTCCAAAAACTGCAGCTTTTAAGCTAAGTGAGAAGGCTCTTTCTATTATGTCTCATTTTCCTTCAGAGTGTGAGTAGGTTTTATGGTAAATACAGTACTTTATAAATACCTTTGTAAAATCATCACAGTTTTCCTGGGTTTGCTTAAGCTCATTAATTCTTACTGATTAAAGTTTTTATTTTTTACTAGGTATCCACACAATAGCCCTGGAACATACCATTATTCCACTTTACAGACAAGACTCCCCCATGCAACCTATACCCCCTGAGATTCAGTGAGTTTAAGGTCAAGGTCACCCAGTCAGTGGTATATATGGTCTCAAAGCTGACTTCAAACTGATGCCTTTGCTCCAATGTGACCTGGCTCCTGCCTTCATTATGGATACATGATACACTTTTATCCATGATGTGGAAACCTCATGTCTGAATACTTTCTCCTTCTTCCGTACACGGGAATGGGGTGAAGGAATAAAGCTGGCACAGATTCTTTGACATTCCTCCCATGGAGCTGTAGGGGTTCATTCCTTCTCTTTGACTCTGGGCTGTCCTAAGTGACTTGCTTGGCTCATAGGATGTGACTTCCAGGACAGAGGTAAAGAGCCTCTGGGACTCTTGGAATGCTCACGCTTGGAGTGCTGAGACACCACGTAAGAAGTGTGACTGCCCCAGGACTGCCAGGCCACAAGAAGCTCTGGAGACCCTGGAGAATGAGACACCCCAGGGGAGAGAGAAAGAAACAGTACATCGAGCCACTAGACATGCGAGTGAAGATGCCATCCTGGAAGTGGGTCTTCCTGTCCCAGCCTCCCCAGCTGATGCCTCAAGATCAGAGACAGATGGCTCAGTTGAGCCTTTCCTAAATTCCTGACCCACAAAATGATGAGATGGACAGAATAAGCCACAAGTAGTTTGGGGTAGTTTTCAAGTGTACCCACGTTACGCACATAGTAATGTCGCTCTGTGTGTTGTGCTGTGTGTTGGGTATTATTTTTGGTGCCTAAGAGAGAAGGATTTTCCACTTAAAAAGGAGGGTAAGAGTCACTATAAAATATAGTTGATTTCCATTTGGTAGGAATTGAAATGAGAGACGTTTGGTCCATATACAGTTACCATCAGAAGTGTGTGTTTTCAGGGGAGCTATTATTTTAATGTGTGTATTTAATCTTATATGTTTATATTTTTAATAAAAATGTTTGATTTAAACATCAATATGACAGGGTTGCATTTTAAAATTCATTTACGTAAATAGGCTGTTTAAAGATTTAGCAGTTATTAGGTAAATATGGTACAGGAGGTATATTATTAGAGTTCTCCAGAGAAACAGAACCAAGAGGATAGGTAGATAGATAGACTGATTAGAGATAGAGATTTATTATAAGGAATTGGCAGGAAATTCCCTGGTGGTCCAGTGGTTGGGACGCGGCTCTTTCCTGCTGTGGCCTGGGTTCAATGCCCAGTTGTGGAACTAAGATTCTGAAAGCTGTGCAGCGTGGCTCCCTGCCCCTTCCTCCCACTCGCACCTTGGCTCAAATGATTATGGAGGCTGAGAAGTTCCATGATCTCTGGTCAGCAAGCTATAGACCCAAAAGAGCCAATGGTAGTTCCAGTCTGAAAGCTGGCCAACTTGAGACCTAAGAGGAGCTGATGTTTCAGTTCAAGTCTGAAGGCAGGAAAAAACCTGATGTCCCAGCTCAAAGGCCATCGTGCACGAAGAGTTCCCTCTTACTTAGCCTTTGTGTTGTATTCAGGCCTTCACTACCCACATTAGAGGGAACAAATCTGCTTACTGAGTCTACAGAGTCAAATGTTAATCTTATCCAAAAGCATCCTCACAGATACACTCAGAATAATGTTTGACCAAATTATCTGGTTGTCCTACAGTCCAGTCAAGTTGACACACAAAATTCACCATCACCATAGGAGATGTTCAGACACCACAGATATCACAAAAGTTGTTGCTAAGGATCTAAAGTTGGCTAAGCACTGTATTGTGCCCTGGGCCATCCCTATTGAGGGTTTGAGAGTTTGGAGCTAAAATTCTTGGTGCTATTGCTTAGTTCACCTATAGAGGCTATGATCCTCTGAATCCTCCCTGTAATGTGTCTTGGAGAAGTTATTCTTTGACTTTCAGAGGAGATTTTAGGTCAGAGAACGTCCTTGTTGGTGACTTTTCTTCTGGGGAGATTTGAGCCACCCTTCAGACTTCCAGCTGTCTTCCTGGGAATGGCCATTCCCTGCACCCCTAGCTGGCTGCCCTGTTTTCTGTAGGTGCCGCAGGCCACCCCTGTCAGCTCCTGCACAGAATTGTTATGTCACAGGCAGCTTGGTCCCCTGGTAAGACAGTGTCACTGGGCATCCTGTCTCAAAATGTGATGTGAAGTCTGGCTCAGTGGTGACAAGGAGCTCAGATGTGATGTATACAGTGTGACATCATAGGTGCTATAATAAGTCCATGTCTCATGACCATGATGGGAGTTGGACATTTTCATTTGCCCCTCTGGGCTGGGCTTGTTTGGATAATGCTGTGTGACACCATCAATTTCACTTACCTCCTGTCCTCTCTCTGAGAATTTGTGTTCTAACTGCCCTTGGAGGTGGGATGAAAAGTCCTTAGGACAACATTTTTATCTCTTTGGCTTCTTTGACTTAGTTTTATAGCAGAACAGAAAATCAGAGGTGGGTACCTCAGTGAGATTGAAGAAGATACACCTTTTCTCCAGGTGGATTCCTTTGACTGGGCGTACTCTGGACAGCCCTCACTCACGCAAGGTGCTGTGTCTGAGAGACGGATGGAACTTTCCACAGTGCACACTGCCCCTCTCAGTAGGACACAAGACATCCTAAGATAATGTCCTGGGAGACATCCTAAGATGCTTTGTGCACCAGTTGGGTGGGAAAGTCTTGAAGATACAGATTCTACTTAAGTGAAAACTACTAATCTACATTTCACCCTTTAACTAGATTTTCTTGAACTCTTCAGTGTAGTAGTTCCTTCTTATTCTTGAGAGATTAGCCTGTTGAAATGAATGATAGTTATTGTGGCCTGAATTTGACACAGATGTTCGGATGCATGTGGTTAACAGGCTCTGCTGCAAGAAGGCTGACGCGCTCTTGCTGCAGTGTCTATGACAGTAGCAGGGTCAAACATCCCAAAGAGGTGTTTTTTGGTTTTTTTTTCATCCAACTTCTCTATTACTCTGGGTAAAATATGTCTCCCACAGATGAGTGTGGAGGCATGCAGCCAGACTGACAAAGCAGGAGGGAGTCATCGAGGGGGTGTGCAAAAGTAAACTGGATTCTGAATATCACGCAATTGGGCTGATGTGATTTGGAGTGATGTTGAATGTGATGCGTGATGTTTGTTTTCCCCTGACACTGTAATTAACTCAAGGAAGCACTATAGATTGTTAAATTTTAGTAAGCAGGTAATAGAGCTGTTCTTTGAAGTAAAATCAGTGGCAACAACCTAGTCGTTTTACAGTCATGTGAATGAAAGACAATTACAGTTTGTGGGAACTGTCTCCATCAGGTTTGGAGAACTGTCTCCATCTAATGCAGACAACGTCGGCAGGACAGGGCTGCTTGTCTTTGGTGGGGTGTTGCTGTGAACACAAATCACAGAGTTGATGTGCGTGCAGGGAAACGGCCAGGCATTTTTCCCATTTAGCTAAGGAGAGTGCTTAACTCGCTTTTCAGATATTCCAGCCAGTGTCCAACAGGGAATTGTGCTAATAAATATGACAATAACATTGTAATGGGACAAGAAAGGCTGACACAGCATTTAGTTAATTTGTGTTTGTCATTAGCAGGGAGCTTTGCAACCCCTGGGCAATGAAACAGGAGCATACTGGTTGACTGTAGGCATTTTAATTAGAGGTCTTGGGAATATTTCTCTGCTGTTGTAGCTGAGTGAAACCTGGCCCCACAAAGTTTACCCAAGGCGGGCTTTCCTCCTTGCCCTCAGCAGCCATTAAAAGGTCTTACCCAAGGCACGGAGCTGGGGGAAGGGAGGAAAAAGTTTCTATGAAGAGAAGGACTCCTGGTGGGCTGGTGTCCAACACCAATTAGCTACTCAGCTGTCAGCACCCAGAGCCCTCATTTTAACCAAGTGGTGGCAAAGATTGACAGAAATGGCTCGACCCCATGATGGGTCCCCAAGCATTTTTAAAAGGTTCTTTTGACTCTTGCTACCTTTTCATAATTTGGCATAAATACAATGCAAGAATAAAGACATTGTAAATCAAAAGCTGTTAGCGCACATGGCCCCTGAAATTTATGGGTATTAAGTAGAAAAAGCTTAGGAACATTTCACCAAATAATTTTCCAATCCCCTAAGACTTA
The DNA here is from genome assembly GCF_014754425.2 of Oryx dammah. Classification (NCBI taxonomy): domain Eukaryota; kingdom Metazoa; phylum Chordata; class Mammalia; order Artiodactyla; family Bovidae; genus Oryx; species Oryx dammah. The sequence continues at coordinate 29,781,353 of NW_024070188.1, forward strand.
TTTAAATTTCCCTCTTCCCCCTTCTGTTGCTGATGCACGTGCTCTCGCTGCCAGCGATTTATCACAGAGGAGCACCTGAGCCCTATGGTGGGGGAAACCAGTTCTTTGCCATCAGACAAGCTGGGGGCTTCTTGTAGGGTGGAGGGCAAAGCTCTGACAAGCTACCAGCACCATATGGGCAAAGAGCCAGGTAACCAAGAGAAAGATATGGCATCTGCCCTCAGGTCAGTGATTTGGCCTTGGAGATGCATGAGTCAGAGAGATGAAAAGAGGCGATCTAATCACCTCGGCAGTGGCAGGGCTGGGATTCAAATCCTGGGTTGCTCAGACACCAGTCTTGCATCACAGCCTCAAGTGCGAGGCAGCAGCTGTCCTCAGAGATTTCCCTCAGTGACAAGTCACAGTCACACACACGAAATAGATAACCTCCAACCTAAGGGAGGAGAAGGAAATGGCAACCCACTCCAGTGTTCTTGCCTGGAGAATCCCAGGGACGGGGGAGCCTGGTGGGCTGCCGTCTATGGGGTCACACAGAGTCGGACACGACTGAAGCTTCTTAGCAGACTTAGCAGCCTAAAGGAGCAGGGGATTGAGGTACTGACCTGAATGGCTCTCTAAGAGAAAGTACAAGAATTGGGTGAAGGCAGGGAGGCTTCCTGAAGGAGGTCATCCTTGAAGGGCAGGAGACTCACTTCTGGTGCTAGTAGATCTGACTTTGTCTTTCTGAATGGCCAGAGTAAGTTTCTACTGTGTGTCTCACCCATCAAGAGAGGTTCAGTAATTTTTTTGTCAAGTTGACTAATTAACTACTAGTAACAAACATAAGTAACAACACCAGTTGGTTTCTACTTCACTACTAGCAGTGAGACTTAGTAACCACCATCCAGGGCACAGCTGGGTGGTTCTGCTCCTTATGTTGACCTGTGATGGGCCCACTGCTCTGCAGACATGAACATCTGTATCACAGGTAGCTCTGGAAACAAACAAGGTAAGATGGGTAAAACACTAGCATATTGCCTGGCCACAGGGAGTGTGCAATAAGTTGAAGCTAATGTAAGTCTGTCTTTTAGCACATGGATTTTCAACCGAGCCCTTTTTTGTTCATCGCCTGTGAAGACAAAGTCTCTTTCTGATTGTCCTTCTGAGTTGATAAAAGTGAAAGTGAAGTCGCTCAGTCGTGTCGGACTCTTTGCGACCCCATGAACTGTAGCCTATCAAGCTCCTCTGTCCATGAGATTTTCCAGGCAAGAGTGCTGGAGTGGATTGCCATTGCCTTCTCCAGCTATCTGAGTTGATAGGGGACCCTCTAAGTTGATAGCTGCTTGGAAGAAGTAGCGAAGGTAGTAGGCCCAGAACTCCCTATGTGTCTCCTGGCCCTATGATAAATCTTATTTTATTCAATGAGGAAGGAAAAGAAGATGAACTTCTCCTTAGATATTCTTCTGAAGCTGACAGAAATCTATAGATCGAGAACTCATAACCGTGGCCTTCTCCACATGAATCCCTGTGCTCTCATGCTCTCTGATCCCCAGCAATCCTGGTTCTCCTCAGAGATAACATTTGTCCATTTCAATGGCATCGTTCCTACTATAATTAAGAATGTTATATTTTAGACCCAGGCTAACTTCTCAGGTCTCCAATATTCTAGCTATCATGTGCTCTTAGATCTGAGGGCCCATAAAACCGCTCACCATACATGTGAAACTTGACGTCACTCTTCGCTTAGCTAAGTGGGAAATTTTATAGTTTAGGAGAACACAAAGTCAGGTTGAAAATATGGCTTTGGCTGGGTCTGGGTGTAATTGGGGTTTTCAGGTGTAGTTTGGCAGCTTTCATCTAACAGAAACATCAGGGCTCATAAAATCAGTCCAATGTCAGAGTTTCAAGGTACTCTATTAAATATTCCTGCACTGGCTGCCATCCCTCACTTTTTAGAAAATGAGGGTATGCTAATGGCATGATGTGTTGCTTTAAAGGCCACAATCTCAATTGTTCTCACAATGAGGGAGAAAAAGCATGCTGTTAAAAATAGATGGTATCTGATGTTTTCCCATCCATTCATATTTTAACATCTAATAGCAGCTCTACATTTTAGGCACTATTCTAGAATACGAGAAAAAAGTTAAGTCATGGTCCCAGCCTTCACGGAGCTGATGATATACTGGAGGGTCAGCGAGCATTTTCTGTAAAGGACCAAACTGCCAGATGTTTTAGAATGTGGGCCATTTTGTTTGCAGCCCCTCAATAGAGCCTTCTCCAGGCCCCTCAGCTCTCCAGTCCCACCTCCCTCCCTTCAGCCTGCTGACCCTCACTCCTCACCTTATGAACACCTGTGTCTCCTCACCCAAAGGACAGCTGGCAGGATCTCCAGCACAGGCTGATTGTAAGGATGAACCAAGGTGACAGTGTAAAGCTCTCACTCAGACCCTAGCTGCCTCCCTTCCTTCCAGAGGAATCTGAGAAAGTAACATCCCTCCCCTCTCCTAGGTTAGATCATTGACTCGTGCCCCACTGTAACCCAAACATCTTCTCCAAGACTCCTATCCATACAGTTCTTTCTCTTGAACGTTCTACCATCCCTCTGTCCTGTTACACTTTGCCCAGAAACACACTTGCTGCTGCTAAGTCACTTCAGTTGTGTCCGACTCTGTGCGACCCCATAGCCGGCAGCCCACCAGGCTCCCCCATCCCTGGGATTCTCCAGGCAAGAACACTGGAGTGGGTTGCCATTTCCTTCTCCAATGCATGAAAGTGAAAAGTGAAAGTGAAGTTGCTCAGTCATGTCCGACCCTCAGCGACCCCATGGACCACAGCTTTCCAGGCTCCTCCACCCATGGGATTTTTCCAGGCAAGAGTACTGGAGTGGGGTGCCATTGCCTTCTCCGAGAAACACACTTAGGTCTCCTCTATTTAAAGAGGGCTTTAAAGGAGGAGAGTTGAGGAGGAATCTCCTCCAGCCACCATTCTTTTTCTTGTCAATCCAACTGGTCTCTAGCTACTTTAACTTTCCCATCATCTCTTTGTTAATTTCTGTTTCTTCCTTATGTTTTCCCCTCTTAAAGACAGATTGAGCTGTAGAAAAGGAGGGCTTTAGAGTCAAGCACACTTTCCACATCACCGTCTGAATGTTACAGAGCCTGGGCAACTTACATAGCACCAAGAATCTCACCTACAGAATGGAAACAGCAAGACCTCCCTCATCAAGGGATTTATGAGGACTCAGCAAGGAAATCAGCGAGAGGCACTGCGTCAGCACGTGGCGTGTGCCAAGTGCCGCTCGATAGATCTCTTTCTCCTCCACCAGCTGCTTAAGGAAGGGCAGGGGCCTCCGTCCTTGGGGGTTTAGGGAAGAGGGGACTGTTTACTCTTCTCAACAATACCTAATACAGTCTTCTGACTTGGGGAAATAGGCCTAGATGATTTTCTTTTATTAATCTTTTTCCCCCATCTTTGTTAAGACTTGGAAGAAAGCAACATAGGATTCAGGTCATGTGAAAATACATAGGCGCTCAGGTTCAGTTCAGTTCAGTCACTCAGTCGTGTCCGACTCTTTGCGACCCCATGAATCACAGCACGCCAGGCCTCCCTGTCCATCACCAACTCCTGGAGTTCACTCAGACTCACGTCCATCGAGTCAGTGATGCCATCCAGTCATCTCATCCTCTGTCGTCCCCTTCTCCTCCTGCCCCCAATCCCTCCCAGCATCAGAGTCTTTTCCAATGAGTCAACTCTTCACATGAGGTGGCCAAAGTACTGGAGTTTCAGCTTTAGCATCATTCCTTCCAAAGAAATCCCAGGGTTGATCTCCTTCAGAATGGACTGGTTGGATCTCCTTGCAGTCCAAGGGACTCTCAAGAGTCTTCTCCAACAGCACTGTACAAAAGCATCAATTCTTCGGCGCTCAGCCTTCTTCATAGTCCAACTCTCACATCCATACATGACCACGGGAAAAACCATAGCTTTGACTAGACGGAACTTAGTTGGCAAAGTAAAGTCTCTGCTTTTGAATATGCTATCTAGGTTGATCATAACTTTTCTTCCAAGGAGTAAGTGTCTTTTAATTTCATGGCTGCAATCACCATCTGCAGTGATTTTGGAGCCCCCCAAAATAAAGTCTGACACTGTTTCCACTGTTTCCCCATCTATTTCCCAGGTTAATTTCATTAAATAATAAATCTACTCAATATATACTTATTCAGCATCAGCTATATGTTCATCCCTATGAAAGTCCTGGGGATGAGAAGTTGGCACTTGCCTGAGAGAAGCTCTCAGTCTGGTTGGAGGTGCAGAGAAGCAAGCCAGGCAAGTCACATGCAGCCATCATTACCAGGCACTGAGAGGTCCACTGTAGGAGTTCCTACAAAGTGCCATGGGAGTGTAGGAAGGGGGTGATCCTCATTGCTGGACAGGTTAAGGAGTCTTGACACAGAAATGACCTAGGAAACTTCTGGAAGGATGACTTTCAGTGTGCCAGGGCAGAGAAGGGAGGTGGGAAGGGATTTCACAGGTGAAACAGTGTGTACAAGACAGTCTGTCTGTAGATCAGGGGGAACATGCCTTGAGTCTGGGATGGAGAGAGACAAGGTAAGAAATACAGGCTGAAGGTGTGAATTTCACCATGATTTTCCTCTTGAAATAAAGAATTAGCTTCCATATGGAGGGGAAAGTGGACTTCCCCATGTAAATACAGAGATTGAGCTAGGACCAGGGGAGAGAAGTTTCTGGAGGGCAAGGTTCAGCTCAAGATCAAGAAGAATTTGCAATCAGTCATATCTAGCAATGGAGCAGGTTTCTGCAGACCATGTGTAGGCCCATGGCATATGAGGGCAGCAAATGTGGGGACTGGCTCCTCTGCCAAACATAGGAGGAATTCATAAACGGGATGAGAGGGACAGATGAACTTGAACTCCACCCTCACACAACCCTGCTCAGATGACCGGTGCTGATCTCACGCCTCAGGCTAGGATGAGAGCAGGGCCTTGTCCCGGGTAAGGGCTGTGTGTCCAGCTCAGCTCTGGGTTGCCTCAAAGGCCTCAGTTTTGTCACACTTTTTCTTTTTAAGGGACGAGAAAAAGTGGAACAGCTGGATAATATCCTCTGCTAGCAGGAGAAATATGGAGGGCTGGCCAACTTTTAAAATTAAAGGGTTTTATGTGTCTATGTGTGTATACACATATACATAGGTATAAAATATTGTGTTTGGATTCCAATATTAGGTCCTTGGATGCTTCATCAACATGTTGCAATTTCAATCTGGCTCCATTTTCTCTGTCTTATTTGTACACCCCTCTGGGTATTCTGCATCTGTAAGGCTGAAATGAAACTTGAGAAGCAGAGCCCTGGGGCCCACCTTGCCTTCCCAGGGGGTCTGGCCTCAGGCAGTGGTGGACACTCTGCCAGGGCTTAACTTTGTAGCAGGCTGTTGAGGGTTATTTATTTATTTTAATTTTTTTTTTGAGTTATACAAGTTGTACACACACATGTTCATGTTTAAAATGAAAATGAGTAAATTGGTACGGAATTCACATAGCTGTGTTCTCCACACAGCAGCCAGAGTGACTCACATTACTTCTCTGGCTCAGAAATGTCTGGTGATTCTGCATCTCAGAGGAAGAACCGACACTCATAAGTGACCTACAGGGTGCTGCACTCTCTGGCCCCTTATTCTCCCTTTCACTTCTTCTCACACCCCTCCCCTCAGACTCTCTACACTGAGTATCCTGGCCTTCTCACTGTCCTAGTACACTAAGTATGTAATCACTGTGGGCCGCTTGTGGTCTTCTCTACTGTACATTCTTCATTCACATATCCTCAGGGCTCACTCTCCAAGTTCAAGGTCTCTGCCCAAATATACCTTGATGAGAGGCTTTCCCAGGCCATCAATATAAAATAGCACCCTGTTGCAAGAGGGCATCAGAGGGCAGACACACTGAAACCATACTCACAGAAAACTAGTCAGTCTAATCACACTAGGACCACAGCCTTGTCAAACTCAATGAAACCAAGCCATGCACGTGGGGCAACCCAAGACGGGTGGGTCATGGTGGAGAGGTCTGACAGAATGTGGTCCACTGGAAAAGGGAATGGCAAACCACTTCAGTATTCTTGCCTTGAGAACTCCATGAACAGTATGAAAAGGCAAAATGATAGGATACTGAAAGAGGAACTCCCCAGGTCAGTAGGTGCCCAGTATGCTACTGGAGATCAGTGGAGAAGTAACGCCAGAAAGAATGAAGGGATGGAGCCAAAGCAAAAACAATACTCAGCTGTGGATGTGACTGGGGATAGAAGCAAGGTCCGATACTGTAAAGAGCAATATTGCATAGGAACCTGGAATGTCAGGTCCATGAATCAAGGCAAACTGGAAGTGGTGAAACAAGAGATGGCAAGAGTGAACGTCGACATTCTAGGAATCAGTGAACTAAAATGGACTGGAATGGGTGAATTTAACTCAGATGACCATTATATCCACTACTGTGGGCAGGAAGAAATGGAGTAGCCATCATGGTCAACAAAAGATTCCGAAATGCAGTACTTGGATGCAATCTCAAAAACGACAGAATGATCTCTGTTCATCTCCAAGGCAAACCATCCAATATCACAGTTATCCAAGTCTATGCCCCAACCAGTAATGCTGAAAAAGCTGAAGTCGAAAGGTTCTATGAAGACCTACAAGACCTTTTAGAACTGGCACCCAAAAAAGATGTCCTTTTCATTATAGGGGACTGGAATGCAAAAGTAGGAAGTCAAGAAACACTTGGAGTAACAGACAAATTTGGCCTTGGAATATGGAATGAAGCAGGGCAAAGACTAATAGAGTTTTGCCAAGAAAATGCACTGGTCATAGCAAACACCCTCTTCCAACAACACAAGAGAAGACTCTACACATGGACATCACCAGATGGTCAACACCGAAATCAGATTGATTATATTCTTTGCAGCCAAAGATGGAGAAGCTCTATACAGTCAACAAAAACAAGACCAGGAGCTGACTGTGGCTCAGATCATGAACTCCTTATTCCCAAATTCAGACTCAAATTGAAGAAAGTAGGGAAAACTGCTAGACCATTCAGGTATGACCTAAATAAAATCCCTTATGATTATACAGTGGAAGTGAGAAATAGATTTAAGGGCCTAGATCTGATAGATAGAGTGCCTGATGAACTATGGAATGAGGTTCGTGCCAGTGTACAGGAGACAGGGATCAAGACCATCCCCATGGAAAAGAAATGCAAAAAAGCAAAATGGCTGTCTGGGGAGGACTTACAAATAGCTATGAAAAGAAGAGAGGCGAAAAGCAAAGGAGAAAAAGAAAGATATAAGTATCTGAATGCAGAGTTCCAAAGAATAGCAAGAAGAGATAAGAAAGCCTTCTTCAGCGATCAATGCAAAGAAATAGAGGAAAAGAACAGAATGGGAAAGACTAGAGATCTCTTCAAGAAAATTAGAGATACCAAGGGAACATTTCATGCAAAGATGGGGTCCATAAAGGACAGAAATGGTATGGACCTAACAGAAGCAGAAGATATTAAGAAGAGGTGGCAAGAATACATGGAAGAACTGTACAAAAAAGATCTTCATGACCCAGATAATCATGATGGTGTGATCACCCATCTAGAACCAGACATCCTGGAATGTGAAGTCAAGTGGGCCTTAGAAAGCATCACTACGAACAAAGCTAGTGGAGGTGATGGAATTCCAGTTGAGCTGTTTCAAATCCTGAAAGATGATGCTATGAAAGTGCTGCACTCAATATGCCAGCAAATCTGGAAAACTCAGCAGTGGCCACAGGACTGGAAAAGGTCAGTTTTCATTCCAATCCCAAAGAAAGGCAATGCCAAAGAATGCTCAAACTACCACACAATTGCACTCATCTCACATGCTAGTAAAGTAATGCTTAAAATTCTCCAAGCCAGGCTTCAGCAATATGTGAACCGTGAACTTTCTGATGTTCAAGCTGGTTTTAGAAAAGGCAGAGGAACCAGAGATCAAACTGCCAACATCCACTGGATCATGGAAAAAGCAAGAGAGTTCCAGAAAGACATCTATTTCTGCTTTACTGACTATGCCAAAGCCTTTGACTGTGTGGATCACAATAAACTGTGGAAAATTCTGAAAGAGATGGGAATACCAGACCACTTGACCTGCCTCTTGAGAAATCTGTATGTAGGTCAAGAAGCAACAGTTAGAACTGGACATGGAACAACAGACTGGTTCCAAATAGGAAAAGGAGTACGACAAGCCTGTATATTGTCACTCTGCTTATTTAACTTCTCTGCAGAGTACATCATGAGAAACGCTGGACTGGAAGAAACACAAGCTGGAATGAAGATTGCCGGGAGAAATATCAATAACCTGAGATATGCAGATCACACCACCCTTATGGCAGAAAGTGAAGAGGAGCTAAAAAGCCTCTTGATAAAAGTGAAAGAGGAGAGTGAAAAAGTTGGCTTAAAGCTCAACATTCAGAAAACGAAGATCATGGCATCCGGTCCCATCACTTCATGGCAAATAGATGGGGAAACAGTGGAAACAGTGTCAGACTTTATTTTTCTGGGCTCCAAAATCACTGCAGATGGTGACTGCAGCCATGAAATTAAAAGACGCTTACTCCTTGGAAGAAAAGTTATGATCAACCTAGATAGCATATTCAAAAGCAGAGACTTTACTTTGCCAACTAAGGTCCGTCTAGTCAAGGCTATGGTTTTTCCTGTGGCTGTGTATGGATGTGAGATTTGGACTGTGAAGAAGGCTGAGCACCAAAGAATTGATGCTCTTGAACTGTGCTGTTGGAGAAGACTCTTGAGAGTCCCTTGGACTGCAAGGAGATCCAACCAGTCCATTCTAAAGGAGATCAGCCTTGGGTGTTCTTTGGAAGGAATGATGCTAAAGCTGAAACTCCAGTACTTTGGCCACCTCATGCGAAGAGTTGACTCATTGGAAAAGACTCTGATGCTGGGAGGGATTGGAGGCAGGAGGAGAAGGGGACGACAGAGGATGAGACGGCTGGATGGCATCACTGACTCGATGGACATGAGTCTGAGTGAACTCCGAGAGTTGGTGATGAGCAGGGAGGCCTGGAGTGCTGCGATTCATGGGGTCACAAAGAGTTGGACACGACTGAGCAACTGAACTGAACTGAACTGAATCGCTATCAGACTTTATCCCCTTTAACTTAACATATTCTTATAGCCTTTATTATTACCTATTTTATCACATATTTTTTTGTTTACTGCCTTTCTCTTCCCACTAGAATATAAATTCCATGACAGCAGTAACCTTTTGTTGTTATTCATACTATATTCAAATCTTGAAAGATGACACTGTGAAAGTGCTGCACTCAATATGCCAACAAATTTGGAAAACTCAGCAGTGGCCACAGGACTGTAAAAGGTCAGTTTTCATTCCAATTCCAAAGAAAGGCAATGCCAAAGAATGCTCAAACTACCACACAATTGCACTCATCTCAGACACTAGTAAAGTAATGCTTAAAATTCTCCAAGCCAGGCTTCAGCAATATGTGAACCGTGAACTTCCAGATGTTCAAGCTAGCTTTAGAAAAGTCAGAGGAACCAGAGATCAAATTGTCAACATCTGCTGGATCAAAAAACAAGAGAGTTCCAGAAAGACATCTATTTCTGCTTTATTGACTATGCCAAAGCCTTTGACTGTGTGGATCATAATAAACTGTGGAAAATTCTAAAAGTGATGGGAATACCAGACCACCTGACCTGCCTCTTGAGAAACCTGTATGCAGGTCAGGAAGCAACAGTTAGAACTGGACATGGAACAACAGACTGGTTCCAAATAGGAAAAGGAGTACGTCAAGGCTGTATATTGTCACCCTGCTTATTTAACTTCTGTGCAGAGTAGATCATGAGAAACACTGGGCTGGAAGAAGCACAAGCTGGAATCAAGATTGCCGGGAGAAATATCAATAACCTCAGATATGCAGATGACACCACCCTTATGGCAGAAAGTGAAGAGGAACTAAAAAGCCTCTTGATGAAAATGAAAGTGGAGAGCGAAAAAGTTGGCTTAAAGCTCAACATTCAGAAAACGAAGATCATGGCATCTGGTCCCATCACGTCATGGCAAATAGATGGGGAAACAGTGGCTGACTCTATTTTTCTGGGCTCCAAAATCACTGCAGATGGTGATTGCCGCCATGAAATTAAAAGACGCTTACTCCTTGGAAGGAAAGTTATGACAAACCTAGACAGCATATTCAAAGGCAGAGACATTACTTTGTCAACAAAGGTCCATCTAGTCACGGCTATGGTTTTTCCAGTGGTCATGTATGGATGTGAAAGTTGGATTGTAAAGAAAGTTGAGCACTGAAGAACTGATGCTTTTGAACTGTGGTGTTGTTCTTGAGAGTCCCTTGGACTGCAAGGAGATCCAACCAGTCCATCCTAAAGGAGATCAGTCCTGAGTGTTCATTGGAAGGACTGATGTTGAAGCTGAAAACAGTACTTTGGCCACCTGATGTGCAGAGCTGACTCATTTGGAAAGACCCTGATGCTGGGAAAGATTGAGGGCAGGAGGAGAAGGGGATGACAGAGGATGAGATGGTTGGATGGCATCACTGACTAGATGGACATGGGTTTGGGTGGACTCTGGGAGTTGGTGATGGACAGGGAGGCCTGGCGTGCTGCAGTTCATGGGGTTGCAAAGAGTTGGACACAACTGAGTGACTGAACTGAACTGAATACTATATCCTTAGGGCTCAGAAGTAGGTGCTCGTACAGTAGGCATATAGTAGGTGCTCAATAAATAGTTGCTGAATAAATGAATGAATTAACAAAGATCATAGTAGAAAGTAAAAGATATCTCTCTTTACCCACTTATGTGCTCAAACCCATTCCACACTTGGCATTGTATTAGCATATACTTCTGGAAACTGTCTTTGCATGTGCAGGAATACCTAGAGGCTTCTACTTCCAGTTAGGATGTAAAAACAATGTGAAATATTTTTGGTCATGGGAAGCAACAATAAAAAGCTAGAAAAAATAAAATCCAAATTTTTCAATGAGACTAGCAAAAAGTTGAAGGATGCAAAGATACCTTGATGAACTATATTCCAGAGAGAAATGAGCCCTTCGTAGGTGTAGCAGAGAACTCTAGCTTCCGTACCTAAGGGGTGGGCAGGTATAGGTAGATGTAAAAATAGAGAATTTCCTCAAGGAGATGCCTTTGAGCCATCTGGAAGGATGACTTTGAGTGCACCAGGCCAGGAAGGGAGGTTGGGGAAGGGATATCAGGAGTTGAGAATAGTGTGTGCACAGATAGCACTGTGTGGGGACCAGAGAAAATCTGGGTCTATAATGGAGCAGGCCTGTAAAAGACAGAGAGTTTATAAGAAAAAACCAATTTTTGGACTTTATATAACAGTGTGTGCTGGTAGGAAGCACTAAAAGACCCCTGGGATCAGTCCAAGGTATAAACCACACCGGCAACTTTAGTAGGAAAGATTTAATACAAAGAATTGCTAAGTAAAAGATGGTTAATTACTGAGAGAGGTAAAGAAGAACTCTAAAGTAGTAACTGCGGAGTACAGTAACTATCCCTAAAAGCTGAAGGATAAGTGATTAACAAAGAAACTTAGAAACTCAGAGGAAGAGGCCCCTGTAAGGCTAGGATTCAGACCTCTGCCTGTGGAGACAGTGTGTTGACGTGTGTTGGAGAAAGCCTGCTTCTGAACCCAAGAGCCGTCTTTCAGGCTAGGAACACTGCCAGGGCCCCTGCATACTGACCCACTTGCCACCATGTAGAAAAATAAAACACTGCAAGGAGAAAAAGTCTTTCTCTTCCAGATTTGCAATGTCTTTCCAATACCGTCTGTTGACAGGGGCTAACATCAAGCCAACTGGCAAAGGCAAAATACAGTCTGTAGAATCCAGCTCTGGTATCATGGAATAGAGCAAAGAAAGACACATTTGTTGCTGGGAAGCAATAAATTAATAAGTGGCACAAAAATATATTCATAAAACCTGCAAAAACCCCAATATCATTATCTCCCCCTTTCTAAACTTTTTGGGACAGCACCAGTGGAAGAGTGACTTGTAAGCAGAGAGAAAACCACATGGTTTGAAACATTCTCCTGGGGTTTAAGTTCTGGGAGCTGTACAAGAGTTCAAAGGTAAACAAAAAATCAAGGAAATTGGCTGGAAGTTGGGCAAATTAATCTGAATAACTTTAGGTAGACTCAGTCTAAATAAAGCTGCACCAGAACCATTTCATCTCAATTCTAGGTAAACCTGAATAGCTACCCGGCAGAGGAAAGGGCGTGCAACCTGGGAAATAAACAAAAGCAAGCCAAAAATTATGTTCCATTCTCCACTATTTTTCTATACACAATTCTCTGAAGCAAGACTTTTAAAGAGAGAGGGAGAGAGACATGTAAAGAAGCAGAAAAAATGTCACTCATTATTGATAAAAAATAGAGACAATAGGAACATATTCTTGGATGAACTCAGTATTGGAGTTATCAGATAAGTACTGATAATTATATAACTGTTATAAATATGTTAAATAATGTAAGGAAAAGAGAAGGCTATTTCAGGAAAGAAATGAAAATTCTGAAACAAAAATAAATGGAAATTGAAATTCTAGAGCTAAAAAGTAAAATAAAATATAAGATAAAATATAAAAATAAAATATAAGACACAAAATATAAAATACAAGACATGCTTGGATGGCCTTAACAATAGATTAGCCATTGAAGAAGAAATGATAAGTGAACTTGAAAACAACTAAGAAAGAAAGCAAATAGCTCAAAATTGAAAGGCAAAGGTAAAATAAAAATTGAAAATTAACACAAAATAAAGTAGGAAAAGAGAAATAAAGGACCAGTAGTAAACAAATAGCAAGATGGTAGACCCAAAGTCAACACTTTCAATAATTACATTAAATACAAATGGACCAAATACCTCACACATATAGGCAGTAATTTGGTCAGATTAGATAATAAAACAAACCTAGCAAGCTGGCCCCAGAGACACATTTTAAATATAAAACTGAAGATAGGTTACAAGTAAAAGATAAATAAAATAAATATAAATTATACACAAAATATAAATTGCATGAACATTAATCATAAGAAAGATGGAGTGACTATGTTAATATCAGACAAAGTAGACTTAAAAACAATCAGTTTTATCAGAAATAGAGATACTCACAATGATAAAACAGTCAAATCATCAAGAAGACATTAAAATCTTAAATGTATCTGTACCTCAGCAACAGCCTCAAAGTACATGTTATAAGATCTGTTAGAAAGTTGCAGATTTTAATACTGCACATTCAGGTATACTTGGTAGAACAACAAATATAGAAAAAATTTATAAAAGTATAGAGGATTTGAACAGCATATCAGCCAAATGAACCTACTTAATATTTATAGAACACTATACCCTACAACTGCAGAATAGTCTTTCTTTTCAAATGTACATAGAACATTCACCAAGATAGACCAAAAGTTGGTCTATATAATAACAAATTTCAAGGATTGAACCCATACACAATGTTTTGAAAGTCAATAATGGAAACATTAGGAAAATCCTAAATATATGAAAATTAAAAATATGCTATCAAATAACCATTATGTTAAATAAGAGATTATAAATGAAGTTGTAAATGTTTTGAAATGATGGAAAATGAAATAACACTACAATTAAGGATAAAATATTAAAAAACTTCTCCTCTACAATCAGGAACAAACCAGTCTATCCTCTTTCACTGTTTATGTGCAGCGTTATCTGGGAGGTGCCAGCTGTTATAAGAAGGCAAGAGAATGAAATTTTTAAAATATTAGAAAGAAATGTAATTTTAAATTCAGACAGCATTGTGTATAAAGAAAATCTAAAGGAATGTACAAAAAACCCTTACTATATCTGGTCATTAGAAGTAGTTTACTAGTAGAACACAGAGTCATTGTGGGAAAGTCAATTGTACTTCCATACAAAGGTAACAATTGGAAAAAGAACCATTCCAATAGCATCAAAAACCAAAGCATGTTTAATGATACATTTAATAAAACATGTGCATGATATCTTTATGTATATTTTGGTGTTTGATGCTACTGGAATGGTTCGTTTTCCAATTATTGCTTTTACGTAGAAATACAATTGACTTTTGTACATTGACTATATGTTCTACTAGAAGTAAGCTACTTCTAAACGACCAGATATCTACACCAAAAAACTACAAAAATATTTCCAAGAAAAACCAAAGAAATCATAAATAAATGGAGAGATATACTCTGTATACATGTTATAAGACTCCATATTAGTAAAATTTCAATTTTTCCAAAATTGATATATAGGTTCAATGCAATCCCAATTAAAATGCTAGCAGAAATTTCTTCATGGCCTAATGGTTAGGATTCTGGGCTTTCACTATTGTGGCCTGGATTCAAACCCTGTTCAGGGAACTGAGAATGTGCAAGCCATGCAGCACAGCCAAAAAAAGAAAAAAATAACAGCAGATTTTTTTTGTATTTACGTGGAAATTCACGAAATAAACTTGAAAAAGGAAAATGAAGTTGGAGCACTCACATTACCTGATTTTAAAATTTACTATAAAGTTATAGTAACCAAAAGAATTTGACATTGGCACCAGGATAGTCCAGAAATAGACTCAAATTTATACAGTAAATTGATTTTTGACACAGGCACCAAAGCAATTTGACAGAGAGAGAAAACTTTTTGAACTAATTATTTTGGGGATAACTGAATATCTGTATGGGGGAAGAATGAATTCTGAATCTTATCTCCACACCAAACGCAATTGTTAATTTGATGAATCATAGACCTAAAAGCTATGACCAACCTAGACAGTGTATTAAAAAGCAGAGACATTACTTTGCCAACCAAGATCCAGCTAGTCAAGGCTATGGCTTTTCCAGTAGTCATGTATGGATGTGAGAGTTGAACTATAAAGAAAGCTGAGCACTGAAGAATTGATGCTTTTGTGGTGTTGGAGAAGACTCTTGAGAGTCCCTTGGACTGCAAGGAGATCCAACCAGTCCCTCCTAAAGGGTATCAGTCCTGGGTGTTCATTGGAAGGACTGATGTTGAAGCTGAAACTCCAATACTTTGGCCACCTGATGTGAAGAAGTGACTCACTGGAAAAGTGACTCATTAAGCTCTCACCCTGATGCTGGGAAAGATTGAGGGCAAGGAGGAGTAGGGGATGACAGAGGATGAGATGGTTGGATGTCATCACCGACTTGATGGACATGAGTTTGAGTAAGCTCTGGGAGTTGGTGATGGACAGGGAAGCCTGGTGTGCTGCGGTCCATGGGATCGCAGAGTCGGACATGACTGAGCGACTGGACTGAACTGAGGCCTAAACTGTAGTGAGTAAAATCACAAAGCTTCTAAATTAGAAGAAAACAGAATAACTTCATGATCTTGGGGTGAAAAAACATTCCTTGGAGAGGGCACAAAACTCACTAATCAACTAGAGGTTGCTATATTGGACTTCAATGAAAAAAAAAAGACAACCAAAATTTCTGCTCATTAGAAGACACTAGTTAGAGAGTAAATAGGCAAGACTGAGAGAAATTTTGTAGTACAGGTATTTGACAAAAGACTTGTATCTAAAATATATAAAGAACTCATACAGCTCAACAATAAAAAAGGCAATTAACTCAATAAAATTCAGGCAAAAGACTTGAACATGTACTTTAAACAGAAGATGCGTGAACAGCCAGTATACATATAAAAAAGGTATTCAACATCTCTACTCATCTAAGAGATAAAGATTAAACTCCACCCACTAAAATAACTGAAATCAAAGGCTGACAACGCTGAAAGTGAGGATATGGAACTCACACTGCTGGTGGAGTGAAGAGGGCACAACCACTGGAAAAATGTTTGGCAGTTCCTTACAAAGCTCAACATAAGCCTATCCCATGAACCAGATAGTCCACTCCTAGGTATTTACCTTAGATAATGAAAGCATATGCCCACAAAAGACTTGTACATGAATCTTTCCATCAAAGTTGTTCAAAATAGCTTAAAAACAGAAATAACTCAAATGTCTATCAACAGGTGAATGGATTAACAGACTGGAATATTCATACAACAGGATACTAATCAGCAATAAAAAGAAATGAATTACTGATACATGCAAAAATATACTTAATGAACTAATGAAGCCAGATGCAAAGGAATACATAGTGTATAATTCCATTTATATGAAACTCAAGAACAGACAAAACTGATCTACGGTGATAGAAATCAGAGCAATGGTTGGCTTTGGAGGAGTGCAACTGACTGGAAAGAGGCATAAAGGAACTTTCTGAGTTGAAGAAAATGTTCTGTATTTTGCTGGGGATATATGAATTACATTGGTATATACATTTGGCAAAACTCATTAAGCTGTACCTTTAAGACCTGTGCATTTCACTGTATATATTTGTGTCTCAATTAAAACAGATATTTGTACTTGGGAAATTTAAATTTAAAATGGAAAACTTTACTTGCACAAGTTAGCTTGAATGTAAATAAATCATGATTAAATTACAAAAGGGCTATCAGGTTTTCTTCTTCTTCCCAGGCAATATAGGAATGAAAATGCCTTAAAGTATAGCAAAAGATTTCTATAAGAAATTCATATTCTAGTTAACACACCACAGATGGTAAGATAAAGACAGTGCTTGTGCTTAGTTGTTTAGTCATGTCCGACTCTGTGACTCTTTGGACTGTAGCCTGCTAGGCTCCTCTGTTCATGGGATTTTTTAAGGCAAGAATACTGGAGTGGATGCCATTTCCTTCTCCAGGGGATCTTCCCAACCCAGGAATTGAATCTAAGTCTCCTGTGTCTCCTGCATTGCAGGCAGATTCTTTACCCACTGAACCATCAGTTCAGTTCAGTTCAGTCGCTCAGTCGTGTCCAACTCTTTGTGACCCCATGAATTGCAGCACACCAGGCCTCCCTGTCCATCACCAACTCCCGGAGTTCACTCAAACTCACGTCCATAGAGTCCGTGATGCCATCCAGCCATCTCATCCTCTGTCGTCCCCTTCTCCTCCGGCCCCCAATCCCTCCCAGCATCAAAGTCTTTTCCAATGAGTCAGCTCTTGGCGTGAGGTGGCCAAAGTACTGGAGTTTCAGCTTTAGCATCATTCCTTCCAAAGAAATCCCAGGGCTGATCTCCTTCAGAATGGACTGGTTGGATCTCCTTGCAGTCCAAGGGACTCTCAAGAGTCTTCTCCAACACCACAGTTCAAAAGCATCAATTCTTCGGCTCTCAGCCTTCTTCACAGTCCAACTCTCACATCCATACATGACTACTGGAAAAACCATAGCCTTGACTAGACGGACCTTAGTCGGAAAAGTAATGTCTCTGCTTTTGAATATGCTGTCTAGGTTGGTCATAACTTTTCTTCCAAGGAGTAAGCCTCTTTTAATTTCATGGCTGCAGTCACCATCTACAGTGATTTTGGAGCCCCCCAAAATAAAGTCTGACGCTGTTTCCACTGTTTCCCCAACTATTTCCCATGGAGTGATGGGACCGGATGCCATGATCTTTGTTTTCTGAATGTTGAGCTTTACGCCAACTTTTTCACTCTTCTCTTTCACTTTCAGGGAAGCCCAAATTGATTTCCCCAAATCAAGGATCAATATATAGTACTTGTACTGGTCTGGATAGTGTTCCCCCAAAGTTCATGTCAATGTAGAACTTCAGAATGTGATGTTATTGTCGTTAACTAAAATTCCTAGATCTTTTCCACATAGGAAACCTTTCCTGTCAAATCTCTCCTTTACATCTGTAAATGAAGGTTTTAAATATTTCATCTTTTAAAGTTTCTATTTCATTGATTTGGTCTACCTGTCTAGAAAAATTTTGAATCTTAACTCTGTAATGTGTTACATTAGCTGTCCCTCCCAGACTTGTATCATCTGCTTTTATTTGATAGGCCTGCTTTCTGGATCCTCATCCATGTCATCAGGGAGATGTATTAATAACTATTAATAAAACTAGAGACATGTAGCATGCCAATGGAGGCAACTGGCAGATTGGTGTTTTCATTAATTATGCAAGTTGGAACCTGATTAGTTACAATTCTACCCAAAAGTATTATCCTCTGTTCACATTTACTATCTTGATCCATGAAATAATCTTGGGAAATATTGTCAAATACTTTGCAACATCAAGACAGCCCATGGTTATAGCATTCCTTATTTCCACCTAATCTCTACTTCCCCATCTCACCCCCTTACCGCACCAATAAATCTAGTTAGGTTAACCCTTAAACTTTAAGGGAATTTGAGCTTAGTGAACCAATGTTCCAGTGTTAGCCATGATCTCATTCTTTTATAAGAGCTTACCAACTTGTTTAATAATCAGTTCGGTAATGGATTATTCACATCCAGAATTCAAACAGTTTTGAAAATTGGGATAAAATATGCCCCTTTGCTCTTCTAGTACTTCTCTTTCTATGAGTCCTCAGAGATTTCTAACAGTAGCTCCGAGACCCTATGCGTAAATTGTTACTGCCCCAGAGGAAGGGTTTGTCTGAGCCTGGAGAGATTGCGCTCATGAAAGTGATGAACAGTTTTCAGTTCTTCTGCCCCGGCCCCAGGCAGCCATCCTCTCTCTTAACTGTGTTCTGGCATCTCCCAGTTTGAAATCCTTCCCCTTCCCATCCTAAACAGAAGCAAATAGTCCCTGAGCTGTTGTATCAGTTCACTGTCACTTGTGACCCCTCCAGTCTACTTTAAGCAGTAGGCTAATCCCATCCTTGTTCTTCTTGTTCTGAAAACTAAAAGTTAGCCCAGTGGTGCCCCCCTGTACTCTTCAGGACTTTTTGCTCCTCAGCTCCTTCGGGGCTGTGAGTCCTGCTGAGACTTGTCCGCCTGCTTCCCGCGGCGAGCATGCGAGGTTCATCCCAGACCAGGTGCATCCGCCACTGCAGATGCTTTTCCATTTGTAGGCTTGTGCCGACCCCCCTTTGTATCTCCAGGAGCTGGCACACATGCTCCGCGCCTAGTAAGTCATAAGTGTTCAATAAATATTCATATAGGTCTGGATTTTCAAAAGATAAATGCTGAAAGCTAATTAAGAATTGATTTAACTGCTGTTGCACAGCCTCAGGAGACCTCTGAGAAGGGGAGAAGATCTGGAAAATTATCCGGGAGGCCCCTGTTTGCTGACGGCTAACCCACTGGAGAGGGGCCAGGATGAAAGTCATTATTTGTTTTCTTTTTTTGACCTTTTCTTTCACAATCCAGCAGTAGAAGGCCACAATTGTGTCATTGTGTGCTCTTCTCCCTCCCTTTCTTTTTATGAGTCAATCAAATCATATTTGCTGAGGATTCAGTGCCTGCAGGGCCCCAGGAGGTCACACTAACTTTACCCAGCCCAGGTACAATAATAACATCCTTGATTTCTCTGAAATTGTATGCGAGGCTTCCAGACTTTTTGGTCAGACATTTTAAAATGCAACATCTCCCACTCCACCTCCAGCCAGAAGCAAAAAGCCCTGAGAGGTGACACCCCCTTGGGTCTCAATGGCTAACATCTTGTTAACCAGGTGCTGGTTGGGAGCGGCTGTGTCTGGCACAAGACACAGAGCCTCTCTGAGCCATCATCTGTGTAGATTTGACAGACTCGTCATCTGTGTAATGGGGGTACATAATAATACTTGCCCTAACGCCTCGTAGTGAGAATTTAACAAAATAGCGTGTGCGCCTTCAGATGCTTCTTTCATCCATTTACTGATTCATCCTGTTTGTTACCTTGCTCGTCCTGTGTGTTGCCATGTCTACCAGGGCTGGCACCTGCAGCATCTCAGGCACAGATGTGAGGGAAGCAGCTTATGGGGGCTGGTGGCACCTGGGATCCCATGTCCCAAGGCAAGCAGCAGTTGCTCAGGGAAAACCTGAACATAAACTTGGCTGTTGGACCATGGGCTGGCAGGCCTGTTCTGCAGAAGCTCTGTACTTGGGGTGACCAGCCACCGCTCCTTATCTGGACCCCAAGTGTGTGCTATGACCACTTCTCCTTTTCCAGTGACCTGAGAGTGTCATCAGGCTCTGAGCCATCCTGGAAGACGGGACTGAGAATTTGGCTGTGCTCTGCACACCGCAACATGCCAGAGGGGCCCCCTGGAAGGCGGTGTGTGTGTAGACCTGATCTGTGCTCGCTGGCCAGGCTGGCTCCTCCTAAAAGCCCCACGATCAAAGAAACACACACGGTCCTTGTATACTGGGAAAGCAAAGCTCTGCCAGTGAACACAGAGGACCCAAATCAGAAGGGCTGTTGCCATTCATCTCTAAAATACATCTTTCCTTGACTTGCAAAGAGGCGAGGGCTTTGGTTCCTGAGTTGTTTTCGTATTTGTATTCTATTGAGTGATGTATCATGCCTACATGGAGCCAAGGTGTGTATCTTTCTTAGACAACAAATTCTTCAAGGGCAAACATTGAGTTGCCAGGTCTTGAGACAACTAACAAAGTGTCTTGGATACTTTAGTGTTTTGCGAAGAGTATTATAATGCAGATATCATAGTTACACATTTCTACACTTCAACCTGAACAACTGTGTGCCTGAAATTTCGTGTGAAAACATTTGTGTTGAAAGGATGCTGTCTAAAACAGCCCTGTGTGAAATCCTTGAGGAATTCACAACCCTCAAGACTGCTGAGTGGATTCCCACTTCATGAGACATTGATTTAGACAGTTGTGATTTGTCTTATTATTAAAGCTTTAAGAATCTTTCTGAGCAAAGTATTTTAAAGGAATCTAGGCCTACAGTTCACTTATATTACAAAACATACTCTTGAAAAGAAAGTTCGCTTTGTTGATAAAGATTGAACTAGAAACAACCAAAACACCAAACCACTAGTGCTTTCTTAAAACTAAATGTAAAGTATAAATAGAGAACAAAACAGGAAATCGTGGTTTTCAAAAAAAAAAAGATATAGTTGTAGCTGCCCTAAAAAGTGACTTTCCTTACACTGTAGACTGAGTTCAGAGCCCAAGTGACAGAAATTCACTGGTTCCACCTCCCAGCAGAGACAATGTCTTCCAGTACAAGCTGCCCTACTGCTACTGAAACTATAACAATCCTTTAAAAGTATTTAGATCAGCCCGTGGGTCACAGGCACTGGCCAAGTAAGTGTGCTCCTGTGTCTTTCCAGTCATCACATGCTCAGTGAGTTGATTGTGTTGCCTAGTAAAGCTCCAATACTTTGGCCACGTCATGCAAAGAGTTGACTCATTGGAAAAGACCCTGATGCTGAGAGGGATTGGGAGCAGGAGGAGAAGGGGACGACAGAGGATGAGATGGCTGGATGGCATCACTGACTCGATGCACATGAGTCTGAGTGAACTCCGGGAGTTGGTGATGGACAGGGAGGCCTGGCGCGCTGCGATTCATGGGGTCGCAAAGAGTCGGACACGACTGAGCGACTGAACTGAACTGAACTGAGTACCACTTAAGCTTTCCCTTTGTGTCAGTACCATCTCTTTAGAGACTATAGAGATGTGGAAATGTGTCTTGAAGGGTCAGGTTCCCCCCTTGTCCCTCTAGCAAGCTCCATTGCCAGCTCCTGGCATGCTACTCAGGGCTGACCCTGGGAGGCAGCTGAAGGAATTGGTGAATTTACGAATGCCCACTGAAATGGCTGCTGGTCAGTGTGAATGCACACAACGATGGCACCTGATGAGTGTGGCACCCACAGGATGACTTGTGATCTGTGGCCCTTGAAGAGTCCAGGGCACCTGCCCCATCCTACCCCCCACATGTTAGTGCAGGTAGCCCTGCTGCTCAGTGGTTGTGGATGGCACAGCCACTCACTTATTCTTCTCTGGAGTAAGAATTTGTAGATGCGCTAATTTATTTTATTTTTATTTTTGAATAGACATGAACTATAAAAGGTAGAAAACTGTGCAGAGAAAAGTTCCAGTCCCCCTGCTACCAGCTTCCAGATGATTGCTGCCATTTTTTAATACTTCCTGAGATATTTTATGCATATAAAAGTGTATATATATATATATCTATGAATATTTGTATATGTAAGTATATCTTCCTCACCTACCATATGATAGCAGGCTATCCATGCTACTGTGTAAACTTAAACATTTATCTTGAAGATTATGTGCTCTTATTTTTCTTAACCACAATTCTGCTGACCACAGCAATGGCAGAAAACATTCTATCACCTCCCTCCTCCACACAACCCAGGGGTTTGCAGCTATGCAGAGCTCCAGATATGGCAACAGAAAGACAGACTCCATTCTTTGAGATAGCAGGAAAGATGGGAAATTCCCAAAGGAGTCTTTCTTACAAAGTTCTGCCTGGTCACTAACTGACCTGCCATTCCATGTCTGCCTGTAGGGGTCTAACTAGGAAATCTCATTAGTATTTAAGGGCTGGGCATCTCATGCAGGGAAATGGAGGTATAGGGATGGATGAGCCAACCCGGGAGGCTGGACCATTAGCCACAGTCCCTGCAGTGGTACTACTGTAGCCTAGAGAGGAGGTGGTGGTGCTGCAGGCAGGGCCAGGCCACCTTGCAGAGTGTGGGGCTGTGTGGGCCTGTCTAGTGGGAGCTGGAGCCTCAGAGCATAGGAGGTTTCTGGCAGAGCCAAGCAAAGCAAAGACGGTGGATGATAGAGCCCTTGGCTTCACCCATGCCATCAGCCACCCTCCAAACTCAGATTGGCACCTCCCATTGGGCAAACCCAGCCAGCAGTCAGCTGTCACGGCAACTTTGGAAAACCACTTTGGGTACCAGGCCTATCATGTAGAGAATTGCTGGGCAGTGTGAGGGATGGAACTTGAAGGAGATAGGCCCAGGGCTGGCCCACAGAATCTCCAGAGAGCTGTTTTCTGTAAGGATGTCACCTGCAAGGGAAGAAAGGCCTCTCAGTGTGGGGAACTTGATTTTTTAAAACAGAGATGAACATTTGAAACAAGAAGGTGTGTTTTAAAAAAAAAAAAAAAAAAAAGAAGGTGTGTTTTGCCAAAAATTTTACTTATGTTTTAGGTTTGAAAGATTCATTAACAAAAGAAATCACTCATCACACAAAATAAACAATTTCAATATTTAATAGAGGATTATTTGGCTTAATTTCAAAATACAGTCATTAAAAGAAGAGAAATAGAAACAACAGAAAAGAGTTATAGCACATACATCACCAAACTGGGTTGACCAACATACAGACTTAAACAGCGCTGGGAAAGTCCCTTGTTAACAGCAATCGGGAATCCCAACTGGGAAAAGGTTCTGGGCAGTGCATACACCCCGTGGGTGAGACTTCAAATTGCAGTTTGGGGGCTCCTGGTTCTAATCATAGGCTGCATACTGATATTACCATTAATTTGCGTGCAAAAATGCAGCTCTGATGTACTTTTTAATGCTGTTTGTTTCAGCTTGTGAGTCATAGGATTTCCTTAGACCCCAGGCAGGGGGGGGGGGTTGGCCAGACTTCCAGGGGCCTAAGACTTCCAAGACCCATTCCCTTCCTTTCTTTTTAAAGTGCCACCTGACTTGCTATGCCTGCAGGCATGCACAGAACCTGGTCTGTGTGTGGTTGGGGGGAGGGGGCGGGGATCAGAAGCAGGTCAGAGGCCTGGTCTCCTGCTTCTGAAACCCAAACAAGACTCCCTTCATGTTCGTTTCCCTAACAAGGTAGCAGCCAGTGCCTTCTGGGCTTGGCCTCTGCTTTCCCTTGTTCTCTCAAGTACACCTCTTAGGAGCAGCTCTAGGCCAGATGGCAGTGCTGGAGTTAGAAGCAAATTTCTCTTCTTCCTGTGCCAGCTGAGGGGACTGGTGAGACCCAGAACATAGTTGATTAATTTACTGCCCAGTCAATAAATAATTTGTCACTCTGTAGTGTGCCTATCTCTCATACTTTCAAATGTTCCAACGTTTTCCCTAACCCTGAAGATCAGGATGCGTGTTTTCCCCACTTTGAGGTGCATACTCTCTGCTCTTGCTTCACGTATCTTTCCTCCTTAAATATATAAATTTTGGCTCTCTATCACCCTGCACCCTTACTGCACCCTTACTGGATACAAGGAAGTTTCCAGTATTAGCAAGGGAAGAGCTTTTATAAGTTTGGCCAAGGGTGGAATGGATGTGACAGGTTTTAGAATCTGCCCTCTCAGCCAATGACCAGTTAGTTACAAGGGAGTGGGAAGGCCCTTCACCTACCCAGCAGCAGAGCTGGAACTTCTGGCTGTGGGCAAGGAGACACTTATGCCTTGAAGTCTCTATATACTTACTATCTGCATCTAGAAGCTACATGTCTGGGGACTGAGGGAATAAGTCTGCACATTGTAACCCCTCTAAAGACATTTAACAGACTCATCACCTAAGAATGTTCTGTTGAACCCACTTTTTACCTGGTTATTATGTGTGACAACTGGGGCTACCTAGTCCTTTTTGTTCCTAAGTTGGTTCCTATTTTTCCAGAACAAACTGACTTATTTCTCATTTCTTTGTATTAGATGTGGAAAGACATTTATCATTTCCATGTATATTTAAACATGGAAAGACAAGGGCATATCACTATGCAATCAATGGAACAAAAATACCTGTAGATAAACCCTTCCCTGGTGGCTTAGTGGTAAAGAACCTGCCTGCCAACACAAGAGATGTGAATTCAGTTCCTGGGTGGGGAAGATCCCCTGGAGAAGGTAATGGCAACCCATTCCAATATTCTTGCTTGGGAAATCCCATGGACAGAGGAGCCTGGCAGGCTACAGTCCTTGGCGTTGCAAAAGAGTCAGACACAACTTAGTGATTAAATGACAATGACAACAACAAAACTCTCCTATACTTATTAAAATCAACAAAAGAAATATAAATTATATTATACTTGAGAGTCCCTTGGACTGCAAGGAGATCCAACCAGTCCATTCTGAAGGAGATCAACCCTGGGATTTCTTTGGAAGGAATGATGCTAAAGCTGAAGCTCCAGCACTTTGGCCACCTCATGCAAAGAGTTGACTCTTTGGAAAAGACTCTGATGCTGGGAGGGATTGGGGGCAGGAGGAGAAGGGGACGACCGAGGATGAGGTGGCTGGATGGTATCACCGACTCGATGGACGTGAGTCTGAGTGAACTCCGGGAGATGGTGATGGACAGTGAGGCCTGGCGTGCTGCAATTCCTGGGGTTGCAAAGAGTCGGACACAACTGAGCGACTGAACTGAACTGAACTGATTCTTACTTCTACTGCATTTAAAAAATTACAAATAGAGTTTGATGCACCTTAGCTTATTCTTCTGAATATCATAAAGAACTCATAGCCTTTCACAATCATTCCAATTTACTATATCACCATTTATTATTGTTGATTCATAAATTGTTACAACTTGCTTCTTTGTCCTCTTAGCAGTCATCCTTGTCTGATAATAATAAGATGTTCCAAGCTAATTCTGACCTTTCTCTGTCCCCCAGATATGGAATCAGCTCTCTAAGGAGTGTTGGTTTTATTGTAAGTGGAAAATAGTATCAGAGAGCAAAAAGTGAGTTCTAGGAGTGAGTCCACATGAGTATTGGTTTTGGCTTCTGTTGGCCCAATTCTTGTGACAGATTGGGGAAAAATTGTATCTTAAGGGAATATACATTTCCATTCAACAGATTATATTGCTGTCCCGCTTCTTATGGTAGGAAGCTTTCATTGACCAGCAAAGTGTTCTATTATATTGATATATTTCTATCCAAAATCAAAACATTTGAATGCAGAGCTTTGACCCTGACTGTGGGCCGTAAGCCTCAGTGAGATGGCAGACTCCACGGTGAAAAACGTTGCCCCAGGTGCCAAGTGCACTCTGTGGGGGCAACGTTGTACCGGGTGCTTTGAAGTGCAGAATGACAGATGAAAGAAACATAGCCCCTGGCCTCCAGGGGTGCACAAAAATCACTTACGTGCATGAAACAATGAGAGAATGATATAAACCATCATTCAATCAGTGTCTGCTGAAACTAGTGGTGCAGGCAATAGGCAATAAGAAAGTTGAGAGAAGAGAGAGACCAGTATGTAGAAGGGAAAGTCTCTGAAGCAGAAAGACTTGGGCCAACATGGAGAGCAGCCGAATTTTAGATAGATGGCAAGGCGCATCTTAATTGCTTGAAACCACCTCACATACAGACCTAAACAGAGTCGGGAGCCATGGCTATTAAGGTGCATATGAAGCTGCTGGTAAAAAAAAATGACACTAGAAATTCTGGCTTATGGTGAATTCAACTGGTGCCCCAGAACGAGAGAAAATAGGATTCTGGTTGTACTTTTAAAGTGACAGTGAGAAAGAGCGTGACACTAAGGTCAGGGACCCACCCCATGCAGAAGGAAATAATCTCAAGTCCATTAGGAGGCTAGAGAGCCTTGTAACTACCTCCTCTCAGTACTTCTAGAAACAATAGGCGGCCATTGCCCCTGCCTCTGGTCTGGCTGGCCCATCCCTTCTCCAGGGACCACCAAGCATCCCTGTGCATACCTACTCTGTTGCCAGTTCTGTGCGCTTAGCTTCTTCTGCTTGGAAAAGCTAGGCTCCGATGTCACCTTTTCTGGGCTTCTCCTGCCTCCACTCTTTCCAACCCAGTTAAAAGAATGATTTCTTTCATCCCTGATGTTCACATGTCATTTAATAGGAAATCTTTGTTATACCCTCTACTCCATGTATCATTGTTGCCTCCTTACTTGTCTGCTTCTCCACAGTGAATATCTGAAGAGACGTGAATTATTTATTCTCATCTGTAATCCGAGTGCCTATGCATAATACTCGACACTCACTGCATATTCAACAGATATTTGTTGGATAAATTAATAAATGAGAGAGTGAATGAATGAGTGGATATATAACACATGCCTCAGGATTGAATTAAGTGACTCAGTGGTCCCATGGGATTGGTGTGTGCTTTGAATTTGATAATTCCTTTTTCTTTACCTTGATGAAGCACCATTAGCCAGGATCTTGATTTTTATGTATTATATTTGCAAGGTTAACAGGGAAACTGTCATCCCCAAATTCATAGACCAGATCTTAGTTTCTCTTGGCTTCAGCTATAATATTTCTAGCCAAGCCTTTTTTTTTTTCGGGGGTGGGGTGTAAGATGAAGGAGACTTAGGAAACCAGCAGCAAATCACTTGATTTAATATGTTACCAGGATTTGACAACTACTTAAGGGGTTATAACATGGAGATTTAGAAACTTGAATGTTATGTTGTTCTAGGGACAGAATCTTTTAATGTTTAGTAAAATTCTTTGCTCCAAGATGGCTCCGATTCTGAAGTGAACAGAGGCCATCTGTATTCACTGAAGTCCTCGAGAGAAAGCAGAGAAATTCAGAGGTGTCATATACACCTTGAGATTTTGACAGTTCTCAAATGGTTTATATGATTGGTGATATCAGATTATGTGTCCACGGCTCAAGTGTCCTTGGACAGCATTTGAGGCCTTCGAAGGTCTTTGGAGATGAATGGAAATCTCTGGGTGGAGAGCAGTAACCAAGGAGCCAACTAGATAGAAAAGCCTGTAGGAGGTGGTATCAAGGTGGGTAAGGGTGGTGAGCTGGTTCTCTTAGGGGCCCAGCAAAGCACCCCGTCCACCATCTGTTTATGGATAGTCTCCTTAGCTCTGAAACAACCTTCTCTGTAATGTTGGGTATAACGTCTTTTTGCCTTTTGTTACAATTTATTTGAGATGCTAAAGCATGGCCAGTGAAGTTCTGTGGCTTTGGAGCCCAAACCATTAGAAAACAAGACAACAAAAGGCCATCGAAAGAAACAAAAATTTCCAATAGAAACTTTCAGAGAATGAGAATTAGTCACTCATTGTTTATTTTTCCCTTTCAACTGTTTTCCTGCCTATGGTTTAAAGTTTTCAAACAATGCAGAATGGTACAAAAAAGAAAGCAAAAACATCTTTCAGTATTCTTTTGCCCAGACACCACTACTATCAGCTTTTTTGATGATTATCTTTCCCAGACCTCTTTCTATGCCTAAGCACATGCAGATTTATTTCAATCTGTATATATAAAAAGGTTATGAATAAAATCATACTATAAATGCTACTTTATAGTCTTTATAGATGCATGTATGTATATGTACGTGTGTATTAATATATACACACAAGTTTTCTATTTTATGAATGTGAAATAATTTACTAAACTGAGGCTGCTTTGAGAGATATTTTGATTGCTTTCAGTATTTTACTATTATTAATATAAATAATGTTTGAAGAATATCCTTAGCCTTATATTTTTGTTTTTTCCCCAGATTATCTTCTTAGGACAAATCCTCAGGAGTGATATAGCTAGAATAGGAGCATGCATGTATACAGTTTGTAAATGGTGGTGGTTTGGTCACTAAGTTGTGTCTGACTCTTTGTGACCCCATGGACTGTAGTCCACCAGGCTCCTCTTTCCATAGAGTTTTCCAGGCAAGAATACTGGAGTGGGTTGCCATTTCCTCCTCCAGGGAATCTTCCCAACCCAGGGATCAAACCCGGGTCTCCTGCATTGCAGGCAGATTCTTTACCGACTGAGCTACCCCACAGCAATAAAGTTTGTAAGTGATTTTCAAATTGCCCTCCAGAAAAGTTAGCCAATTTCTAACTCTACCAACAATAAATGGAAATGTCCTCTATACACCCTCACCAACATATAATATTGTCAGTTATTCACATTTGTCAATCTGATAAATGACAAATGATACCTCAATTTGCTTTTTGGGAAATAACCAGTAAAGTTCAGAATCTTTTTTTTTTTAATAACTGATCATTTATTTATCTCTCTTTCTTCCTTCTTTCCAGCTCCCTCCTTCTTTTGTTCTTTCTTGCCTTCTCTAACATAGCCTGTGCTTTTCGTGAGTTTTCCGTGTCCTTTGCCCATTTTTCTATTGGAGTGTCATTTTTATTTTAATAATTTAAAAGAGTTCTTTATGTTAACCTTCTGTTGGTTCCATATGTAGCAAATAGTTTCCTCAGATTTTCGTTTATTTTCACCCTTCTCCATGATTTTACTTTTCCTGTGTGAAGACATTTGTGGGCATGCCTGTCAGTCTTTCCATGTCCACTTCCCAAGTTTTCCATCATATTTAGAAAGTCCTTTCCAATCCCAAGAGTATAAAAATATTGACTTATATTGTCTCCAACACTTCTTAATATTTCTCTTATTTTTGTATGTATTAGTCTTGGATATCTCTAGGATTTATAAATATAGTGAAATTTTATTGGTTTCTAAGTGCCCTTTGTCCATGAACCATTTATCGAGCTGTCTACATTGATATGAAATGATCCTAAATTTCAAACAAATGAAAACTTAATATAAGTTTAATTTCTGGACTAACGTTCCTTTTGATCTGATTGCTTATTTCTGTACCCAAACTACTGCCATTTTTACAGTTTTCTCCCATGGACAGAGGAGCCTGGCAGGCTACAGTCCATGGGGTAGCAAAAGAGTCAGATATGACTTAGTGACTAAACAACAACAAAAAACACATTTTAAGAAACAGAAGGGCAAGTCTGTCCTGAGACTTGTTTTGTCTTTTTTCCCCCTAAAATTAGTTTGGGTTTTTAATGTGATTGCACTTAATTTATAGAATACTTTAGGTGAAAATTATATTTTTAAAATACCCATTTGTCCAATGATAAACTTTTTCTTTATTCGTCTTATTTTAGGGCATAATTATAATTTCAAAAACTATTATTTTCATCAGATGAATCCTTCTACTTCTTATTAACTCTGTATGAAAAATAGTGAAGGGTCTGAACTTTTATCCTCTGCAAGCAAACAAGTTAGCCCACCCTTGGGTCATAGATGTTGGCAGAAAAAAAGATGACTGCTCGGTCAGAGGTATTACAGGTGGTATAATCCTCATATTCCAATCTGCTTCTTTTGTCCAAGTTCCATTGTGGATGCTTTACATGCAATTGTCACAGCTGAGGAAGTCTAAGCTTAGGAAACTCTAATGAGAGCTCAAAGTGAGTTTTGTTGAGCTAACTGATGAAGAATGAGAGGACTAAGCCAGAGCAAGAGGAAAGAGCAATGTGGGCAAAGGGAACTATATGTGCAAAGTCCCTGTGATGGGAGGAAGTTTGGAGACTATAAATAACTGGAAAAGTGACCATCATACTGATTCCATTATCTTTTGGCTAATGGTGCTGAAGACAGCTAGCTTTTTTATTTTTCCCACTGTAAATTATCTGTTTGTTCTGCCTAAATGCTTATAGATTTTTTTGCTTTTGAGTGTTTTTTGTTTGTTTTTAGGAATTTTTTGCTGTTCATTCTTAAAAAAATTTTTTTAAGACACATAGAAACTCTTTATGTTTGATGACAGCCTCTTAATATATCATTGAGTATTTTAGTTTGCTATTAGTTTTGACCTTATCCTTAAACATTTGATAAATTATGGTTGTCTATCATCCATAGTTACATTTTCCCTAAAAATTTGCATCTTTTTTGTTTCCACTGTATTCTAATATTGGTATTTTTTTTAAGTATTCATATTTGCTATTCTTACTTTTCTTTGTTCATATCTTGGTCACGGAAAGGGAGATTTGGGGGACTCCGGACTTTTGACACCATCTTTTCCAGAATGTCTGGATTTGTTACTGAAAGGACCATTTTGTATATACTTTCCTCCAATTCTCTGAAATTATTCCAAGAAGTTATTTTGAGACTCCCCAGTGGTTAAAATAACCTATTTAGTTTTTTAAGAATTTCTATCCCATTACTTAAAATTGGATTTGACTCTGTGTTAAAATGGTCTATATTTGTAACAAGAAATTGGGGAACAGCATCTTCCTGACTGATGGATGAAATACAATATGTAATCATCAGGTGTTTTGTGAATTGAGAGGACTGTGAGAAGACTCTCTCCAAGTACCTCCCCAACCATGGAGGTACTTAGTATTCCACTAAAAATACTTTACTGCTGTTCCATTGGCATGAAGTCTGTTGATCAATTTAGTTACCCGGAAAGGTCCTTCGTATTCCTGAGATTGATGTGCTTTTCTATAGAAGGACTTGGAAAGCAGCACAAATCCTAGTTTTTTCTCCCTCTAGGGAGAGTGAAGTAGAAAAAAAGAATTCAATTTAAAAGATGACTGTTTTTCCTTAGAAAGTTATTTCTGGCATATTGAAATTTGGGGATAGTTAGAGTGTAATTTTAGGGTAACGTACTAATTAGTTTGTTACCCTTTCTTTAATCTTCAAAACCTATTCAACAAAAGGAGCTTTGTAGGCCTTCTATGGTGGTCCAATGGTTAAGACTTTGCCTTCCAAAGCAGGGGGTGTGGGTTCAATCCTTGGTTGGAGCACTTATTTTAAGTATTTTTAATGCTGAGCATAGTAGTACAAGGGGGAAAGGACTTGTACGTGGTGAACAGTTACCCATAGTCCCACCATCTTTGCTATTGGCCACTTTATCACCACATAAAATTTTGCAGAGTTGAGATAACTTTTACCTGCACTTTGTGGGATGTTTTTTCACTCAACCTCATGTTATTAAAGAGTATTGTTAAAGGCTTGTATCTAGCTGATTGTATTATTCTTTAGATGTATTAACCATTCCCCGATTACTTGTTATTGGGCTCTATTCATTTTATTTTTGAGAGTTTGGAAGCTGGATCATGTAAAAATGAACACCTCTGTATGCAAATCTCTGTCCACATTTTGACTGAGGAACACAATCAACTTTAAAATTTATTTCATGGGGAAAAAAAGGTATAAGTATTTGTTACCCAGCCAAAGGGATAGGAATGAATATGAGAAAAAACTGATTGTGTTTATTTAATGCTATTATTATTTCAGTTCAAAGTTGAACTAACTGGGAAATTGAGGCACATAGATAAAACTGTCTCCTTGCTGATGACACTATTGGTTGTACTGGTTGCTGGGAATCTGTTGTCCTCTTCACCTAGCCAGTATCTTCCCTACTTCACTATAGTCCCATGGAAATTCACTATCCTTGAAATTATACCAGGAGCCCAAAAGCACTTTAAAAGCTCCGACTAATGTCTGGCTCTCTCCTATTTGGTCTTCCCCTCCCTTAGGGGTAGGTATGGCCAAAATCACCAAACCGGATCCATGTTTGCCTTGCAAACCAAACAAACACTTCTGTTTTTGTTTTGCTTTGTGTCTGGACTAATTCTTAGCACCTCTTCTGCCTGTGAGCGATTTGTCACTTCCTTCTGTAAGACTGGCACCAGCAGAAATGCAGTCTCAGAGGATCCCGGGGAGAAAGCGAGGCCGACCCCCACTTCACTCGACACCTATGAAGATGGCAGTTCATAACATTTATTCTGCTTCAGCTGGTTCTTTACCAGCAGTGAAGATCCCAAAGAAAAGAGGGCGGAAACCCGGGTACAAGGTATGGCTCCATCATCTCCTTTCTCCAAAGTGGGATTGGGCCGGGGCATGGTGCTTGGGCAGACCTCCAATGCAAAGTGTAATGAAAGGTTGGAAGTTGGGTAAAGACAGGGTGAGAAATAAGTTTCTCTTGATGAAGAATGTCACAGACGAGTCTTCATTGTTGCAACATGGCACACTATCCATGCTGTTGCTGTCGTGTGCATTTTTACAAGTAGAGAAAGCAAATTACACCAGATGGGGAAAGTTGTAAGGCGAGCAGATTTTAGGGTCATAGCTAAACACACGTTATTAAGCTTCGCATCTCAATTAGCGTGTCAGACACTGAGCTTTCCCCTGACTGTTCTTATGAGGGCGGCTCGGGAAGCCACTTTCCAGAACTCATTTGTCATTAATTTTAGTAGAAGCAGATGAAGTTCCTGAGACATTTAAATTAATAATGCGAGCAAGCTAGTGTCAAAGGATGTGAAGGATTTTCCCTAACAGAGCCTCAATAAGGGGACTCATCATGAAAATGCAGAGTGTTAATTCATAGTTTCCTGCTTACAAAAGGTGCTGACGTCAAGTTTGGCTACAAGGAGGCACATCAAGCGAAATGAAAATCCTGTTACTCTTTCAAGAATTAATGATTTGGCAAGGCTTGAGGGGGTGGAGAATAAATTCTCTGATGTAACTGAAATCACATAAAATAACTCAAACCCGAGGGAGTGCTTCTCCTCCAAGATGTTTGTGAAGAGTCTGCTAGAGAAGAAAGACCACTGAGTTGTTTTCCATGAGCCTTTTGGGCATTAGAAAATGAGCTTCAGACGTTTTCCTTTGTCTATTTTTCTTGAAATAAAGGGCTTATGTTTCCATCTTGAGATCTGAATACTCAAACCAAGATGCAAATTGGCAATTAACTCTCATATATTTAGGAAAATGTATGGAAATTATTTCTGGTCAGCAGAAAGACAAAGCTTCCGGAAGGATCGGCCATGAATTCAACCTCTGTCCCTCTGGCTCTCCATAGTTCTTCCAACTGCTGGGAAATAGATGCAGTAGGGTAGGGGGAAGGTGACTCAAAGTTTTTTGGGGGTCACTGGTTGTAGTAAAAGAAGCTTTTACTCGGCCAGCTCTTGCAGCAAAGCCTTCCATCACTGGTTCTTTTCCTAACAAAGAGAGCTTCCTTTTTCTCATGGACACACCGGTTCCAGAGCTGTGTCTCTGAAGCTGGCCCAGGGCAGGTCTCTTTGCTCAGCTACCTGTACAGTTGCTGGGGTCTGGGAATGGCCCCTGGAAGGCTGGAGCAGGGCAGCCCTTCTGCATGCTAGAGCCAGGGAGTGAATCTAGGAACTGAAGAAACACAGAGAAAACGTTTCTCTCCTATTTGCCCTTTCTCCGGCTCCCCTGGGAGCTGTGACCCAAGAATGAAAATTACCAACAGACACAGCATTTATGTGGCCAGGAAAAATGGAAATTCACTCTGTGGAATGAACCCAGCTTTGCAGTTTTCCCGTCTCTTGAAAAGGGCAGTTTTCAGTGCTTCCAATGCTCAGGGACAACTCAGGGCAGGAAGAAAGTTTTGGGAACACTTAGCTGACACACAGCAGGTGGATCTGGCTCCCATGCCTCATGAAGTGAAGTGAAGTGAAGTCACTCAGTCGTGTCCGACTCTCAGCGACCCCATGGACTGTAGCCTACCAGGCTCCTCTGTCTATGGGATTTTCCAGGCAATAGTACTGGAGTGGATTGCCATTTCCTTCTCCAGGGGATCTTCCCGACCCAGGGATCGAACCCAGGTCTCCCGCATTGTAGACGCTTTACCGTCTGAGCCACCAGGGAAGTCTCATAAAATCTCCCATGCCTCATAAGATCTATTTTTTGGGGATAACAGGCCACCGCTCTTCCTTTAGTCCATCTCCCATATGTTTGAAGGAATTGTGGGAATTATTTCAGGCCAGCAGCTCCCAGATAGCTCCCCATGCCATGGGCTTCATGTGTTAGAAAAGCAGCTCCAAACCAGGTGCCAGTCTGCATGAAGTCCTGACCTGTTGATGGTGACAGGAGAAAAACATCTAAAAGTCCTCACAGACTAAAGGAACATCTTTTATTCTGAAATATCTGCTTCTTGCTATTTTGTTGTTAAAATTTCTAAGTGCCGTATATTTCAAGGGTTTGGTAATCTTAAAAAAATAACGTCCTTACTTGGCAAAATAAAGTTAGCAACCTGTTAAGTCTCTTTGATTTTATTTTGGCAATTTCTTAGACCCTGAAGCCCCATTTTACCATTAACAAAATGGTTTTAATTGCGGAGAAGTCAACAAGGAAACTGTACAGTTTGATTTCAGTTACCGAATGGCCACTCACTTTGGCAATTTTAACTATCTGGGATACAGTTGGGGAGCCAGAGTTGTTAAAAATAAAAACTCCTGAGCAAGTGAAATAAGATATTACTTGGTCTACCCTTAAAGATCTTGTACTTTATTACTAAGAAAATGCTTCCAAACCCTCCCTCAGAGTCTATTTACCTTTGTTGTAGACATATTTCTTACAAGCTTGATTATCACAGTTTAATAGACTTCGATGTAAAGGGGAAGATATTTGGGGAAGATAGCATACACAGCTGGATACTGAAAGTATAATTATACGATTTCATATTAATAATTTAGAACAATAATATTATCAATGTTATAAAATAATAAATAACGTAACTTTTATTATATCAGTACATTATCATGATATATTTATGTTAGCAATATTATCATAAGACTTTCCCCAGGAGAGTCTGAGGAGGCCTTGTTCATTGACATTTGCCACTTCCTGCCTAGTGCTGTCCCAAGCGGCTCAGTCAACCCCCTCTGTGTCCCAGCAGACATGGAAAATCTCTCAGGTCCAAGTATGAGGACAAGCCTCTCCCTTTGAGACTCAAGCACAGCTGAACACAGACTGTGACATTTAACCCTCTCTCTGTGTCTTGAGAATAACATGAGTAAATTGCAGGCAGAAGAGTCTAACTAGTGGTCAGATGTTAGTGCTCCAGAGTTCATGGGTCAGCCCTAGTCCCAGGGCCCATCTGGCTATGTCTCTTGGCCTTGGCCTGCAGCCACTTTGCTGGGGCATGCTCACTACTGTGAGAGCATCATTTTATGGCCTTATTGCCCGCTTCTTATCCCTGTCAAAGGAAGGAAAACCCTCTTAACATCATAATTTCTCCTTAAGAGCCATGAAAACAACCTTCCTCGTTATCAAATAGAACATTTACACCTCAGTTTGAAGAATCTGCTGTTGATTTAGGTTGTCAGCTCGGAGACTCCCCAAGGTCGACAGGTAGGCTTTCCTTACATTTCATGACTGAGGAGACCATCGAGGTCTTTTTAAAAAGATAAAGAGAGAGGGTCTGCTCCAGGGACAAATCCTAGCTTCCATTCTGTAAACATAGCTGATTATAATGGTTCCACATAGCAGAATTTTCAGCTTCTGTGTCTTTATAATTTAAGCAGGAGAAAAAGTGATGGGTTTTTAAGATAGCCATTTATCCCCAATACACAATAACAATAATCAATACTAATAGCTATAATAGTCATAAGTAACACTGAACACTTTCTACATTTGAGTCTCTGAGCCTAAGCACTATATATATATATATATATATATATATATATATATTTCTTGTATATCCTTGATAGTTCAATAGTGAGAGGAGTCAGAAAAGTGGCAGGAATTAGGCATGAATTAACCACACCCTGCAGTCTGAGGCCACATAACTGTCAGGTCAAGAGCACTCTAGACCCTCAGCAATCTCTTTGCATTATTGTTCAGAATAATATTATGTTTCCTGATTCAAAAAAAGAGTAGATCACTTTGTTTTGTTTAACAAGCTGAGAAAAGTGTAGCATGTAGAAAGAACATCATCCCCGAAATATTAAAAACAAATTCAGCTGCTGTAACAAAGACTGAAGCACAGTGGCTTAAGGATGGTAGAAACTAATTTCCCTCTCATGTTACTGTCTGGGAAGGCCATCTGGGGCTGATTTGATGCTTCCTCGGTGTTGAGGACCCAGGCTTCTGTTATATTGTTGCTTTGCTCTCTTAATGGCCTTCCCAAGTGGTGCTTAGAGGTAAAGAACCTACCTGCCAATGCAAGAGATGTAATAGATGTGGGTTTGATTCCTGGTTCAGGAAGATCCTCTGAAGGAGTGCACAGCAACCCACTCCAGTGTTCTTGCCTGGAAAATCCCATGGACAGGGGAGCCATGCAGGCTATAGTCCATGGGGTGGCAGGACTGAGGCAACCACAGCCGTGCTATCCTAAGACACAGTCTCTACTTCATGCTCGAAGATGGCTCCTCCAGGTCCCACAAGCCGACTAGTCCAGCCAGCAGAATGGGGACAGAGGTAGCGGAGGGCACATTGTTCCTCTTTAAGGATGAAAGCTTCAAAATTGCATTCAACCCTCACGCTTGAACTCACTGGCCAGAACTCACTGAGTCACTTGGCCACGCTTAGCTCCACAGGCGGTGACAAAATGTAGTGCTGAGTGACAGCTTAGCTCCACAGGCGGTGATGAGCTAAAATTCAGGGATCTCATTAATTAATGAAGAAAGGGGCATGGATATTTGCGAAGAACTAGCAATCTCTGCTAAGAATTTAAAGGACAGTCTTCCATTAACTGGAAAATTATAAAGAAAGTAATTTTCTAAAGAACATGGGTAAGTGCAACATTTGGTTTTGTTCCTCCTTTTTTATTGTCATCCTTTTCCCCACTGAAAAAGTGTGTGTTCTTGACACTGTAACAAGGATGTCAAATTCCCAGAAATCTCAATTAAGAGAACGCTCAAGCTGAAAGTAGAAAGGATTTTGTTTATTTCAACAAAATTCTTTAAAGCCTCTTTCTGAAATGTGTTTTCGTTGGGTTTCAGTGCTTCTTCGATTATCCGGATCTTGTATCGCCTTGAGAGTCATAGTTATGAACACTAAACGTAGTCTAATAGTATGGAAGGGAAGAGTCAACATCTAACTCTTCCTGTGCCTGCTTCCTGTCCCTCACCTGCCGATGGTGTGTATGATGGACACCTGTGGCCATGAGGGGAATGACTACATGGGCACAAGGAACAGTGTGCAGCACCCAGGGCAGGGACCGTCTCTCCTGCGGTTTTCTGTGACACCCCCACCCCCACCCTAGGGCTGAGCAGTGATCAGAGGTGAGGCTCAGCAGTGGGTCAGGGGCAGCAGTACCTGGTGAATGTTTTCTGATCAGCATTTTGGGTGTAACTCAGAAATGAATGTTAGTTGGTATTTTCGCTTATTTTGAGGAGTAATAGAAATGTAAACAATGAAGCTGTATGTGGAAGTTTCACTCATTTGTCAAGGATGTGATTGACTTTGCTGAATCGGATACCAGTTGGTGAAAACAAAAAGTGTTTGTTTTCATGCTGTACACTGTGTAATGGCTACAGACAGGGCACACTTTAAGTTTAATTTGCATTTTAAGTATTCTCTCCATTACTCTCTTAAACCTGTGAGTCAACAAAACAGTAAATCCAGCCCTATTTGCCAATTTCCAAGGTGTAAATATTCCCAACATGGCCAATTTCAAGGCAAAAATGTAATGTTCCAGAACATGGAGCTGGTAAGATACTGCAGTGTCACTCCTGTAACTGTATTTCCACACAGATACAGCAGTAAAATAATTAGAAAGTGGTGAGCTTTGAGTGTCTTGTTGCCTTTGTTTTCAATATATTTTATTTAATTAGTACTCTGTAAGTACATGCACTTCAGTTTTTAATAATTGCTGTGTGTAAACACAGATATTGTGAACAACTTGCAATATTCCTGAAAATTTAACAGTCATATTTTGTGAACTGATATAAGCTGCTCCATCTCGCCACTGCTCTGAGCTCTGCTATGCACAGAATGCCTGTAACTGCATGTTCCACGTCCCCTCTTTTATCTGCAGGCCTGACCCCGTGCCTGCTGATGCATAGAACTTAACTGCCTCCCCTGTTTCTGTAAGAAACTCAGTCATAGCAATTTACATTCCTTGAAGTGTGTGGTCTCTATTAAAGGTTGTTGGGGTCACAGGACAGAGTGGACACTCCATTAAATATTTCACATGAATGGATCTGTTTTTCTGAATTCCACTTTAGCCAGTGATGGTTATTTTTGTTTTCCTGTTTCTTCCTTCTGTCTCCTGATAACTCATGGAGTACTGGCTTCATTGTCTCCTCTCCAGACCCCCTCTGTCAGGAGGAATTTAAGTCATTCTCTTCAGTCCCACCCAGACAGAATAGTAGCACCACCACGTCCCCCACCTCCGCCCACCCTGTTGCACTTCACCAGTTTCACTACCTCTCTGGGCCCGGAGGAGAATCTAAACCCACCACAGAGTTGGTGGGAGAAAGTTCCAGCACCCTCATGTTACTCCCATCCCATTTGCTCCCCTGGAAAGCACAAGAGACTAGACCATTTCCCTCCCATCTCTGAGCATCCTCTTCTGTCTTCATTATTATGCAAGCAGTATATCATATTGAGGTAATTTTATTTTCCTTGAGAAGTTTGTGCAAAGATTGGGGTTAACTGGGATCTCAGATTTGACTGAGGGGCATATTGCCAAAGCAGGTCCCAAGGTCAAAGGATACTGGCCCCTCCATCCCTTGCATGTTTAATCTCTCCCAAGGGAAAGGAGAAAAAGGTGTGGGTAGACTCAGACAGACTGACTCCTCGGAATGGAATTTTAGGTCATTGGCCACAAACTTCTTGTTGTTGGAGCTGATTTGCATTTCCAACAGGCAAGTTTTTCTAGACTGAAGTCTGAGGTTAAACACGGTGAGGTATTCAGTTTTCCCCAACCCTGCTTCCTGCATCACTGCAGAACCCTGAGGGAGTTTTGTGTGGAGAAATAGAGCGAACCTAAAGGAGCAATGTGTCCCCAGGGAAAGCTATGGGCAGGGATGTGGACAAAGCTATCCTCCAAAGAAGTGAGAGAGGAAAGCATGATTGAAAAGTGAAGGGAGGGAAAACAGGATTAAAAAAAATAGAACCTAGTATATTAGTTTCCTAGGGCTCCTGCAACAAAATACAACAAACTGGGTGACTTAAAAAATACAAAATTTTACAAAAACTTTATTTATTTTTAATTGAAATATAGTTGATTTACAATGTTGTGTTAGTTTCAGGTATACAGCAAACTGAATCAGTGACATATATATATGTGTGTATTCTTTCATATATAAGAAAATATTTATTCTACATTATATAATATAGTTATAATATTATATAATAGTATATATATAGTAATTGTATATATACTTATATAATTGTATATATTATATTATATATAACAACATTATTATAATGTTGTTGTTGTGCTTAGTCGCTCAGTCATACCCAACTCTTTGCGACCCTTTTGGACTGTAACCCACCAGGCTACTCTGTCCATGGGATTTTTCACGCAGCAATACTGGAGTTGGTTACCATTTCCTCCTCCAGAAGGCTCAGCAGGTAAAGAATATGCCTGCAGTGCAGGAGACAAAGGAAACCCTGGTTCAATCCCTGGGTAGAATATATGTATATATTGTCTTTCTCTGTCTGACTTACTTCACTTAGTACGATAATCTCTAGGTCCATCCGTGTTGCTGCAAAAGGCATTATTTTAATCTGAATAATATTCCATTGGGTATATATACCACATCTTCTTTATCTATTCGTTTGCTGATGGAACAGTAGAAACTTATTGACTCACTGTTCTGCAGGCTGGAAATCAGATCAGGGCCGGCCAGGTTGGTTCTTCCTGAGGGCTGCTAGGGAGGACCTTTTGCAGGTCTCTCTCCCAGCTCCTGGGGGCCTCGGGCGTTCTTTGGCTGTGGATTGTCTTCCCTCTGTGCATGTTTGTCTCTGTGCCCGAATTTCCCCCTTTTATAAGGACATAGTCATACTAAATTAGGGCCCAATCTAATGAGCTCATCTTAGCTTGATCATCTGCAAAGACCGTATTTCCCAATAAGATCACATTCACAGGTGCTGGGGGTTAGGACTCTAACATCTTTTGTGGGGAGACACATTTTAATCCATAGCATTCAGTGTAATCATTGTGGCTCACTAATTCATTCTTTAGCTATATTTGTTGTTGTTTAGTCGCTAAGCCATGTCCAACTCTTTGTGACCCCATGGACTATAGCCCAAGAGGCTCCTCCATCCATGGGATTTTCCAGGCAAGAACACTGGAGTGGGGTGGCAACCACGTCCAACTCTTTGTGACCCCATGGACTATAGCCCACCAGGCTCCTCTGTCCATGGGGTGTCCCGGGCAAGAATACTGCAGCAGGGTGTCATTTCTTTCTCCAGGGGATCTTCCCGCCCCACAGATTGAAACCATGTCTCCTGCTTGGCAGGTGGAGTTTTACCCTTGAGTCCCCTGGAAGCTATGTTTAGTATGCTGTTCAGCTCAGTTCAGTTCAGTCGCTCAGTCGTGTCCGACTCTTTGCAACCCCAGGAATCACAGCACGCCAGGCCTCCCTGTCCATCACCAGCTCCCAGAGTTCACTCAGACTCATGTCCATCGAGTCCGTGACGCCATCCAGCCATCTCATCCTCGGTCGTCCCCTTCTCCTCCTGCCCCCAATCCCTCCCAGCATCAGAGTCTTTTCCAATGAGTCAACTCTTCTCATGAGGTGGCCAAAGTACTGGAGTTTCAGCTTTAGCATCATTCCTTCCAAAGAATCCCAGGGCTGATCTCCTTCAGAATGGACTGGTTGGATCTCCTTGCAGTCCAAGGGACTCTCAAGAGTCTTCTCCAACACCACAGTTCAAAATCATCAATTCTTCAGTGCTCAGCCTTCTTCACAGTCCAACTCTCACAACCATACACGACCACAGGAAAAACCATAGCCTTGACTAGATGGACCTTAGTTGGCAAAGTAATGTCTCTGCTTTTGAATACACTATCTAGGTTGGTCATAACTTTTCTTCCAAGGAGTAAGCGTCTTTTAATTTCATGGCTGCAGTCACCATCTGCAGTGATTTTGGAGACCCAAAAAATTAAGTCTGACACTGTTTCCACTGTTTCCCCATCTATTTCCCATGAAGTGATGGGACCGGATGCCATGATCTTCGTTTTCTGAATGTTGAGCTTTAAGCCAACTTTTTCACTCTCCTCTTTCACCTTCATCAAGAGGCTTTTTAGTTCCTCTTCACTTTCTGCCGTAAGGGTGGTGTCATCTGCATATCTGAGGTTATTGATATTTCTCCCAGCAATCTTGATTCCAGCTTGTGTTTCTTCCAGTCCAGTGTTTCTCATGATGTACTCTGCATATAAGTTAAATAAGCAGGGTGACAATATACAGCCTTGACGTACTCCTTTTATTTGGAACCAGTCTGTTGTTCCATGTCCAGTTCTAACTGTTGCTTCCTGACCTGCATACAGATTTCTCAAGAGGCAGGTCAGGTGGTCTGGTATTCCCATCTCTTTTAGAATTTTCCACAGTTTATTGTGATCCACAGAGTCAAAGGCTTTGGCATAGTCAATAAAGCAGGAATAGATGTTTTTTCTGGAACTCTCTTGCTTTTTCCATGATCCAGCGGATTTTGGCAGTTTGATCTCTGGTTCCTCTGCCTTTTCTAAAACCAGCTTGAACATCAGGGAGTTCACGGTTCACGTATTGCTGAAGCCTGGCTTGGAGAATTTTGAGCATTACTTTTCTAGCATGTGAGATGAGTGCAATTGTGTGGTAATTTGAGCATTCTTTGGCATTGCCTTTCTTTGGAATTGGAATGAAAACTGACCTTTTCCAGTCCTGTGGCCACTGCTGAGTTTTCCAAATTTGCTGGCATATTGAGTGCAGCACTTTCACAGCATCATCTTTCAGGATTTGAAACAGCTTAACTGGAATTCCGTCACCTCCACTAGCTATGCTGTTAGATCTGTTTATTTAGTTTTTAATTTTAGTTATTGTATAGAAGTTCGATTTAGTTCTTTTGTAGTTTTGCTGTTATTTTTATAGTTTTCTTTTCTCCAGAGATATTTTCAAACTTGTTTTTTATATCTTTATATAGAATATCAGAGTTGCTTTTATGATCTCAGTCTGATAATTGAAATATCTCAAGTATTTCTAGAGTTTGATTGCTGTGTGCTTTTATTGCCCATTCTTGCTTGGTTCCTTGCTTTCTTGTGTGTTTGAGCTCTGTTATTCATTGACTTTGAAAAATTATTTTGGAGATTTCTTTGAGACCTTTCTCCAGTGATGATTTGAGTTTGTTTTTTCAGGTAATCTGGGAGCATTGCCAGATTGGGTAATTTTTAAACTAACTTCACAGCCTAAAGTTTTCTTGGTGACCCAAGTCTTGTGAATTTGGGCTGCAAACCTATATGAGCGCTAGCTTGTGGCAATATCTTCCCAGGGATTCTGCACACCCCCCTCCTCCTATGTCAAGGCAACTTTCCTGAGAGTCAGGTGTGGGTGTGGTGAAACAGGACAAGTTTATGGCTGGCTTACCCTTACCCAGAGGTTTTAACCCTTTGGGTGAACCCTGAGCTCTATGGCAATTCCAAGGCCTAGATTTCACCTGTATTTGGGCCCAATTATTCTTTATATTATATATTGTTGCCCCTCCTACTTTTACTAATCTTACATTTTATCCATTGTTAGTAGCTATTTTCAGTTGATCCAAATAACATAGTTTTCTATATTCCCAGAAACAAAGCTCCAGAGAAATTTAGGATGCCACATTTCTTCTAATCAACATTCAAAATATGGCACTGACCCTGGTTTTATCTCAAACTCTTTGTTTTCAAAAGTGGTCTAATGCAAGGTACATACATAACATTATGAGTTGAAAGAGAACTTAGAAATCAACAACCCGGACTT
The DNA here is from genome assembly GCF_014754425.2 of Oryx dammah. NCBI lineage: Eukaryota > Metazoa > Chordata > Mammalia > Artiodactyla > Bovidae > Oryx > Oryx dammah. Next base: position 29,824,534 of record NW_024070188.1, read on the forward strand.
CCCTGGAAATCCAGTGGTTAAGACTCCATGTTTCCACTGCAGGGGGCATGAGTTCAATCTCTGGTCAGGAGAACAAAGATCCCGCATGCTGTGTGGTACAGCCAAAAATAAATAAATCAATCCAACAACCCTATCCTCATTCAGGGCTTCCCAGGTGGTGCTAGTGGTAAAGAACCTGCCTGCCAATGCAGGAGACGTAAGAGATGCAAGTTCTATCCCTGCGTTGGGAAGATCCCCTGGAGAAGGGAATGGCAGTGCACTCCAGAATTCTTGCCCGGAGAATCCCATGAACAGAGGAGTCTGACAGGCTACACAGTCCATAGGGTCGCAACGAGTTGGACACGACTGAAGCAACTTGGCAGGCACACACCCTCATTCGGAAGATGAAGCCCAGAAGTTCTGAGTGGTTTCCTCAGAGTCCCTCATGAAGTGGGGGCAGGACCCGGATTAGAACTCCAGCCTCTCTGAGGCGTGTGTTCTCTTCACTCTGCTGCAGTTTGCTGGGCAACAGGAACTCATGTCAGTTCTCAGTGTCCGTTTCCCAGATGAGGAAATGTGGATGCTCAGCTTCTTTTCATGTCTTCTCCCAGAAGTTCTACATAGAACCTGTTGTGTGGTATTTTGCAGGCTTACTGCTTGAGTAGTAGAGGAGGAATATTTAGAATCTTAGAGACAAGTGAGTCTTCCTCAAAGTTAACTAAATTTGCAACAAGTAAAATGCTAATGTTTTAAACTAATGTAATAGAAACATATCATCAAAACAAAGTTTATGTGAATAAATCTGGAAGTTATCTTTGCTTTTGCATGTTCTCTCTCCCATCACGTTAATTTCAATTCCAAAATGCACCTGAATCCAACCAATTATTTGTCTTCACTACTTTTACCCTAGTTCAGCCACCTATGCCTCTTGCCTGCACCATATGATAACCTCCTCACTAGTGTTCTTGTCTCTATTTTTGTACTTCTCCATCTATTCTCTGTATAGCAGCCATATTTAACTTTATCAAATAAAAGCTAGGATGTGTCTTTCTCTGCTTAAAATGCTCTAATTCTTTCCATACCTCTTAGAATAAAATCCAAACTCTTTAATCTGACTGTATTTATTTACTCAGGCTGCTATAACAAACTGTGTGGCTTGAAACAGGAGTTCTGGAGGCTAGAAGTCCAAAATCAAGATACTGGCAGGGACATGCTCTCTCTGAAGGTTCTAGTGGTTCTGAAGGTTCTTGACTCTTCTGAGCTTCTAGTGGTTGCCTGCAATCCTTGGTGTTCCTTGATCATAGACCTATCACTTGATAGGTCTTGATTGTAGACCTATCACTTGATTGTAGACCTATCACTCTAATCTCTGCCTCCATTGCCATATGGCATGCTACCTGTGTGTCTGTGTTCAGATTTCCCTCTTCTTATAAGGACACAAGAAATTGGTATTAAGGCCCACTCTAACCCAGTGTGGCCTCATCTTAACTTGATTACATCTGCAAAAACCCTATTTCCCGGTCAAATCCCATTCACAGGCACTGGGGCTTAGGACTTGAACATGTCTTCTTGAGGAGGACAGGATTCAGTCTACAGCACTGACCTAGAAAGTCCTCAAGATTGGGCCCTGACCACCTGATAACCTCATCTTACATCCTTCTGCCCTCCTTACAATTCCAGCCACCCCGGCTCCCTTGTACTTTGAAAAAGCCAAGCTTTAGGAGGTTTACACTGACCAGTCTGTCAGCTTGGAAAGTTATTTTCCCAAGCTCCCTCTTGTTATTCAGATCTTGAAATAGGGGTCACTTCCTTATCAGCCTACTCCAGTCACCAGGTTCCCTTTTATCACATCACCATATTTTACCTCTCAGAGTAGTACTTATCACAATGTGACATTTTTGTTGTGTGTTTCTGGATTTTCCTCCTACTATGATATTAGCTCATCAAGAACAATGACCTTATCTCCCCCATTCATAGCTGTATCCTCAGCACCTAGAACAGTTCTCTGCACACAGTAGGTGCTCAATGAGTATTTGTTGAGTGAATGACTACCTCATGGAATGAATTTTTTTCCCTTTTCAGACTTAGTTTAATGATGCAACTTGGAAAGAGCAGCTCCTGCCTAAGCAATACTTAGGGACCATTGCAAAATGTATTGGGAACATGTTTCCTAAAGGGGATCATGTGCAAGTTGTAAGGTAAGAGGGGCGGTCTTCAAAGATTGGGGAGATATGGTCCCAAGTGGGTAGGTGTAGAAATTGTCCATCTTCCTGGGAGGAAGGTGGACAATTCCCTTTCCTGCTGTGGCTACAGGAACAGGAAACTTGGAACTCATTTGTATTTCTGGAATTTCTAATAATAAAAGTATAATACCAGCAGCAGTAATGATAATAAATGTTTACCGAGTTCTCACTTTGCACTAGCCCCGTACTAAATGTTTATACTTCATTCTTACCACATCCTTGTGAGAAGGTATCATCCTTACCTTACAGATGAGAAAAGGCAGACTCTGAAGGCTGAGTAACGAGACTTAGCACAGCGTTAATGAGTGACTGAGTTGGGTTTTGAACCGAGATCCAAAAGCTGGTGCCCCACTGCATGTGCCCACTGCTACTCTGGACTTCATGAGTTTGGGCTGTGCTGGGTCTTCTTTGCTGTGTGCGGGCTCTCTCTGGCTGTGGCGAGCGGGGGGTGGGTGCTCTCTAGTTGCGGTGCCTGGGCTCCTCATTGTGGTGCCTTCTCTTGTTGGCAGAGCACAAGCTCCAGAGGGCACGGCCTTCAGTAGTTACGTCAGTTAGTTGCCCCACGGCATGTGGGACCTTCCCAGGCCAGGGATCCAACCCATGTACCCAGCACTGGCAGGTGAATTCTTAACCGCTGGACCACCAAGGAAGTGCCTGGACTTGTTTTTAAATTTTGCTCTGTTGTTTCATCCTCTGCGGATATGCAGTGTTAGTCGCTCAGTCACATCCACCTGTTTGCAACCCCATGGACTATAGCTCGTCAGACTCCTTTGTCCACGTAATTCTCCAGGTAAGAATAGGGAGTGGGTTGCCATCCCCTTCTCCAGGCGATCCCTTCCCGACCCAGGGATCGAAGCCGGGTTTCCTGCGCTGTGGGCAGATTCTTTACTATCTGAGTCACCAAGGAAGCCTCTACACGTGTGTATACCCCCCAAATCACATTGCATATCCTTCTTTCACCCACCTCTTGTTGTCAACCCGACACATACTGTTTAGTTAGTACATCTGTTTCTGCCACACTTGCGTATTTCTAGAAAAATACTTGAATTTTACACTCTGACCCCTTCTCCTGTAGCATGCCCTGGCCACACATCTCGGTGTATAAGCGAATCCCTTCCCAGCTGTTGTCAGTGATTTTCTATAGCAACTGTCTTAGAGAAGGTCTTCCGCTGAAGACAGTGGGAACAAGAAACACTCCAGGCCCTTTGTTTGGATCTGTGAATGGAAAGGAAAGATGAGCCGCTCCCAGATTCCCCGGCCCCTTCGGTGGAGGCTCCAGCTGGCAGGGGCCGCCTCTACCCTTCTGCTTCATCCTTACACTATACTTTAACACAGCAAAGCACAGCCACTGGCAACCAAGCCCTGGATGAGGAATCACCACACCCATTTGATTATGGTTTTGAATTTCAGGTAAAGGTGCCAAAGCTGACAGCATCTGTATGGGGCTGTTGGCTTCGAAGGCCAAGGGTTAGGTCTCGTATGTCAGAGCAAGGCGTCCTGGGCAGCAAATCTTCCAGTCTTATGCTGCCAAGAAAGAGGTCTCCTCTTCTTCCTTCCTATTTGTTTTACCCAGTTTATCCTGCCAGATTGTTTTTAAGATTTTTAAAATAAACTATATTTTAGAATAGTTTTAGATTTAGAGAAGAGTAGCAAAGATACAGATCGGAGAAGGAAATGGCAACCCACTCCAGTGTTCTTGCCTGGAGAATCCCAGGGACAGGGGAGCCGGGCGGGCTGCCGTCTATGGGGTTGCAGAGAGTCAGACATGACTGAAGCGACTTAGCAGCAGCAGCAGTAGCAGCAGCAGCAAAGATAACAGAGGATTCTCATATACCAGACACCTAGTTCCCCTTATTGTTAACATCTTACATTATTGTGTTACATTTGTCGCAGCTAGTGAATTAATAATAATATATTGTTAAATCATATCACTATTTTAATGAGATTCATTACTTTCCCCCTGTTCTGTTACAGAATTCATCCAGGATACCTCATCACACATTCAGTCACCATGTCTCCTCTGGGCTGGGAAAGTTGCTTAGACTTTTGTTGTTTCTGATGACATTGGCAGTTTTGAGGAGTATCAGTCATGTATTCTGTAAGGGCTTCCCTGCTGGCTCAGATGGTAAAGAATCTGCCTGCAGTGAGGGAGACCTGGGTTTGATCCCTGGGTTGGGAAGATCCCCTGGAGAAGAGAATGGCAACCCATTCCAGAATTCTTGCCTGAGAATCCCATGGACAGAGGAACCTGACAGGCTACAGTCCATGGGGTCGCAAGTTGTGTTAGTCACACAACTGAGTGACTAATACTTTCACTTTCATTCTGTGAAATATTCTGCAATTTGGACTTGTTTGAAGTTTGTCCCATGATTAGATTGGGATTATGGGTTTTTGGAAAAGAGGTCTCACAAGTAAGGTGCCATTACCATCATGTCTTATCAAGGGTGCATTCTATTGACATGGTTTATCACTGTGGATGGTGATCTGGCTCCCCTAACTGAGGTCGTGCTTGACCGGGTTATCTCCTGTAAAGATACTTTTTTCCCCATTTCCATACTGTCCTCTTTGGAAGAAAGTCACTATGCGTGGCCCATACTCAGGAGTGAGGAGATATGCTCCACAATAAAATACTTAGAATTGTTATACCTGGGAGATTTGTCTATTCTCCCCATATATTTACTTAGTCAGTCATTCATTTATGTGAGTATGGAGTCATGGATATTCACTATAGACTTTTTTGTTTGTTTGTTTACTACTTTATCTGTCGCTTGTGTTGCTACTGGTTTGACCATTGAAACTCTTTCAGATGACTCCTGTGTGCCTGTCACCTACCCCTTTCATTGTGTATGTAGGTGGTTTTCTAATTTAATACTTTCCTACTTTTTGGCACAGTAAGATGACCCAGGCTCATCTTGTATATTTCCGGCCCAAGCCCTAGAATCAGCCATTTCTCCAAGGATACCTGGTTCTTTTCATTGAAGAATGGTATTAGAAATCAAGATAGCAGCATTTTGTTTTATTTTATCCATTAAAAAACAAAACAAGCCATTAAAAAAGAAAGCAGCAATGAAAAGCAGTCTGGAGCAGGGTTGAAACACAGGTCAGCAGTGAAGAGGTGAAGTAACTGACTTACTCATATTTTTAGGGTGGAGAACTGAAATTAGAAACTTGTCTGTTGAACCATGGTACAAAGAGTGATTTGTTGGGATTGATCCACCACCCAGTCATCTCTCCCTTAATCCATAACAACCAATCTCAGCTCCTCATTTGTGGTTTCAAGTGAGAGACATTCAAGGTGGCTGCTTGTCACTACCAAAGAATGCACTCATCTGCACTCTTAGGCTCCACTGCAGGAAAAAACCCTGAGAAGCATTTGGAAGACCAGCTCCTGCTCTCTTTGCCAGCAGGATCCAGTGTGCTCTGTGAGCAGAAAGCTCAGCAGAGTAGACAGAGCTTCAGGGCTGCTCACTGGCTGGCTGGCTGGAAAACCCTGTCGCAGGAACCTCAGGAGCACAGGGGCTCCGGTGGGGAACTGACCCCACCCTGCACCCTGCCCTCAGGAGGCTTACGAGCTTCAACTCTTCACACCTCTGTGTGTCCCACACCCACTGCCTGACACAGTCATTTCCTGGGCGGCTCCACTGTAAGGACGGGGTGCAGAGCTCAGCTCTGGGTGTGATCCAAACTTGACTCTTGATCATGAACTTGAATCTGAAGTTCACTTTCCAAAGCAGCACAGTAGAAAGGGATGGAAGCATGATGGAGTAGCAGTGGTTAACTGAGCCCAGGAATGAGCCTGGGAAGGTGTAGGGGGCATCTGCAGATTTTTCACAGATTCCATGGGTTCTCTCTTGCAGCTCAAGTCTCGGGTCCTCATGACTCCTTTAGCCCTGTCTCCTCCACGGAGCACACCGGAGCCCGACCTCAGCTCCATCCCTCAGGATGCAGCCACCGTACCCAGCTTGGCAGCCTCACAGGCTCTCACAGGTAGGTCAGGTGAATGAACTCCAAGGCTGTGATGACTTGTCCACAAGCCAAAGTTCTTTTGTGAACTAGTGAACCACCACCTTGATGGCTCAAACGAAGGATTTAATGTGTGTTAGCTGGACAACACATAGGATGACCAAATTCTCTGAGAACATCTATTTAAATGTCTCACAGCCTGAATTATTTGCAATTGTTTTTCAATGCATCTTGAGTTCAGCTGGTTGCTGTGGGTGGATGGGGACTAGAAAGAGTGGTTGTTGGCCCAGCTTCTTCTCTTCAGAGACAGGTTAACTTTGTACCAATAGCGAGCCTGCTCACCTCAAAGAGTTCTGTCCCTGTGTTTGTGCTTCCAGATCTCCTAAGGATCCTGATGTTCCCCAGTCCCACCTAGTACCAGCCAGTCCAGTCAGGGTAGAGCTCTGCCCAGTCTCTCTGATGGGGTGTCCACCAGTGGACCGACAGTTCCATCCCAAGAGTAACAGCAATAGGATGGTCTTTTTCTCTCTCTTATGCACACACACACACACACACACACACACACACACACACAGATCCCCCTCATCACAAACCACCCCCAGCCCCATCCCACTTAAATTCCTTGGTGCCCTCCCCATACTGTTAGGTAAAAACCAAACTTTGCAGTATGGCCTACAAGGCCCTGCTTTAGTCTTTAGGGCCCACCATAAGATCATTGCATATTCTGTCTCCTTTTTCTGGAATGATCTTTCCTCTGGTCACCCTCTCTTGTATCTCAGCTCAGGTAGTGGTGGTGGTTTAGTCGTTCAGTCATGTCCAACTGTTGCGACCCCATGGACTGCAGTCCATCAGGCTCCTCTGTCCATGGAATTTTCCAAGCAAGGATATTGGAGTGGGTAGCCATTTAGTACTCCAGGGGATCTTCCCAACTCAAGGATGGAACCCAGATCTCCCACATTGCAGGCAGATTCTTTACCATCTGAGTCTCCAGAGAAGCCCCATCTCGGCTCAGGTACTGCCCTCAAAAAAGCCCTCACTGACTTTCCTGCCAGGGTTCCCAGGAAGAGCTCTTCTAGCCCCTCCCTAGTGTTTTTGCAGCCAAGGTCCCACATCACTTTCTGTAGTTCTCTGAGTAGATCTATCTCCTCTGCTGGGCCCTAAGCTCTCTGAAGCCAGGGATCGTGTAGATTCGGTTCACCATTTTCTCTGTAGGGCCTAGCACACTACTGCCTGGCATGAAGGTCCCTTGTCAATTCGGTTTTACTGAATCATCTGGGCTTAGTAGGGGAGAAGTCAACCTGGTAGAGTGAAAAGAGCACACAGGTCATTACATCAGAAAGACGTGAGTTCCAATCCCTGTTGCATCACTAATTATACTTTCTGAGCCGCCACTTTTTACCTCAGTTTCTTCATTACCAACAAAATAATAATATTTAGTTCTCAGGTTTATTTTGAGAATCAAACAAGATAAAGTATATACAATGCCTGGACTGTATAGTAGCTGCTCAGTAAAAACTAGTTTTCTTCAACTTTATTACTCTTTAATCCTTCCAAAATTCTTTTGGTTTCCTCTTAAAGTCTCTCTTCAACACTCCTCTGCACTAGTGGCCCCCAAGGTAAGATGCTCATACCTGGGCTGGGGACATAGGGAGACGTAAGAGGAGTCATTAACCTGTGGAAGAAAAGATGATACCTACTATTAATATTTCTTTTTATATCACCCTTTAAATTTTTTCTATTTTTTGGTTGCATTTTAAATGTATGCAATACATTAATATGGTTGAGAATGTCTATAACCTATAAATACATAAACACATTTGGGGACACATGCTCAAAAGATTTTTTTACCAGTATGATGTATTTAAAACTGCAGGGAGGATTCTGCTGGTGATCCAGTGGTTAAGAATCCACCTGCCAAGGCAAGGGACACATGTTCAGTCCCTGGTCCAGGAAGATCCCACATGACTCGGGGCAACTAAGCCTGTGTGCCACAACTACTGAACCCATGCTTTAGAGCCTGTGCTCCACAACAGGAGAAGCCACCGCAATGGGAAGCCAGTGTATTGAAACTGGAGGGTAGCCTGCATGCAGCAACAAAGAGCCAGCACAACCAAAAATAAATAAAAAGAAAAAAATTTAAAAAAAACTAAAACTACAGGGGCTTTTGGTTGGGCTCACCTAAATAGACTACCGAGTGTTCATTATCCCTGAGATTGTTGATAGAATTCTCTTTAGAACTCATTGATTAGCATCATGTTGATTTTTTTTTTTACCTGAAGGTTAACAACAACAATGATGGCAAATGCCAAACATTATGTATAGCTTGTGAGCTTCTTGAGAGGAGGAGGGAAGGTTTGCTTTTTTTTTTTTAATGGGAGATAATTGCTTTACAATGTTGTGTTGGTTTCTGCCACACAATGAATCAGCCATAAGTATACATCTTTCTCCTTCCTCTTGAACCTCTCTCCCACTTCCCACTCCATCCCAACCCTTTAGGTCATCACTGAGCATCAGGCTGAGCTCCCTGTGTTATACAGCAACTTCCCACCAGCTATCTATTTTACATGTGGTAATGTATATGTTTCAGTGCTACTCTCTCAGTTTGCCCAGAGGGAAGCTTTTATATGTGTATATGCCCAGCATAGAAATACATTTGTACAAATGGTCCATAACTGTCTACAATTCAGATTTGAATACATTGGAGGGGATACACCTGTCTGTCTCTTCCCAACCAGGAGGCTGTCTTGAGAGCAAGCCCTGGCAGTTGGAGGTGATTGACTCTTTTGTCTCTTTTACTTGTCAAGTTGGGAAGAATTGGTGCCACTTTGGCCTTTTCAGCTTTCCCAAGGCCAGAGCCAAGGGGACATGGCTGAGGCATCCTGCTCCCGCCTCACCCCCCACCCCGCCCCACATACAGCAGCCACCCCAGGTCTGATGTGCTTTGATACTGAGGGCTTTGTGGGTCTGTTTCCACAGTCTGCCTCTACATCAACAAACAAGCCAATGCAGGACCGTACCTGGAGAGGAGGAAGGTGCAGCAGCTCCCTGAGCACTTCGGGCCTGAGCGGCCGTCAGCAGTCCTGCAGCAGGCTGTGCAAGCGTGCATCGACTGTGCCCACCAGCAGAAGCTGGTCTTCTCCCTGGTCAAGCAGGGCTATGGTGGCGAGATGGTGTCAGGTAAGGCCCTGGAGTGGGCTGTATGAGGAGGGCAATGCAGGAGACCCCGGTTCAATTCCTGGGTTGGGAAGATCCCCTGGAAAAGGGATAGGCTACCCACTCCAATATTCTTGGGCTTCCCTGGTATCTCAGACAGTAAAGAATCCATCTGCAGTGCAGGAGACTTGAGTTTAATCCCTGGGTTGGGAAGATCCCCTGAAGGAGGGCATGGCAACCCACTCCAGTATTCTTGCCTGGAGAATCCCCACCGACAGAAGAGCCTAGCAGGCTACAGTCCATGGGGTTGCAAAGAGTCAGACACGACTGAGCGACTAAGCATGGCATCCATGGGTATGCCAAAGAGGAAAGCAGCTGAATCAGGCTTGGGGGACTGTGGCCAGGGTCTGTCCCCATCTGCTGGGCTCCAGGGGCCTTAATGAGCCTGTGTGCCAAAGGGGCTTGAGAAGAAGAGGCTCCCTGACCTTGGTAAGAAGACTAGACATCTGAATCCTCTCCCTTGACTTGTCCCTTTCTCTCATCTCCACTTCCAGCGCATCAATAAATCCTATTGTTCTAACTTCAAAATATATTCAGAATCAAGCCACTTTTCATGACCACAGTAACCACTCTGGTTCTTTCCAAATCTAAGCCAGATCATGCCCCTCCTCTGCTCCAAATCCTCAGCAGCTCTCATGTTACTCCCAGAAAAAGCTCACATCCTTACAGGGGCTCCCAGGCCCCATGTGACCTGGCTCTGGTCACTTCTCTTGTTGTTTTTTTTTTTTGTCACTTCTCTTAAGTCCCCCATTTGACTCTGGCCACAGTGGCTTCCTTCTTATGTCCTCTAACCATGCTCCTCCCACCTCAGGACATTTGCACCTGCTGTTCTCTCTTCTGGAATGTTCTTTCTCCAACTGTCCATGTGACTTGCTCCTAGACTTCCTTCAGATTTATAGTCAAATGCCACCTTCTCAAAAAATCCCTTTCCTGACTACCCTGTCTGACATATCAGCCTTTGTCACTATTTGTTCTCCCTTCCTCCATTTCATTCCTTTTTCATAGCACTTGTCACTGTGCAGGGAAGTGGGGGAAGTTCATGGTCTCAACCTATCTCACTGGATATGTTTTTGTTTGTATTTAACAAGAGCTCAATCCCACCTCCCATCACAGCACACTCCTCCAGTTTCCACCCTGACTGAACAGCCTCCAGAGGGAGGGGAAGTTGTCAGCACAGGCAGAGGCAGACTTCAGAGCTCTGCCCTCTTCAGCTGCTCCTCTGACTGAGACTCTGTCTTCTCCACGTGTACAGTGGTTGTCACCACTTGCCCTTAAGCCCTGGGAGCTCCAGACCTTTGCAAGATGCTTTGAATCCAAGAGGACAGCCTGGTGTCTTCTCTGGCCCAGTATCACGGAGACAGCCTCCATATACCCAGCCAAAAGGGAGACAACTTTCCATTCACAGGGCCGTACAGGTGACCCTGCTGGCCAGCTAAGAGAGGATTTGAGAGAGGGGCCTCTAATGTGGCTGTGTCCTGCAAAACCAAAACACGAGTGTTTTACTGGACTCCAGGTCAATAACCAGGGTTTGCAGGTGGGGAGATTTTGCAGCACAGCTTCACCAGCTCATCCTGACTCAGCCCTCCTTCTGGAGCTCCCTCTGAGAAGGAAGCTGGGTCTGTCTTGCTGGTAACTGATTAAAACAGAACTTGACGAGATCTGGGTGCATGTGTCTGACCCAGGGTGACTTCTAAGAGACTCCAGCAGATGCGGGCAGAAGAGAGGAGGAAGAAGAACTGCACCAAGAGGGGCCCAAGAGGAGAGTCCCACTCAGACCTCTGAGGGCTCTTTGGCTGTTCTTTCCTGATCTGAGAGCCAGGTTCTTGAACCTGGACTGCTCTCCGAGGTTGAAAGCCTTGTCCTTTTCCTGGCTAAACAGCAGTGCTCAAGATACAGTCCAGTGCTCAGAGAAAGCTCTTCCTGCACTCTGTGCCCCTCCCTCTTGAGTGAACCCCACCCAGGTTCTTTGTGGCCCTGCGCTCTGGGCTGGGAGGGCAGACCCCTAACTCTCTGGTCTGCTGCTCAGCCCTCCTGTGGCCTCAGGGGCCTCGGCGCTGGCGAGGAGGTTCTGCAGAGCCTGGCACCGATGCCCGAGCAGGCAGAGCACTGTCAGGCTTCCCTTGGCCGAGGGGTTCCCAGGAAGGCCAGAGTGGAGTGCCTGGTCTTGGAGAATGCAGGAGCACTGAGGAGCCTCCTCCTTGAGGCTGTGAAGCGGCTCAGTGGTCTTCCGCTTTTCTGGTGGTGATGTAGAAGCCCAGCAAGATGACGATTGCTCCAAGGTGGTTTAGGGAGGGGCTTAAGGAGAAGGACCCGGGCTCCCCCGCTCTCCACCTAGAACCCGAGCCGTCAGACACTGCTTTTTAAACATCCTCATGGGCACAGCATGTAGAAAATGGTGACGCTAGTGCGGGCGTCGTGCACCCAAGGAACTGAAACCTCCGTGACTGGGCCTCGGGCCACCCCAGAGGCTGAGGTCCCACGTCACAGCACCACGGCCCAGTCCCAGCACACCTGTTGTGATACTCCACCTTAGCCATGTTCTCCCAGAGGGCTAGCTGTTGTGATCTCACATGTTACCCGTCTGCTTCCAGGAGGTGGGATGTTCCCACTGTGTGAGCTTCCAGGAGTCTCTGGGAATGTGGACACACTGATCTAAGGCATAGGCCTGATGCCCCAGACCCTCCTGCTGTGTGGTCAGTCTCCATCTCACCTAGTCTTTTAAGGTATGGGAGGTGAGCAGTGGTGCCCGCCCCTCCATGCTCCCCCTCCCCCCAAGAGGGAATTTCCAGCATGTCCCCGAGGTCAAGATCCTCCTTACTGAGCACCTTGGCAGCTCTTTGCTGACACTCCCAATCAGAGTCATTATTCTGGGGTATTAAAGTGACAGGCAAATGCCACTTAGAGGCCACAGGAGCTGGAAAAACACTCCAGGCCTTCTCAGTTTCCTCGTCTACATTATGGGATCATAACCTTCTTTCCACTGTCTTCACAGGACAGTCAGACAGCATAAATGAGGTGATAGACATGAAAGCTCTTGTTAAATTATAAAAAGTTACTTATTCTTTTTATTTCTAATTTGAATGGGTGCGTGTGTGAGAGAGTTTCTTTTTCAGTTCTGAAATCAAAGTTAGCTCTGGTCACCCTGTCCCAGCCCTTGCCGTGCGCTAGCCTTTGGGAGCTAGAGTATAAAAGGCTAGATTGCCTTCCACGTGTGTGCACTGAGGGCAGAGCCTGGGGGAGGAGGGGAGCAGAATGTCCTGGGGGGATCTTCTCAGGTGTTCCCCACACTGGAGCTGGTGTGTGAGCTTCATGAAGCAACAGGGTTCCGTGAGGAGGATTACACAAAGAAACAAGTTCTCAGCTGGAGGAACTGGTGTTTCTTCAAAATTCTGGTAACCCTAGAGAAATTGTGACCCAGCATCACTGGCGAGAGAACACGGTTGGAGTTCTTTTACAAAGACTCCTCCCCAGAAGGCTGAATGAACCCTGAGCGCTGGGTTAGAGTTGGACACCTCAGTATGAACTCAGTTTTATCTGAATATACATATATACCCAGTGGCACGACGAATCTGCTTGCAGTGCAGGAGACGTGCAGGAGACGTGGGTTCAATCCCTGGGTCGGGAAGATACCCTGGATGAAGGCGTGGCAACCCACTCCAGTATTCTTGCTGGGAAAATCCGGTGGACAGAGGATCCTGGCAGGCTATAGTCCATAGGGTTGCAAAGAGTCAGACACTACTGAAGGGACTGAACACACACCCACGTGCACACACACACACACACACACACACACATCTAGGTATAGACATTTATCAAGACCCACCTTTGATCCAAGTCTGTTTATCTAGAGTTGCTTAAAAAATGAGGGTGTGTCGTAGGGATGCAGGGGTTAATTTGTAAGCTCCCAAAAGATAAAAACTGGAATAATTTAGCAATAAAATAAATAACATAGTATTGGACAACCCACAGTACAAAATAAATATATTGAGTCTATACTGATATTAATGAATAAACAAATAAATAAGTGGAGGAGAAGGGACAAGTCTTCCTTATGGAAGAATTTCAGATTATATAGGGACTGTTCCCTCTTTTCCCTCTTCAGGAGGTAGAGCTTAATCCCTCCATTGCCCTTGAATGTGGGTAGGACCATGTGACTTATTTCCCAGGAACAGAGTATGAAGAATACAGTGGAGAAACATAGCAAACACTTTCTTGGCCAGGAGGTGAAGGTTAACATCCCAGGGATGTCATGTGTCTGTCTGATGCAAGGAGAAGGGTGCTTTGCTTCTGCAGTCTTCCTCCTCAAAAACCCATTTGAAAGTGTTAGTTGCTCACTTGTGTCGAACTCTTTACGACCCCCTGGAGTGTAGCCCACCAGCTTCCTCTGTCCATGTAATTCTCCAGGCAAGAATACTGGAGTGGGTTGCCATTCTCTTCTCTAGGGGATCTTCCCAATCCAGGGATCGAACCACAGTGTCCTGCATTGCAGGTGGCTTCTTTACTGTCTGAGCCATCAGGGAAGCTCCCCCAAAACCATAACCCCAGTCAAATCATGAGGAAAAACGTCAAACAAACCAAATTTAGGAACATTTTACAAAGTACGTGATCAGTACTCAAGACTGTCAAGATCATGAAAAACAAGAAAAGACAGAAATAGTCACAAATCCGAGGACACTGAGTTCACGCAACAGGTAGAGCCAACGTGATCTCCTAAATGAGATCCTGGAACTGAAATAGGATGTTAGTGAGAAAACAGGTGAAATCCAAATAAAACTTAGTTAAAAGCACAGCAGAGCTGACCACACCAAGACCTGTTCCCCAGGGTTGATGGGCTTGTGGCTTTCTCCAGAGTCCTGCTCTGAGTAGCTGTGTCTGTGCTCTTCCAGTCTCCGCCTCCTTTGATGGGAAGCAGCACTTGCGGAGCCTGCCCGTGGTGAACAGCGTCGGGTACGTCCTCCGCTTCCTCACCAAGCTGTGCCGAAGTCTCCTATGTGACAACCTCTTCAGCCACCAGCCCTTCCCCAGGGGGACCAGCGCCTCCGACAATGCCCCCGAGAGCCAGGAAGGCAGGATGGAGTCAGGTAGGCTTTTGCCGTCTGTCCTCAGGGCCTGCAGGTGGTTCCGGGTGTCCCTGCCCTCCCAGGGCAGAGGAGGCTGCCACTGAGGGAGTTCCTGGGAGCTCTAGGAGCTAGAGGTTCCCTCCTTCCGCTAGAGGTTCATGAGCTGCCCCTCTGGGCATCTGAGGCACAGTGAGAGCCGGCCAGGACCAAGGACACCCTGACGGTCCGCACCCAGGCGACAGTGGAAGAGATGGCTCCAGCTACTGAGGGCTGACATTGTAACTTTTAGGCCTATGTTATTAGAATGTAGACACTAAGACCGCATCCCTTGTAATGAGTGATCTTTTTTCCTCTCTTCTAATTAAGACTCTTGGGCATTTATTCATCATTGTCAAATAATTGAAGGACTACTAACCTAAGTAACAAAGAAATCCTGAAGAAACAAGGGCTAACGAATTGATTACGTTGGTCCTGTCTGGGGGCCTCAGGTTCCTACCCAGGTCAATAGAAGGTGTAATCGAGTGTCTATCATGGCAGGAATTTGACCTGGCTGTAAATCATATATGTCCTCCAGTGAGACTTAGTGTATCTCCCTCATCACAGGACGGAATGCATCCCAGGAGCTGAATGCCTTTTGTACCACCAGCTCCAGAATAGCTCAGTGTAGGGAAGTGGTCGGTGGGAAGGGCAAGGCCACATGGACAAACTTACCACACCATTGTCTGCCCAATAGGCTAGGTGCCAGTGGGAGCTGTTCATCACCCACATAATGGCCCTGAGTTATGGATTTGCAAAGAGTTGAACATGAGTCCAGATTTTAGATTTCAGGTTTCAAGGATGAGCAGACATGTCGCCTTTTATCTTTCTCTGGAAGCAGTGTTGTTGATACGTAAAGAAAACATAGATAGTGAAACTGAAATCTAGCCATTATGTTATTCTGCAAACATTTGCTGACCCCTTTCCTATTCCAAGTACCTTGTGAGACCCTGTCTTGGAATAAGGCAAATATGTAACCTTAGGAAGTTTTTGAGGTATTGAGTGACCAGTGTGAATAATTAAAAAAACCAATACATTTGCAGTTATGTGCTCACAGACAGGTTTAGAGAGTTCAGCAGAAGGATACTTATAATCAGAGTGGCTATACTTTAAACCTAGGAGGACATCAGGGAAGATTCTTAGCATAGATTTTTCCCATATAATGTCAAGAACCTTGTCTACAATTTTACTTTAAACTCTCTGAGACTTGGGAAACAGGAAGAAATCTGTCTTTTACAAAGAAAGATACCTAATTAAATATAGCCTGTGTGAGCAGATGCTATATACTTCTGTATTTTCTTGATGTCTCTGTATGTCTGAACTTGAGAAAGTCTTCTTATGTCTCTGGGCCTCAGTTTCCTGTGTGAAATAAGGGGTTGAGTTGCTCATGTATAACCTTCTGGTTCTGACAGTCTATGAATCTGGCCTCTCCTATAAACCTTGGTTGACTCAGAAACATTTTGTAAAGCTAATGTATCTTCCAGTGAATCTTGCAATGAGAACAGCAGATGACTGATTTCATTTGACAAACTCCTAAGTCATCGTTATATTGAATAAGCAATGACCTATGGGACATAATCATAAAGTCATAGAACGCATGTCTCCCATTCTCCTTGAAATAAATGTCGCCTGTGAGACCACTTATTCCATGTCCATGGATGAAATTTAGGGCAGGTCTCCTGCCTTTCCTGGCTCCTTTCAGAAAACAAAACATTCTTTAGTGAATAGTTAATATCCAGGTCAGTGTGATCATCAAACTTTAAGTTTCACTCAAAGATGTAACTACTCCCCATTCCCAGCGCAGCCCTGTTTTGGGCCAGTTGCCTGCAGCAGCAAAGGAAGGTATGGTTGGCTTCTCTTCACCTGCCTAATCCTGTGTTTTTGCCCCTTCCGTATGGAGCTAGCAGTGATTCCAAAACCTTCCTGATCAAAGTGAGGGAAGGAGCAGAGACAAGAGGTAGGAGAGTTTTTGCTTGACTAATCCCACTGTGAGCTGGCATGAGGCTCCCTGGTTCTGGCGGGTGTTTCAAGCTGATTCTTCATCCTGAGGGCTCTTGTTGTTATTGTTCAGTCGCTAAGTCGTGTCCAGCTCTTTGTGACCCCATGAACTGCAGCACTCCAGGCTTCCCTATCCTTCACTGTCTCCCTGAGTTTGCTCAAACTCATGTCCGTTGAGTCAGTGATGCCATCCAACTATCTCATCCTGCATCGTCCCCTTCTGCTCTTCCCCTCTATCTGTCCCAGCAACAGAGTCTTTCCCAATGAGTCATCTGTTCACATCAGGTGCCCCAAGTATTGGAGTTTCAGCTTCAGCATAAGTCCTTCCAATGAATATTCAGGGTTGATTTCCTTTAGGACTGACTGGTTTGATCTCCTTACTGTCCAAGGGACTTTCAAGAGTCTTCTCCGGCACCACAGTTTGAAAGCATCAATTCTTTGGTGCTCAGCCTTCTTTATGGTCCAACTCTCACATACATACATGACTTCTGGAAAAACCATAGCTTTAATTATGGACCTTTGTCGACAAAGTGATGTCTCTGCTTTTTAATATACTGTCTAGATTTGTCATAGCTCTTCTTCCAAGGAGGAAGCATCTTCTAATTTTGTGGCTGTAGTCACTATTCGCATTGATTTTGGAGCCCAAGAAAATGAAATCTGACGCTGTTTCCATGGGTCCTTTGGAGATTCCCCCATCTCTCATCTGCACGTTCCTTGTCAAAGACTCTTTTCTGGCTGGTCACTTACTGTTCTTCCCACACCCTCAAGGCATCTGCAGGTAAATCTCTGGCTTCTCTCTCCTGAGGCCCCCTGTGCCTCCAGATAGTCCCATAGAAAGGATCTAAGCTAATCTCACTTCAGATCTGGTCTCTTAGAAACACTCACACATCCTTTGCCCAAACAAACTCCAGGCTGGCGGGCTGATCTTTGCACCACCTCTCCTTTGTTCTTCCATCAGACTTTTTTTCTCATGGAAATGAAACAATAATACTTTCTGTCTCTTGAGTTCCAGGGTCAGAGATCAAGCTATTCACAGGGCCACACTGAAGCCCATGGGAACATGGGACAGTTTTTTCTCCACAAGTCATCTTCTATCCAACCTGCTTTTCAGCCTCTGCAGTTGGGTGTGCCGCTGCATGTGGGTGGTCATCTACAGCTATAAAACTGGCTTCCCACCACCTCCATTTCTTTTTGCAAGATTTCCACACTTGACTGTTGTATGGGGATCCTACTGTCTTGCAACTTCAGCCAAAACTAAAACTAAAATAGTTTCATTTTAACATTCTGTCCCAGGAACCCCCCTCCAGCTTTCCTTAAATGATCATTGAGGAAGCCCTTGCCTTGATTTCCACCATATTCTCTCCCCTCCCAAACCCACCATGCTGAGTGAAGTTCCTGTCTTTTTCCTGGAAGTAGCCACCTTGTTTCTTCCCTTGACTGGGGCAGGTATTTCTGCCTAAAGCTGATTTCCTTCCTAGGTGTCATGGCTTTGGAAGCAATGACTTCAGTTGTCATCAAGAACCTTTCCCCAGCCCATGGATGCTTTGAAAAAATGAATTGCTCTAGATCAACCAACTTGTGGAAATTGCTCTGAGCAGCCCCCTGGCACATGTCTCTCCTACCTGTCTGCGTGGGGCCTAGGATGATACCATTAAAGTGTTTGACTTTAGAATAAGACATTGCCTCTTTAGGACTGCCTTGTCAAAGTTCCCTTGTGTGCATGCTAAGTCACTTCAGTCATGTCCAACCCTTTGCGACCCTATGAACTGGAGCCCACCAGGCTCCTCCGTCCATGGGATTCTTAAGGCAAGAATACTGAAATGGGTTGCCACGCCCTTCTCCAGGGGACCTTCCTGGCCCAGGGATCAAACCTGTGTCTCTTGTGTTTCCTGCGTTGGCAGGTGAGTTCTTTACCACCAGTGCCACCTGGGAAGCCCCAAAGTTGCCTTAAAGGATAACATATCAAGCTATTATTACCTTGGATGAGGAATTGCTTTATTACCCACTTTCCCACCATTGTGGCAAGAAAGGCAGGTGTATTTATGAGGAAAGGGCTGAGGTCTTTGTTGACTTAAGGCTTCATATCCATGTTATTCCTAAACAAGATCATACAGTCTTGAACTCATTTGAACCAGATCCTGCTCTGCCCCAAGGTTGCTCATTCAAAGCTGGAGTGTTCCAGGCTTGGTGCCACACAGTTAGAGGGTTTGTCAGCATTCATTAGGGCGTTTCCAGAAGACAGTAAATCAGACAGTTAAGAAAATACAAAGCCAGGACACACAAGGAACTGTCACAGAAACTAAGATGTTTGTGTTTTGTTTTTTTTTTAAAGGATGATTTGGGAAAGAAATGATTTTCTGTTCTAGGATGTGACAGCAGGTTACATGGATTTGTTCTCCATGGTCCTGAAGATATAGTTAATTAACCTTCAAGTCTTGTCACTCAAGTTCTGGTCAGGAGCATCACCATCACCTGAGAAAGGAAAAGCTCAACAGCCTCCCTCACTCCTTCACAACAGATCCCAGGTGTTTAAAGACACATTAAAGCTTGAGAAGTATGGGTGTAAGGAATACTCTCCCAGACTTGGCAGCTGAATAACAAAGTGGAACTCTCAGAAGATGGCTCCCTCAGGAGTCAGGTGGCATTGACATTGTAAAGATCTTTGAAAAGTCAAAACTGTTTAGAAGTAGATGGAGCTGCTTGGATGGTGTGATCTCCTCATTACTGGTGACAAAGCAGATGTCCACTTGTCAGGGCCATCAGGCTGAACTCGAGCATCCAGAGGATGTAAGGGCAAGATGTCCTCTCTGGTCCCTTCCAAGCTGAGAGTCACAGCTGGCAGTGGCAGAGAACAGCCGCAGACAGTAAGAGGTGAGGGTCCCCAGGAGCCCTGTGGTGGGATCCCCCAGAAGGGAAGATGAGGATACCAAGGTAGAAGGGCTCCCAGTGGAGCAAAGAGTGTGCTTCTTCCCAATCTCTCCCTCAGACCTTTCCAACATAAACTCTCTCATCAAATGACCTTTCTCTTGTGCTCAGGGAAAACCAGCTTCAGACCCAATCAGCTGCCTGAATTCAGTCTGAACCGTGGAGTTCTTGGCTTGAGATTGGGAATTTCAGTCATTTTCCTCTATGTCTATTAACTGACAGCCAAAGGTTCATGTTATCGGGTGGAGAGCAGCTCTCTGGGTGCTTTAGGAAAGTGGAAGCAAAAACATGGATTTGATAACATTTTTGGTTCTGGATTTGGATTTGATAACAATTTTACTTTACCTTTGAATGGTGGCTTCCCTGGTGGCTCAGAGGGTAAAGCGTCTGCCTGCAATGCGGGAGACCTGTGTTCAATCCCTGGGTCGGGAAGATCCCCCGGAGAAGGAAATGACAACCGATTCCAGTAATCTTGCCTGGAGAATGCTGTGGATGAAGGAGCCTGGGAGGCTACAGTCAATGGGATCACAGAGAGTTGTACATGACTGAGCAACTTCACTTTGAATGTTGGGGAAAAAAGGTCTCAGTTGTAAGTAAACTTTAGCCAGTGCTTCTCCACTTTGTGCCCTGGAACCACCTGGGCATCCTGATGAAATATGGACTCTGGCTCAGGATGGCTGGAGTGGGCTGAGAGCCTGTGTTCCTGACAGGCTCCCAAGGGATGCCCTGTGCCGTTGCTGCTTAGGAACACAAGGAATGAGAACGTGTGTGCTGATGGAGTCCTGCTCACAGAGGGAAATTTATGTCAGGTTTTCAGTAAAATATACCTATCTACTCTAGGATGCTGCCACCCTGTAGAAACATTGGCACTGAGGATGAGCTGGATGAGATGTCCATGGGTGTGAGGGGGCAGAGTGGTCAGGCAAAGTGGCACAGGTGAAGATGCAGGTGAGAAAAGGGAGATTTGCAGTGCTGGGTAAGAAGGTGAAAGAAAGAAAAGAATGATGACTGGCACATTTCTCAGTGTGGCCCGACCAGCACTGGCAGGAGGGTCTTTGTTGCCTTCCAAGCTTCCGCATTCCTAGAAGACCCTAGGGATCCATTCTCTCAGACCCTTGTCTGCACAGCATTCATGGCTTTTAATTCTGCCTTAAACTGCTAGAATCCAGGTCCAGACCTCATCTCCCTAGGTAGACTTGAGGGCGGGAACTTGGGGAAAGCCTGAAACACAAGTCCACAGTAAATATTTTACTGACTCCAATTCGGTGTGACAAAACAGAGCAAACTGTGCTCACCAAGCGCTGGGGAGATCTTTGGAAACCACAAATGTGATAGCTGGAGTCTTTTGCGAGATCTAATTTAGTGATTGGTTTCCTGCCTTCTGAAGTTTTGACTTGATGGGAACAAATTGTTTACTTTTTGTTGAGTAGCTTTTTTGATACACAAATGGTGAGGGTGGGAGATGAGAAAGGCCATTGATTCTTGATGCTTGATGTTTTCTTCCTTGGCTGATGGTCTTGGAGACAGGCACCTGAAAACCCTTGGAATAACAGACATGCACAGTACCTTCTGCATACCCAGCATCCAGAAATCAAATCTGCTTCCTTGTTGAAGTACAAATTTGTCTAATGTAATAGCTCTACAAAAGAATAACTATGCAGAGATTATCTCTTTCCAAAAGGTTGTTTATTTCTAAAAGGCAATAGAGCGTATCAAGTGGTATGAGTTCCATTATATAGAAACATCCATGTGGTCAGACAGCAAATGTTTTTTGAGTTCTCTCTACTTGTGATGCCTGCAGAGCTGAGGCCACTTGTTCAAAGCCAACCGGAAAGGCAGAAGCAAAGTGGAAACTGAGCCCAGGTCTCCTCCCTGGCCCTTTGCTTTTCCTCCCAAGCGTATTGATAGGGCCCCATTACCCAACACTCACTGAGTGGGGTATATGTCCTGTTTCCTGGCTCAGAAGTGTGACCACACAAAATGGATGTTCACAAGTGGCTTGTGGTACCCTTGTGTCACTTCTTCTAGCAAAGGTGTAAAAGAACAAAACAAACACCAATGCTCACTTAGCAAAATCTAGGCAGAAACTGAACTCTAGGTAGATCAGTTATCCTTTCTCCTTCTGGGTTAATATCTTGGCCGCAAGGAGTGTCTCATCCTTATCCTCGTGCCCTAGTTGCATCATTGCTGGATGACATCCACAGGGCAGGCAGAACCTATCATCCTAGACACCAGGAGAACTTCCTCATCCCTACAAAATCCACACAAAGTGGCCTACGCCGCCAACACTAGGCATGGTTTGCATGCTCAGTCACTCAGTCATGTCCAACTCTTTGCCATCCCATGGACTGCAGCCCACCAGGCTCCTCTGTCCATGGAATTTCCCAGGCAAGAATACTGGAGTGGGTTGCCATTTCCTACTACAGAGGATCCCAACGCAGGGATCAAACCAGTGTTTCTTGCATCTCCTGCACTGCAGGTGGATTCTTTACCACTGAGCCACCTGGGAAGCCCCAGGCATGGTTTAACCCAGTATTTTAAATAATATATGAAACGATCGGGTTAAAAAAAGAACAATGAAGGAAGGCATATGCAGGCCAATGATCAGAATATTGCAGAGCTATGTTCATCCTGTTTTGGCATGGGCTATATGAACAAAATGAGTGGTTTAATTTTCAAGCCTTGTGTTGAAATTGGGGTCATTTGGAAGGAGAAAAGAGTCTCAGTGCCAAGCTCAGTTTTTAAGAATCTTTGAGAGAGTTTTGATGGACACATGAAAAGGAGAACATCCAGGACTTCTTTGGCAGGCCTGTGGTTAAGACTCTGTACTTCTAATGCAAGAGGCATAGATTCAATCTCTGGTCAAGGAAGTTCCATATGCCACAGGAAAAAAAAAAAAATAGAATGTCCACCAGTTCTGCAGAAAATACAAAGGCCTTCCTGTATTTTTAGACAGATATGACCAGGAGTAGCCCAGTCAGAGCTCTTACAGCATTGCCAGTGTAGAATTCCTGATCTTAATTCTGCTTGTATGCCTATATGAGTTCATTTAGGAAAGGCTATTTATTCTCTTTTCAATGATATCATTCATTAAAATATACTTTCTGTACTTTTTAAAACACTGAGCTAAAAGGGAAAAATGTAACCTCTAAGTAAAACACTGGGTTTTGTAGAATCTTAAATAGATTTTTACAATGTTCAGCAATTTATTGAATTCTTTTGCATTGTAAGGCTTAGATTCTCTTTCAAATCCTACAGATATTGAGGAAGCACAAAGATTCAATAATTATTGGTTAAATGAATGAATGAATGCTCCAATTAAGTTGTTGGACCCTCCCAAGGTATTTTACTTATTTATTTGGCTGCACCAGGTCTTCGTTGTGACACACAGGATCTTCGAGCTTTGTTCAGGTACGCAGTCTCTTTTAGTTTTGGCATGTGGGATCTTTAGTTGCAGCGGGCAAACTCTTAGTTACACCGTGTAGCATCTGGTTCCATGACCAGGCATGGAGCCCCAGTCCCCTGCATTGGTAGCAAGAGTCTTAATCACTGGACCACTAAGGAAGTCACTCAAGGTACTTTCAATATGAGATAAATAACCCAGTATTGAATCACATTGACCAATGTGGTAATATTTTAATGTTGCTGCTGCTACTGCTGCTAAGTCGCTTTAGTCGTGTCCAACTCTGTGCGACCCCATAAACGGCAGCCCACGAGACTCCCGTCCCTGGGATTCTCCAGGCAAGAACACTGGAGTGGGTTCTTCTCCATTTCCTTCTCCAATGCATGAAAGTAAAATCGTGACCCCATGGACTGCAGCCTACCAGGCTCCTCCGCCCATGGGATTTTCCAGGCAAGAGTACTGGAGTGGGGTGCCATTGCCTTCTCCGATTTTAATGTTAAAATGAAACAAAAAGATACAAAGATAATGCTCCTCTTTCAAGGTCACAAATAAAGTCATGTTGTGGATTAAAGACACCTAAGACTTGAGGAGCAGAATGATGATGGTTGTAAATCCCTAGTAAGCTTTCTCCTGTTTGGGAGAGCTCCTTCCAAGAAGGAATAAGGAGGAGAAAAGAGGCTGTCAAAAAAGAGGTGGTGTAGATTCTTTCTTCCCATAAGGCTGGCCTCAGGAATTCTCTAAAAGATACCCCTACCCCAACCCCATGCCTCTTTTCAGATAATGAAATCTACTGGAAATCTTTTCCTTTGTTCCATGAAGCTAACTGTCCTTCAGGTGACACCCTACCCATTAGTCCCCCATGAGCCACTCTAGAACTTGAGATCATGCTGGGGACATCTGGGTCAGCTGCAGAAGGCCTTCTGTGTCTCTGGCAGGCCTGTCCAAAGAGGCTCCTGCCTGTGATGGAAGAGTATATGAGATGTGGCCATCCCCAAATCTCCAGGGCCCACAGGAGCTGTAACTGGAGACTATCTTTTGGGCTGCTCCTCTGGACCTGTACCCTGAGCCTCTGTGGTATGTTCTAAGGTAATAGCTGCAGGTTATCCACACCAGTATGTACTGACCATGTATCAGAACTAGGAACAAAATGGTAAACCTTGTCAACAGGAATTGAAGCAACTTTGGAAACCATCAGGCATCTAAGATAAACTCCACAGACTTTCTCCTATTAGTGGGTCATTTCTGGGTCTCAGACATAAGTAGCAAACCCTTTGATTATTGAAAAAAAAAAGAATCCCATAAACTTCCTGACAGAGAATTAGATATTCTATAGCATATACATCCTAACTGCTATTGAATTAATAATTGTAACTTCCAACCTAGATATGCAGAGTCAAGAGGAATATATTATTCCTTTCCCACTTGTAATATTTATATATTGCTGTGTGACAAATTACCCTAAAATTTAGTGGCTTAAAACAACATGTATCATCTTACAGTTTCTGTGATCTGGAATTCAGGTGCAGCTTGACTGTGTTCCCCAGCTGTGGGTCTCTCACAAGGTGGCAAGCACCTCAGAGCTTGGCTAAGGAAGGACCCACTCCCCAGCTCATTCATATGGTTGTGGGCAGGATTCCGCTTCCCAGGAGCCATTGATTCCTTGCCATGTAGGCCCGTCCACAGAGATGCTCACAACATGGCAGCCTACTTCACCCACTTGAGAAATACTGGAATGCCTTCCTGAAAGTCAGGATGTCCATTTGGAACCAGAATTTGTATGGTGTCCTCTATTCCAGGGACTCCAGCATTTTCCTGAGTAAGGGTCACTCTAAGTTTCCCGAGTTTCCTATGAAAGACCCCAAAATTGTTGAAGAAACAGAGCTTGACGGCAAAAGGCCCCCCACTCTCACCCTCCGCCTCCTCCTGGAAATTCCCAGAAGCCTCCGGGTAGAGGCTTTGGCAAAGCTGCAAAGAAAAGACTACAGAGAGGGAACCTGTTCTCCTCTGGAGACTGAAAGGGCATTCACTGTTCTAAAGCGGCCGTCGTTGGGCAAAATTGCCTTTGGGCAAAATTTCCGTGAGAGGAGATCTTAAATTATAAAGAACAAAGTCTCAGGCAAACCAGCAACATTCGAAAGGACTAAAGAAGTTCAGGTGTCAGGCATTAAAATTACGGTTGGTTTCTGTACCTCTCATTAGGGAAGAAAAGTATAAATGTACTTGAATGGACCCGAGGGGAGTCATAAGGTTGATTCTGAGGGCTGAGCGATCTGAACTTAGAGACAAGCTTGAAGGGAAGATCTATACTGGCCAGAGACCAAGTTAATGGAAAATGTAATTGAGGGAATGAAAGGCTAAGCCTCATAGGTGGTGAGGCCCAGTGCCCTTTGAACCAGGAAGGCTGGGACAAGAGGCTGCAGAGGGCCCTGAGGGAAAACACGATGAGCTTATCTGAACAAGAACAAGGGGCGGGACCAAGCCGGAGAGAAGGAAACCTGCAGACCTCCGAGAGAACCTCAGCGAAAGGCGGCAGGAAGGCAGAGGGGAAAGCTGGGGGTTTCTGACACCAGGCAGTCCCTCAGAGGGCCCCCTTAGGTCCCACAGCACCGAGCACGTGCTGGGCACCTGTGGCGCTGGAGAGGAGCGTGCCTGAGGCACCTGGGGGCGGAAACGCGGCCACTCAAGGTAGGAACCCAGGTGTCGGGCTCTGAGCCAGGGAGGGCAGCTCTACTGGGACCTGCGGTTGTTTCCTGGCCCTCCTCCCCACCTCTTTCTGTTTCTGTTTTTGCAGGTCTCTTTCCCTGCTTTTCAGAGCTTACTGGCTGTGGCACCTGATTAGGCAGAGGGGAATAGTTACCACACAGATTCAAGAGGCGGTGTAATCAGGTTGACTGTATTACTTCCTCTTCTAATCTGGGGTTCAGGGCTAGGGATCCGTGGTGCTGCCATCTCGTTACGCAGCAGAGCCAAGGCATTCACACACGGAGCCCTCTGGACAATCCTGTGGTCTGACCTTCCTGCCAGCCTGGGCAGAGTTGTGTGGCCGGCTGGGCAGGGCAGACCTGCTGGCAATCAATCTGCCAGGAGCAGAGATGCCTGAAGAAAGAGTTGACTCTGTGCAGCTGTCCCTTCAGCTGGAAAGTTGTGACTGATGTGGGGAAATAAGATGGGGAATGGAGGGTGAGTGTGTCTGTATGTGTGTGTGTGTGTGTGTGTGTGAGAGAGAGAGAGAGAGAGAGACAGAGAGAGGAGGTGGGGAGAGAGAGAACTGTTTAGTGCTGGGAAGAACAGGGTCTGAGACTGGGCTGTAGGGTTATTATTGCATGTAGAGATCCTATTTGAGAATAATTTTGCAGATCGTGGTCTCGCCACTTTTCAAAGCTTTGTTTGGTTAGAGAATCCAAGTTAAGTGCCATTAAAATTCTTTAAATAAATTAAATAGTCCAAGCTCACTTAACTGTGAGCAGTTGGGTCTTGTGTCCTACATGAAAATCGGTCAACACCCCCCAAAAGAACTCCCTGGCCACTCCTGCTGCTCTCGGACTTTCTCTCCTGGCTCTTGGCTTTGCCCCTCCTGTCCCTCTGCCTCTTCTTGCTTCTCCTCAGAGGTTCTCCACATTCCAGGCACTCAGTTGACCTGGAAACGCAGCAGGCTGGGCCGTGCTGGGTGTTTTGGAAGCTGAGGATCCAGGGGCATTCCCCCCACCAAACCCCGCCCCAGCCCCTGCAGGGGCACAGGCAGAAGGAGGAGTCCACACTCCTCAGACCCTAGAGCTGTGTTCCCTGAACGAAGAGGCTTAGACCTGGTGCAGATTCAGGAGCAAAGGGGTCTCCTTTGAGGCTGAGCAGATTTGAACTCTTCTGGAGTATTCTTTGGGCTTCCCAGGTGATTCAGTGGTAAAGAATCTGCCTGCCAGTGCAGAAGACCTGGGTTTAATCCCTAGGTCGGGAAGATCCCCTGGAAGAGGAAATGGCAACCCACTCCAGTATTCTTTCCTGGAGAACTCCATGGACAGAGTAGCCTGGCAGGTTACAGTCTCAGTTCAGTTCAGTTGCTCAGGCACATCCAACTCTTGGCGACCCCATGGACTACAGCACACCAGACTTCCCTGTCCATCACCTACTCCCGGAGCTTGCTCAAACTCATGTCCATCAAGTTGGTGATGCCGTCCAACCATCTCATCCTCTGTCATCCCCTTCTCCTCCTGCCTTCAATCTTTGCCAGCATCAGGGTCTTTTCCAATAAGTTAGTTCTTCACATCAGGTGGCCAAAGTATTGGAGCTTCAGTTTTAGCAATCAGTCCATCCAATGAATATTCAGGACTGATTTCCTTTAGGATTGACTGGTTTGATCTTGCAGTCCAAGGGACTCTCAAGAGTCTTCTCCAACACCACAGTTCAAAAGCGTCAATTCTTCGGCACTCAGCTCTCTTTATAGTCCAACTCTCACATCCATACATGACTACTGGAAAAACCATAGCTTTGACTAGATGGACTTTTGTTGACAAAGTAACGTCTCTGCTTTTTAATAGGCTGTCTAGGTTGGTCATAGCTTTTCTTCCAAGGAGCAAGCGTCTTTTAACTTCATGGCTGCAGTCATCATCTGCAGTGATTTTGGAGCCCCCCAAAATAAAATCTGTCACTGTTTCCACTGTTTTGTTTCCCCATCTATTTGCCATGAAGTGATGGGATCAGATGCCATGATCTTAGTTTTCTGAATGTTGAGTTTTAAGCCAACTTTTTCACTCTCCTCTTTCACTTTCATCAAGAGCTCTTTAGTTCTTCTTCACTTTCTACCATAAGGGTGTTGTCATCTGCGTATCTGAGATTATTGATATTTCTCCCGGCAATCTTGATTCCAGCTTGTGCTTCATCCAGCCTGGCGTTTTGCATGATGTACTCTGCATACAAGTTAAATAAGCAGGGTGACAATATACAGCCTTGACATACTCCTTTCCTGATTTGGAACAAGTCTGTTGTTCCATGTCCAGTTCTAACTGTTGCTTCTTGTCCTGCATACAGTTTTATCAGGAGGCAGGTCAGGTGGTCTGGTATTCTCATCTCCTTAAGAATTTTCCACAGTTTGTTGTGATCCACACAGACAAAGGCTTTGGCGTAGTCAATAAAGCAGAAGTCTTTCTCATCTTCTTTACCTCCACCATAGTTTGGTCTCAGGGCTACAGTCTATGGGGTCGCAAAGAGTCAGACACAACTGAGCGACTGTGCACACACAGAGCACGCAGAGTATTCTCTGGCCTAATAGTCAGACTTTATATGTAGCAGCTGGGGGAAACTGTAGTCCACAGATTAGCCTCGGTAAAAAAGGCACACCAGCCTCTTTTGAAAGTTTCCAAGACACCAAATCCTGAAAATGTGGCAGGCTTCTGTGAGAGCCGTCTGTGCCTGTGCCTTTCTATTTAAGCACACTCTTGTGATCATACAAAAGCAGATCAGTCCCTTTCTGGGAGGGAAGCCTTAATGATTTACAAGTGGCATCCTTAGTGTCTTGGATAGAGGCACGATTTATAGAAGAGAAGTACATCAAGTGCCTCTCGTTCACCCTACTGTGCTGGTGTCCACAGCGATGAAACAGCTTTAACTAGAGGCTGGGTTGTTGCCGCCTGTTTAATGAGAGCTGCCAGGGTGACAAGACAACTCATTTCAGATGAGAAGGAATTTTCTCTCTCATCTCATCTGGGAGAAAAGGACCAGGAATGTGTTGATCTGTCAGCCCTCTGGTTTGCCGTGAGTCTGCGTGCGGGAGCCGGGTCTTCAGAAGGCACTCTCGCCAGCTGATCCCAGGTCTGCTGGCCCCATCTGGTGTTCACTCCCCAGTCATCCACAAAACTGCTTGAAAAGTATAGTTCTGTCTCCAAGGATAGGTTTGGTCCTTCTTCTTTTTCAAATAGGCCTTTTGTAACAAACAATTCATGAGCCACACTTCATTGAATTCTTAAACTACTAGAAGTTCTGCTTACCTGTAATTCATCTTCCCTGTATGTTGCATGGCTCAATGGTTTTAAGAGTATAAACTGTATGTATCCAGAAGTCATCTTTTTAACTGAAGCAATAGGAACTGGGGTTAGATATAAGGAAGAAGTTTTAGGCAGTGAGGTTTGTGGCATAATGACCTAACTGTGAGGAGACTGTAAAATCTCTTTGGGGAAGCTTTTAAATAAGAGGCTCAGCTATTTACTTTATTTTCTTCTCCAAACACCACCCCTGCCTGAAGAGAGAATTTGGAGTGAGCTCCAGGTGTTCCTCCGTTAATTTACCACCTTCGTAATTTTTGCTTTGTTTGAGGAAACCTATAGAAGTATTTACTCAAGATATTCCTTTAAATGGATTCATTTCTTTTAACCTTAGCCTTTAGTCATCTCAAGCAGTGATATCTTATCAGTGGAAGCATAGTTGATGGGTTAATTATATTTTATTGCTGTGCACTAAAATACATGGCCATAAAAAGATAACGTTCACCAGTTTTTGTGTCTTCCAAAAAGAAACACGTTCAAGTCCTAACTGCAGATACTTGTGAAAGGGACTTTCTTTGGAAATAGGGTCTTTGCAGTAATCAAGTTGTGATGAGGTCACACTGGATTATGGGTGCCAATCTAATGACTGGTGTCCTTATAAGAAATTTGGACCCAGATTCAGACACACAGGGAGAATGCCATGTGACGACAGAGGCAGCAGTTGGAGTGCTGTGTCTGCAGCCAGGGAACACCATGGGTCGTTGGCTATCACCAGAAGCAGGTAGAGGCAAAAAAAGGATCTTCTTCTAGAGCTTTCGGAGAGCATGACCCTGCCAACACCTTGATTTCAGACTTGTAGCCTCCAGAACTAGGAGACAATAGATTTCTGTTGTTTGAAGTCACCAGATTTGTGGTCATTTCTGTAGCCTTCCGAAATGAATACACCTAAGTACCACCAAGAATCAGCCCCTGCTGGGTCAGTGGGACACATTTTAACACTTGAGGAAATGTTGGGCACGGTGCTCACTGAGGGTTCTTTTCAGTCCTGTGGTTGAAAGATGGCCTTCACTGGATCAGTTATTTTCACCCTCAGGTGTGATGTAAGTGTCAGCAACCCTATTTGCAAAGGTGAGGAAAAGGCTGTTTTAGTTGGGTTGGAGCAGGTGCATCTCCTCAATTTGGAACGGCATGCTGGTGTGTGACCTGAGCATGCTGCTCGCTCCCGGGCCTCCTGGGAGCTTCAGGCTGTGCGGGACCGTGTCCGCAGCTTAGTGATCCGTCTCCACGACTGTCCACCTGACCACCTTCGGAGTCACTGGCACAGCCTTTGCCAGATAGGGGGCTATTGTTTGACGCTCTCTCAAGTCAGTTTTACTTCATGATGAATTCACTTGGATCATAGCCCCAAAGCTGACTTTTATTACCTTTGATCTCACCCATGGTTGTCAGCAGTTTTTAAACCAATACAGTCCCCATTCCCTTGTTCTGCATCTCCACACGTTGTCATAGGAGAACAATATTCCATCTGTATCTGTATTTTTCAGCCATACTGCAGAGTGGTGAATTATCTGCATTCACTACTGTAGATTGTCAGACTTCCATAGGCATATTTAATTTGGATTTGAAATATTTAATAAACAGAATAAATGTTTTAGAGTTTTTCATTGTTTATCATGCATCCACATGAAGCATTCATATTTAGTTCTTAATAATATGAATTTTAATGCATCTTCTTTGTAATAGCAGCCTTAGTGCCCAAATGTCTACTTAATAAATATTTATTGAGCACCTTCTGTAAGCCAAGCATCATGCCAGACACTATGAGTAGCTTCCTCACATACATCAAAGCACCTGCCACTGGGGACACAGAAAGGATTAGTATCCCAGACTAGGAATACTTTCGATAAAGAGAATGGAATGGCAGTCTTGCTGCTGACTGGCTAGGAATGTGCTGGCCATATTAGTAGATTCTCGAAAATGTTTGTCTTCCTCTTCAGCACTCCACTCAAGAAGCAGCCTAGTACATAGCTTCATAGCCAGCTCCTTCCCACTGATGTCTTCTGACCAGGAGGGATGATGACATGGAGGCCATCCAGGCAGAGGTGTGGGGTTCCGGGTTCCTGCAGACCTCTTGCAGCACTGTTAGCCACAAAAGACGAGCACGGGGCACGCAGGCCTCCCCTTTGCTTCTCACATCCGTGTCCTAGTGGCCAAAGCATTGTCAGACTGGACTGCACAGCACTCTCAGGAATCTGTTCACAGACAAACACTGGGGCCTCTGCAATATTTTTAAAAATAGCTTTATTGGGATATAATTCATATTTCATACAATTCATCCACTTAAATTCAACAGCTTTAGTATAGTCACAGATTTGTGCAGCTCTCACCTCAGTCAGTTGTAGAACGTTTTTCACACCTTAAACACAACACACCCCTTAGCTAGGACCCCCAGTTAGTTCAGTTCAGTCGCTCAGTCGTGTCCGACTCTTTGCGACCCCATAAATTGTAGCACACCAGGCCTCCCTGTCCATCACCAACTCCCAGAGTTCCCTCAGACTCATGTCCATCGAGTCCGTGACGCCATCCAGCCATCTCATCCTCTGTCGTCCCCTTCTCCTCCTGCCCCCGATCCCTCCCAGCATCAGAGTCTTTTCCAATGAGTCAACTCTTTGCATGAGGTGGCCAAAGTACTGGAGTTTCAGCTTTAGCATCATTCCTTCCAAAGAATCCCAGGGCTGATCTCCTTCAGAATGGACTGGTTGGATCTCCTTGCAGTCCAAGGGACTCTCAAGGGTCTTCTCCAACACCACAGTTCAAAAGCTTCAATTCTTCGGTGCTCAGCTTTCTTCACAGTCCAACTCTCACATCCATACACGACCACAGGAAAAACCATAGCCTTGACTAGACAGACTTTTGTTGGCAAAGTAATGTCTCTGCTTTTGAATACACTATCTAGGTTGGTCATAACTTTTCTTCCAAGGAGTAAGCATCTTTTAATTTCATGGCTGCAATCACCATCTGCAGTGATTTTGGAGCCCCAAAAAATAAAGTCTGACACTGTTTCCACTGTTTCCCCATCTATTTCCCATGAAGTGATGGGACCGGATGCCATGATCTTCGTTTTCTAAATGTTGAGCTTTAAGCCAACTTTTTCACTCTCCTCTTTCACTTTCATCAAGAGGCTTTTCAGTTCCTCTTCACTTTCTGCCATAAGGGTGGTGTCATCTGCATATCTGAGGTTATTGATATTTCTCCCGGCAATCTTGATTCCAGCCTGTGCTTCTTCCAGCCCACCGTTTCTCATGATGTATTCTGCATGTAAGTTAAATAAGCAGGGTGATGATATACAGCCCTGACATACTCCTTTTCCTATTTGGAACCAGTCTGTTGTTCCATGTCCAGTTCTAACTGTTGCTTCTATATGCTGACCTGCATACAGGTTTCTCAAGAGGCAGGTCAGGTGGTCTGGTATTCCCATCTCTTTCAGAATTTTCCACAGTTTATTGTTATCCACATAGTCAAAGGCTTTGGCATAGTCAATAAAGCAGAAATAGATGTCTTTCTGGAACTCTCTTGCTTTTTCCATGATCCAGCGGATGTTGGCAATTTGATCTGGTTCCTCTGCCTTTTCTAAAACCAGCTTGAACATCTGGAAGTTCATGGTTCACGTATTGCTGAAGCCTGGCTTGGAGAATTTTGAGCATTACTTTACTAGCATGTGAGATGAGTGCAATTGTGTGGTAGTTTGAGCATTCTTTGGCATTGCCTTTCTTTGGGATTGGAATGAAAACTGACCTTTTCCAGTCCTGTGGCCACTGCTGAGTTTTCCAAATTTGCTGGCATATTGAGTGCAGCACTTTCACGGCATCATCTTTCAGGATTTGAAATAGCTCAACTGGGATTCCTTCACCTCCACTAGCTTTGTTCATAGTGATGCTTTCTAAGGCCCACTTGACTTCACATTCCAGGATGTCTGGCTCAAGGTGAGTGATCACACCATCGTGATTATCTTGGTCATGAAGATCTTTTTTGTACAGTTCTTCTGTGTATTCTTGCCACCTCTTCTTAATATCTTCTGCTTCTGCTATGTCCATACCATTTCTGTCCTTTATTGAGCCCATCTTTGCATGAAATGTTCCCTTGGTATCTCTAATTTTCTTGAAGAGATCTCTAGTCTTTCCCATTCTGGAAACCTCTATTTCTTTGCATTGATTGCTGAGGAAGACTTTCTTATCTCTTCTCACTATTCTTTGGAACTCTGCATTCAGATGCTTATATCTTTCCTTTTCTCCTTTGCTTTTTGCTTCTCTTCTTTTCACAGCTATTTGTAAGGTCTCCTCAGACAGCCATTTTGCTGTTTTCCATTTCTTTTCCATGGGGATGGTCTTGATCCCTGTCTCCTGTACAACATCATGAACCTCCATCCATAGTTCATCAGGCACTCTGTCTATCAGATCTAGTCCCTTCTCACTTCCACTGTATAATCATAAGGGATTTGATTTAGGTCATACCTGAATGGTCTAGTGGTTTTCTCTACTTTCTTCAATTTAATTCTGAATTTGGTAATAAGGAGTTCATGATTTGAGCCACAGTCAGCTCCTGGTCTTGTTTTTGTTGACTGTACAGAGCTTCTCCATCTTTGGCTGTAAAGAATATAATCAATCTGATTTCGGTGTTGACCATCTGGTGATGTCCATGTGTAGAGTCTTCTCTTGTGTTGTTGGAAGAGGGTGTTTGCTATGACCAGTGCATTTTCTGGGCAAAACTCTATTAGTCTTTGCCCTGCTTCATTCCATATTCCAAGGCCAAATTTGTCTGTTACTCCAAGTGTTTCTTGACTTCCTACTTTTGCATTCCAGTCCCCTATAATGAAAAGGATATCTTTTGGGGGTGTTAGTTCTAAAAAGTCTTATAGGTCTTCATAGAACCGTTCAACTTCAGCTTCTTCAGCATTACTGATTGGGGTATAGACGTGGATAACTGTGATATTGAATGGTTTGCCTTCGAGATGAACAGAGATCATTCTGTCGTTTTTGAGATTGCATCCAAGTACTGCATTTTGGACTCTTTTGTTGACCATGATGGCTACTCCATTTCTTCTAAGGGATTCCTGCCTGCAGTAGTAGATACAATGGTCATCTGAGTTAAATTCACCCATTCCAGTCCATTTTAGTTCTCTGATTCCTAGAATGTCAACGTTCACTCTTGCCATCTCTTGTTTGACCACTTCCAACTTGCCTTGATTCATGAAACTGACATTCCAGGTTCCTATGCAATATTGCTCTTTACAGCATTGGATCTTGCTTCTATCACCAGTCACATCCACAGCTGTGTATCGTTTTTGCTTTGGCTCCATCCCTTCATTCTTTCTGGAGTTATTCCTCCACTGATCTCCAGTAGCATATTGGGCACCTAATGACCTGGAGAGTTCCTCTTTTGGTATCCTATCATTTTGCCTTTTCCTACTGTTCATGGGGTTCTCAAGGCAAGAATACTGAAGTGGCTTGCCATTCCCTTCTCCAGTGGACCACTTTCTGTCAGACCTCTCCACCATGACCCGCCCATCTTGGGTGGCCCCATGGGCATGGCTTAGTTTCATTGAGTTAGACAAGGCTGTGGTCCTAGTGTGATTAGATTGACTAGTTTTCTGTGAGTATGGTTTCAGTGTGTCTGCCCTCTGATGCCCTCTTGCAACACCTACCATCTTACTAGGGTTTCTCTTACCTTGGGTGTGGGGTATCTCTTCACGGCTGCTCCAGCAAAGTGCAGCCGCTGCTCCTTACCTGGATGAGGGGTATCTCCTAACCGCCGCCCCTCCTGACCTTGAACGTGGAATAGCTCCTCTAGACCCTCCTGTGCCCATGCAGGCACCTCTCCTTGGATGTGGGGTAGCTCCTCCCGGCCGCTGCCCCTGACCTCAGACGTGGGGTAGCTCCTCTCAGCTGCTCCGGCGCTGTCGCAGCCTGGCACTCTCGGCCGCTGTGGGTGGCTGCGATGGCGCACAGAGCACAGGCAGTGCTAGGATCCCCAGCGCCCCCAATCCCCAGGTCCTCAGAAACCACTAATCTACTTTTGTGTTTCTATAGATTTGCCCATCCTGGACATTTCATTCAAATGAAATCATTTAATATGTGATATTCTGTGGCCTGGTTTCTTTACTTAGCATAAGAGTTCAAACTTCATTCAGACTGTAGCGTGGATCAATACTTCATCCCTTTTATGCCTGAATAATGTTCCGCTGTATGGATATGCCACGTTTTGTTTATCTGTTCATCAGTTGATAGTTATTTGGGTTGTTTCCACATTTTGGCTCTTATGAATAGTGCTTCTGGAAACATTCATGTGTAAGTTTTTGTGTGGACATTTCATTTTTCTTGGAAATATATATATATGGAGTAGAATTGCTGGGTCATATGGTGAACTCATTTTTAACCATTTGAGAAAGAGCCAGGATGTTTCCAAAGAGGTTGTACACTTTTATGTTCCCATCAGCAGTGTGTGAGGGTCCCAGTTTACTCTCTGTGTGTGCTGTTGTATCTGACTCTTTGCAACCCCATGGACTGCAGCATGCCAGGCTCTTTTACCCTCCACTATTTTCTGGAGTTTCCTCAAATTCTTGTCCATTGACAGTGATGCTATCTAATCATCTCATCCTCTGCCACCCCCCTACTCCTTTTGCCTTCAATCTTTCCCAGCATCAGGGTCTTTTCTAATGAGTCAGCTCTTCACATCTGGTGGCCAAAGTAGTGGAATTTCAGCATCAGTCCTTCCAATGAATATTTAGGGTTGATTTCCTTTAGGATCTAGTTGGATCTCCTTGCAGGAAAAGGGATTCTCAAGAGTCTTCTCCAGCACCACAATTCAAAAGCATCAATTCTTCAGTGCTCAGCCTTCTTTATGGTCCATCTCTCACATCCATACATGACTACTGGAAAAACTGTAGCTTAAAGTACAATTGATATTTACATATTTTGTATCCTATAACGTTGCTGAATTTATCTCTTAATTTCAATAGTGTTTTATTGGATTCCTTAGAATTTTCTACATAAACAGATTTAACTTTTCCTTTCCAAATTAGATGCCTTTTCTTTTCCTTACCTATTTGCCCTGGTTGGAACCTCTAATTCAGTGTTGAATAGAAGTAGCAAGAATAGAGACATCTTTGTGTTCTTCCTGATTTTAGAAGAAAAACTGTCCAGTCTTTCACCATTAACTATAATGCTGAGTGTAGGGTTTTTTGTGGAATGCCTTTTTTTTCAGTTAGAGGAAGTTCCCTTCCATTCCTAGTGTGTTGAGTGTTTTTCTCATGAAAAAATACTGGATTTCATCAAATGCTTTTTATGTATCTATTGAGATAATCATATGATCTTTGGTTTTCATTCTATCAACATTGTATGTTACATTAATGGACATCGTCAGTGCAGTTCAGTTCAGATGCTCAGTCGTGTCCAACTCTTTGCGTCCCATGAACCGCAGCACGCCAGGCCTCCCTGTCCATCACCAACTCCCGGAGTCCACCCAAACCCATATCCATCGAGTCAGTGATGCCATCCAACCATCTCATCCTCTGTCATCCCCTTCTCCTCCTGCCCTCAATCTTTCCCAGCATCAGGGTCTTTCCAAATAAGTCAGCTCTCCACATCAGGTGGCCAAAGTATTGGAGTTTCAGCTTCAACATCAGTCCTTCCAATGAACACCCAGGACTGATATCCTTTAGGATGGACTGGTTGGATCTCCTTGTAGTCCAAGGGACTCTCAAGAGTCTTCTCCAACACCACATTTCAAAAACATCGATTCTTCTGCACTCAGGTTTCTTTATAATCCAATTCTCACATCCATACATGACCACTGGAAAAACCATAGCCTTGACTAAATGGACCTTTGTTGGCAAAGTAATGTCTCTGCTTTTTAATATGCTGCGTAGGTTGGTCATAACTTTCCTTCCAAGAAGTAAGCATTTTTTAATTTCATGGCTGCAGTCACCATCTGCAGGACATCATCATGTATTACATTAATGGATGATGTCATGTATCACATTAATTGATTTTCAGATGTTAAAACAACCCTGTATCCCTGAAACAAATCCTACTTGATCATGATGTATAAGTTATTCTGTATGTTATGGATTTGTTTTGCTAGTATATTGTTGAGAATTTTTGTACCCATATTAATAAGACACTGATCTCTAGTTTTCTTGGGATGTCTTTGTCTAGTTTTGGAGTCAGGGTATTGGTGTTCTCATAGAATGAGTTTGGAAATATTCCCTCCTTATATTAGTCTGCCCAGCTTCCGTAATAGGAACCTCATCCTCGGTAGCTTTAACTTTTTATTTTCTCATAGTTCTGGATGCTAGCAGTCTGAGATCCAGCTGTCATCAGGGTTAGTTTCTAGTGGCCCACTCTTCCTGGCTAGTGGCCCACTCTTCCTGGCTAGTGGACAGTCACTCTCTGTGTCCTCACGTTGCCTCTTCTCTGTGCGTGTGCATGAAGAGGGAGACTCCCTCATGTCTCTTCCTCTTCTTGTCAGTACTTTCTTTTTTAATCAGTACTATTGGTTTGAGGTCCTACCCTTAAGACCTTAATTAACCTCAGTTGTCTCATTATGGCCCCTCTCTCCAAGTATAGTTCCCCAGGGCGGGGCTAGAGCTTGAATATATGAACATTTGTGGGGGACACAGTTCAGTCCATAGCACTCCATTTTTACTTTTTGGAAGACTTTGTGAAGAACTGGTTTTAATTTTTCTTTAAATGCTTCGTAGAGTTAATTTCTGAAGCCATTTAAGTCTGGGATTTCTTTGTTTTTTGATTACTATTTGATCTCTTTACTTGCTTTATGTCTATTCAGATTGTCTATTTCTTTCTGTCAGTTTGTCCATTTACCTAGTTTATTGGTAATTATTGTAATATTTTTAAATAACCCATTTTATTTCTTTGAGTTTGGTGTTAATGTCATCTCTTTCATTTCTGAGTCTAGTAATTTGAGTCTTCTCTCTTTTTTTCTTAGCCAATCTAGCTAAAAAAGTTTGTCAATTTTGTTGATCTTTTCAAAGAGCCAGGCTTTGGTTTCATGATTTTCCCTATTTTTTTCTTCTATTTAATTAATTTCTGCTTCAGTCTTTATTATTTTCTTCCTTGTACTTGCTTTAGGTTTGGTTTGCCCTCCTCTACCCCAGTATTTTATTGAGGAAGATTAGGTTATTAATTTAAGATTTTTCTTTTTAAATATAAATGTTAACAGGTATAAATTTGCTCTAGGCACTGCACTACTTTAGCTGTGTTCCATATGCAGTGGTTTTTATTTCTAGGCAAGCTCCATATGCATCCCCATATGTGAGAAGACCTGCTAGTTGCCCTAATTAAGTCAAGTTTTTATCTTTTAATACCTATATTGTGGGAGTAATCCATACTTGTTTACAGAAGAAGATATCTGGATCTTGTGGCCCCAGATTTGCTTACTTATCGCCAGCCTTGGTGAGGGGGGAGGGGGGTCCATTAGTTTTTCTTTTTTAAAGTCGCTTTGGGGATGTCCATAACTCCGGGAGTTGGTGATGGACAGGGAGGCCTGGCGTGCTGCGATTCATGGGGTTGCAGAGTCGGACACGACTGAGTGACTGAACTGAACTGAACTGATATCTGTTTTTGTCCTGTGTGGTATTTGGATGGTTATTGATGGAGTTAGACAGATATGATCTTGTCTAGGGTCAAGAAGAAAAGGAATTGCTAGAATATTTTTCTTCCTCTTTCTATCCCTATAATTCCTCTAGGCCTTGTCTTTTCAAACAAAACAAAACGCCCCACACCATTTGTATAGCTCACAGATAGAGTTCAAGAGGCTGTAAGAATGAGCTTTAAAAGTGTAGAAAGTCCTGATCTGCTTGGGTGAGGGAGCTGAGGAGGAGGTTGGCAGACTCTTCAGGTTCTCTTCTCTCTCTGTACTTTGGATGGGCTCTTTCTCTCTTATCTGCACGGTTTGGGGAGGACCATGGGGCCATCCACATCATCATTTATGTCCCTAGTTTGTTCACCTTGGTGGAAGGTTAGTGCCCTCCTGTGTACTGGAACTGAAAGTGTGGGGAGGAAGCACCGCCACACCTGTACCAGAACGCAGGCCAAAGTTGTTTCTCCTGACTCTGGGCCACCGTGACTCTGGCTTGATCTCTCCCAGGAATCTTGGGCCAGGTGAGGAAGGCAGTGGTTATGGGTGAAAGAAGAGGGAGCCAGGAGATTCCAACAAGCTGGCAGAGACTCCTGGAGGAGCAGAGCCATAGAGGGAGAAAGACCTTTGAATTTTATTTACACTTCATCAATAACCAAGATGATCCCATTTTCCTTGGAACACGAAGGGTCACATGTCCTAATCCCTACTAAAGTCTGCTTTGTTGGTGAGGCAGGTGTCATTCTGCTGAGAGCTGAGCTACTGGGGTGTATGCCTTGGGGTCCATTCCTTCTCCTCTGTCATCCCCACACACAGTGGCACCCGTGCTGCTGGGGAAAGATTTTCCAAGACCCAGTGCCTGGTGGCCTCTTGACTGCTCTCTAATCTCTGCTCTGCCTTCTTGCCTAGCAAAAACAGTCACCACCGAGGAGTGCCTGCTGAACCCTGCGAGCATGAACCGCTATGGCGTGGACCCCTCCTCCCCCGCCTTTAGCCACAGGAGCTCCCTGCCCACCTCCTCTTCACTGTACTGCAAGCGGCAGAACTCTGGAGACGGCCACCTTGGGGGCGGCTCAGCCACCACAGTCGGTGGTCCCCGCACCAGCCCCATGTCCCCCGGAGGCCCCTCAGCACCCGGGCTACGGCCTCCTGGCTCCAGCCCCAAGAGGAACGGGACCTCTCTTGAAGGAAACAGATGTGGTAATGTAACGCATGGGCTGGCTTCCCCATGACCTGACCTCCTCTCCCCTTGCCCTGAGACCACCGAGTATAGAGGGACTGGGGACTGTGCCTGTTTGAATGTGGGAACACAGGGAAATTAGATGTTTCCACAAATCCTTGTGGATTTTTGTTGTTCTTGAAGGCAACTGACTTCAACCTTTGACCACAAGCAAAGACAATGGTGTATGAGAGTAGGCTAAACTGTAGGAATAAGTAGAATCCAAAATGTACAGTGGCTCAGCTACAATAGAAGTTTTTATAGTTGGTGTGTGTATCACAATTCAGAGACCCAGGATCATCCGTTTTGTGGCTCTGCTGTGCCCTGTGGCCACCATGCCCCATGCACCTAGCAGGTGGATTGGGTCAATTTTCGGCCCACTGGCAGTTTTCGGCCACTGCTGATTAGAAATGTTCCTTCCTTCTGCCTGTTTCCTCCTGTGGTGCTGTCTCCTCATCTCTCGTACTTTTCCCCTTCCATCTCACAGTAGGAGCCAAGCTCTTGGCTTCATGAGGTCTCTCACTCTAATTCAAATCCTCTGCAGCCCCAGAAAAGTGGTCTGTCTGAGGCATAGCCTAAATAGCTATGTATTGAGCACCTACTATGGGCCAGACACTTTCCATACATTATTTATGACTTTTATGAGTTATAAATGAGCCACCAGGGAAGCCCTATTATTATATCAGGTGTATATTATTATTGTAGGCATTATTAGATTTGATTTACAAATAAAGCATGTGAAGATCAAGAGGTCAGTCAAGCATTGAGCCAGGATTTGACTTCAGCTGGCTCCAAATCTGGCTTTCAAAAACTATGCCTGGGGTTTTCACATGTTCAGTGGGCCTCAGTGGGTCCCTCTGAGGTTCTAGGGGAAGGCTGGAGAAGATGGGAGCAGACAGGACTCAAACACCACCCTCTGTAACCAGGGCCTCTTCACATTTGCAGAGTGGGGTTCTTCATTTGTGTAGCTTGAACAGAGCTTACGCAGCTAAACACATGTGGAAACCATAGAGATAAACCATGCTAAACTGAGTGGCAGTAGATTAAAATAGGAGAGAAAATCCTACACATTTGTCACCTAACAGCCAGCTTGGGTGTTGCTGCAGGCCCTCTGGAGGGCTATTAAGTTTTCCCTCTGCCCAAAGAAGTGCCTGGTATTGCTCTGAAATTGCATCCCAAATGAAAGCAGTCGGTATTAAGAAACCATATTTCTTTAAGAGGGTTTGACCCAAGTCATAAAACTGGAAGGGACCTAGAAATGGATTTTCCCCCATGGTGCTAACCTTAATGGTTTAAACCTGCAGAAATCAGAAACTGATATGAGACTGTGTGAGAAGGTAGGTATCACGTGAATACTTACCCTGGACTACTACTGTCTTGATATATCGCCTCTGCCCATGGACTCAAGGGATGTATTCATAGGACACATTTTCCTGTTTTTTGCTGATACTCAGGTGAAAAGCTGAGAGCTCACCTCTGTCTCTCATCCAAGATATACTCACTAAGAACTAGTAATATAAAGAGGTTTTGGATAACAGGAGATGCTGTAGAATTCCCAACTGCGAGTGCGTCCAAGCTTCAGAATTGAAATGACTTCAACATTGTTCTCACCTTACCACTTACATGCTTTCCATGGGTTTGAGTTTGAGTCTATAGGGTACGGCCTTGGGTGGTGCATAGAGAATGATTCAGCCAGAAAAAGAAGAATGGGAACAGAACTCTATGTGGGGCAGGGGGTAAAGTGAGCGAAGGTGTAGTAGGGCTTATTCATTCCGAGGAATGAGAAGAGTTTGTGCAGGGACATGGATGGAAGTCATGCTGGAAAATTTGGGGTTCAAACCAAATTGCAGATTGGGCTTTTTTTACTCTGTGGAAATCAGACGTTTCTGAACAAGGACGTGAGATGGTGGTCACAGAACTCGGGAAGACGAATCTATTGACTCCTATGGTATTGACGTATAACAATAAGAAGACTAGCAGCTACCTTTGATTAATCCTTACTGTTTAATGCTTCACATTATCCCATTTAATCCTCACAGTGTGGTAGGTATTTGTTGAGGTAACTAAGACTCAGAGGGATTTTGGTCAGTCCTGGCCAGCATATACTCATGGAGCACGATATGCTTGTCTAAGGTCTAAGGGTGGAGCTGTGAGCAAGACAGTTACGGGCCCTGTTCTCAGACAGTTTCCAATTGCAGAAAGACAGATGGTTAACAAACAAAACCGAGGGGCCCCTTTTGGAAGCCGATGGGCTTCCCCTCAGGATGCTTGTTGTCAGGCTCCAGCCCAAAGCCACAGAATCACATGATTCTTACAATACTCTCAAGAAACAGGGTGAAGAACCTGAAGCCCATGAAGAATAAGATGATCTGGTCCAGGAAGAGGTTGGAAACCTGGCCACTGGCTCTCATTCACTGCACTTTGCACACAGACATGCTGATAAGGCTTTAGAGGTGTGAGAATGTAGTGCCTTCATGTTGCCCAGGACAGGCTGTGGTTTGAGAGGACCTTGGCGATCCTTCCCAACTCCTCCTCATTTCCCAGCAGAGAAGCACAGACACACTCACACGGTGGTGGGTGGAGGGGCCTCTGACTCCTGGCTCATTGATCCTTCTCTTCTTTCACTGGACTCTATCATGAGCTAAAAAGTGTCTTCTGGATTATGAGTAAGCAAAAGGAAATTATGCATGTGCTTGTGGGCCTGTGTGAGACAGAGTGATACACAGGCAGCCGCAGGCAGACCGGGCTGTGATGGTGTCCGGAATTACTTTAGATGGATTCACAGTCTTGCATTCCTGGTGGGTGTGAATTCAGCATTAGAGAGAGCCACCACCACCTTCATCCTACATCCATTCACACCTGGGTTTCACTCTGCACATGTCTCCAGCAGCACCCAGGGAACAGACCTGACTATGCACCAAGTTCTCCACACTGGAGAATGCCCCCCTTTCACAAAGGCAATCAGCGAATGCTTTGCATGCTCTGTTCTTTTAGGAACAAGATTTTTTCCACATCCATCATGTCTGACCACTGTGCAGTCACATCTGCCTAGTCTGGCTATGTCAGCCCAGACCCATGTGTCTTTCCGACAGCCTGACAGCAGCTGGAGGGACTGTGTGGTTATTATCTTTGTGTGAGCATGGCAGAGGCTGGAAAGCTCCCTCTCCCTCCTAGAGCTAGTTCGCTTTGGATCCTGAGCTGGTCTCTAGGTGTGACAGCTTCTTGCTCCTCTCTGTCTTGCGTGACTCTAAGGCTCCTCAGAGAGGAAACATGAAAATGCCCACAGCTAGGACCAGGTGCCAGGAGCGGAGCCCCTTTCCCTCCACACTCATTGCCTGGAGAGCTTCACCCTAAAGACAAGCCAGACCCCTTGCTCAACTCCATGGCTGTGGCTCACAGAGAGAGCCTTTCCCTGGCCTTGCTCAGAGGACCTTAGGCTCCCACGGATGGTGTTGTGAGTCGGTCTGGTGTTTTTCCTTCCTGTCAAACATGGGAAATTAGATTTGACCTCTGCTCTGATCACTCTAAAAATCATCCTTGGCACTGAAGGCTTCCCGCCTTTGTAATCAGAGCATCTATTATCACCCTGATTACTGCCGACACTCTGATGGGGCAGGCTCCAAAGGCAAATGCGATTTCCGTGGTTCCTCCTCCCCTTGTTGAGTGCAGATGTCCTTAAATGCAATGAAATCATCTCTAATAAGCATGCATCCACATTCAGAGAGCCCCAGGGTACATTAACAGTTTCCTGGCAAAATGCACCCCCCCACACACCTTATGCCAGATCACCTAAGGGGACCCTTCCAGGTCTAACAAGGAAAAGGCAGGGAAAATCTCAAAGAAAATCCAATTCTCAACCAAACCATTGTATTGAGGATAGACACAGCAATGTGATAATGTACTTTTCTCAGCACCAATGCATAGCTGTGCCCTTCTCAAGCACATTGAAAAGAGGAGGAAAAAAGAGACAGCAGAAAACCGCTGCACCCTGAGATTAAAGAACATAAATGGAAAGGAAGTCTTCTCAACTATGAACTTAGAATTACTCTGTAGGGAAGCTGCTTCATTGTTCACAGCCTGAAAATAAGATGAAAGATTACACACACAAAGCTTTTGTGTAAATTACTAATGCTGTTTTTGCGAAGTGTATTGATTTGTTTTACATTCATTGAACCCATATTACAAATATATTTGCTTGGAGCCATGGAGGAGTCAATGATTATAAACCCTGTATTGAGATGATTCTAGGCTTCCCAGGTGGCACTAGTGGTAACGAACCTGCCTGCCAACGCAGGAGATGTAAGAGGCATGGGTTCGATCCCTGAGTTGGGAAGATACTCTGGAGAAGGGCATGGCCACACACTCTAGTATTCTTGCCTGGAGAATCCCGTGGACAGAGGAGTTTGGCTGGCTACCGTCCAGGGTTGCAAAGAGGCAGACACGACTGAAGTGACTTAGCATGCACGCACATAATGAGAGGATTACATTTTCCACCAAACTCTTAGCCCAGGACTTGGTACAGAAGAGATGCTCATTAGGTGTCTGTGGATGACTAGGGGGAAGATGAAAAAGATCATCCTCAAGAATTTAAAGATAACTGGAGGTTACAGGCAAGCACATGCATAATGGTAATACTAAGCAGAATGTGGAGAGCATCTTTAAGAGAAGAACAAAGATTTGGGGGTTAAAAGTAGAGGAAGGTGACTTCCAGATGGCAGGATATGGAAATGCTGCCTGTGAAGGGGTCTACTTGGGCTTTGATGGCTAGTAGAACTTCTTTGGAAAGGAGGAAGGATAAACAGCTTAAGAAGAGGTGGCAAGAATACACAGGAGAACTGTACAAAAAAGATCTTCATGACCCAGACAACCACGATGGTGTGATCACTCACCTAGAGCCAGATATCCTGGAATGCGAAGTCAAGGGAGCCTTAGAAAGCATCACTACAGAGCTAGTGGAGTTGATGGAATTCTAGCTGAGTTATTTCAAATCCTAAAATATGATGCTATGAAAGTGCCACACTCAGTATGCCAGCAAATTTGGAAAACTCAACAGTGACCACAGGACTGGAAAAGGTCGTTTTCATTCCAATCTCAAAGAAGGGCAATGCCAAAAATGTTCAAACTACCACACAGTTATACTCATTTCACATGCTAGCAAGGTTGTGTTCAATATCCTTCAAGCTAGGCTTCAACA
This sequence comes from Oryx dammah, assembly GCF_014754425.2. Classification (NCBI taxonomy): domain Eukaryota; kingdom Metazoa; phylum Chordata; class Mammalia; order Artiodactyla; family Bovidae; genus Oryx; species Oryx dammah. The sequence goes on from NW_024070188.1 coordinate 29,869,393, forward strand.
GCACACACACAATTGTACTCATTTCACATGCTAGCAAGGTCATGCTCAATATCCTTCAAGCTAGGCTTCAACAGCACATGAACCAAGAATTTCCTGATGTACAAGCTGGATTTAGAAAAGGCAGAGGAATGAGAGATCAAATTGCTAACATCCGTTGGATCATAGAAAAAGCAAGAGAATTTCAGAAAAACATCTGCTTCATTGACTACACTAAAGCCTTTGACTGTGTGGATCACAACAAACTGTGGAGCATTCTTAAAAAGATGGGACTATCAGACCACCTTACCTGCCTCCTGAGAAACCTGTATGCAGGTCAAGAAGCAGCAGTTAGAACTGGACATGTAACAACAAACTGGTTCAAGATTGGGAAACGACTATGTCAAGGCTATATATTGTCACCCTGCTTATTTAACTTATATGCAGAGAACATCATGTGGAATGCCAGGCTGGATGAACCCCATGCTGTAATCAGCAGGGATGGAAGAGAGGAGATCCCTGTGAGAGGCATCCTTCTAAGAGCTTCAGAATAATTAAATTCGAGGAGCAGATAAAAGGTAGATCACTGAGGTTTCAGAAGCATGAAGAGGAGGAGATGCTGCTTCTAGAGAAAGAAGATGGATTAGTTTGGGACATACAAAAAAAAAAAACCACCCCCAAATATTGCCTAAATACTGACTCCCTACTCTCTTTCTCCTTTACTGATCCTGCACCTTTTAATCTGCCCTGAGGGGAAAGCATTTATGCCACAATGCAACTCATGTCCCTGACCAGCATGGACCAGGCACAGGACCAGGCTCCTGTTGTCCAGGAACCCCGTCTAGTGGGGAGGTTGGAGTGAGTGCTTCGGCAGAACTGAGGGCTGGGGAGGTGCTCAGTGTGGGCACAGGATACAGACCTCTTACAGACAGGGCTTCCAAGAAGAGACAGTAGAGGCCTAGGGCAGTAGAGACCCAGGACAAGCCCCGAAATGCACCCGTCATCTCAGGGTGATGCCAGTGAAGTCACACAGGACCTGATGTCATTTTGGCATCACAGCAGTCCAGAGCCTATCATAATAAGCGTTCTCTGGCCACCAAGGCCTGGGTCACAGGAGGTCCGGGGCCCACGGAGACAAGTGGTCAGGAGGGGTCTTTGAAGTCTAGCATGGGTCAGCATTTCCACCACTGGAGGAAATCCCTCTTCTAGTGCTCTCCCCTGTATAGATGAGGGGGTGCAGGGCTGCCTCTGTGAGCCGCGTCCGGTGCACTTCTAGCCTCACTTGGTCACAGGAGATCACTCAGGCCACCTTGGACTCAAGGGCCAGCCAAGGGGCAGGCGGCACCAGGTGGGCATCGAGCCCAAGCCTGCAGCCTCACGGCCTCCCTCTCTGTGCTCTCCCCTCCAGCCTCAAACCCTTCTCCGGACAGGCAGGATGCCCAGCGGCCAAGGAGCAGGAACCCTTCCAGCTGGTCCGTGGAGGATGTGGTCTGGTTCCTGAAAGACGCAGACCCGCAGGCTCTGGGGCCCCATGTGGAGCTCTTCCGGAAGCATGTATGCACCGTGGTGGGCCTTGGGGGTGGGGTTCAGGGAGCTGTGGGGTGGGGGAGCGTCTGCACTACACCCTGGGGGCTCCATTCAAGGGAGGCCAGATGGGACCACAGGTTTCTCAGAGCAGAACAGCCACTTAGTCTTGTACTGAAGGCACGTTTGTCCCATCTGTTCCCTCACTTGGTCTTTATCAGGAGTCCCGTTTTCTCGCCCGTCTATTTGTGCATTCAGCAAACATTGGTAACACACCTACAAAGTGCCAGCAAACTAACAGTGCCTATTCTTAAGCTACTTTGAGGATTAAATGCAAAAATGCACAATGCCTGGCTTGAAGATGGCCTTTGGTTAGCAGGCATTTGTATCATTATTTAGGAGATTCTAAAATATGTAAAGATGGTAAATTTTTTTCACTGGTAATAATTAGTATTTTATCTGCCAAGGCTTCTGTGTCATGGTTACAATTGTTGCTGTGACCAGTTACCACAAATGTAGTAACTGAAAACGACAGAAATTTATTATCTTACAATTCAGTGGGTCAGAAGTCTGACAGGGGTCTCTCTGAGAGAAGACCATGGTGTTGGTGGGGCTGACATCTTTCTGGAAGCTTTAGGAAGAATTCATTTCCTTGCCTTTTCAACATCGAGATCCACCTTCATTCTTGGCTCCTACCTTCCCGTCCTCATCCTTGGAGCCAACAACATCAAGCTGAGTCCTTCTCAAGCTGCCAGCTCTTTGGTTCTTTATTCTGATTTCTTCCTCCATTTCTGAGGACTCTGTGATTGTATTGTCTCCCTCCCTCCCCGATAATCCAGGACACTCTTCCTACTTTAAATGCAGCTGGTTAGTAGCTTAATTCCACCTGCAGCCTTAATTCCCCTTTGCCAGGTAACCTACCATATTCACAGCTTTCAGCGACTAGGACGTAGACATCTCATGTGAAGGAGAGGGAGCATTCTTCTGTCTACTAGTGTTACCATTTTTTTTTCTCCTTGTCTTTTATTTTATTTGAAATGAAGATCACAAAAATCATACACTCGGACCTGGAGAGGATTGTCATCTAACCCAACACTCATATTTTATTAGGGATATATTTGACCTCAGCTAACAGTGAGGCCTTGAGAGCAGGGACCGCAGAGGGATGTTGTTTAGACAAATCTGAGTGTGAGGACTCTGGCTTCCTTCCAGCATGAGAGGAGTCAGCAGAAGTCTAGGCAGTGGGTAAAGAGAGAACATTAGGCAATGAAGCCCCTGGGAGGGCTCACAGATGAGCTTTGCCTTGCTACGAAGGACATGGAGTGTGAGTGACACAGAGTAGGTGCTTCTCAGGCTGAACGGCTGGCTAGTTAGAGAAATGGGAGGGGCTGATAACACTTGACATTATGTGAGTCCTGTACATGCCTCTTCTTCCCACCAGAGCACCTAAAATCTCCACCCTCTCTCTCTAGTGATCTGAGAGCAGCACTATAGATGAAGGAGGAAACACAGCCTTACGAAGTTTTTGAATTCAACATGCAGTCTGGATGGGTTACCATTTTCAGAGACAAATGGGAGCAATTTCAGGATCTCAAAGGATTGGCTCTCCCTTAGTACGTGTTTGTGCTAAACCCTCGATGAGGCAGGTGCATTTTTTAGTTGTGTGCCACCTAGTACTATTGACAGGGTCAAAAAGCACCTGAAATCCCTTTTAGATTGTCATTAGCAATTTGATAATCAGCTGAAAGCTGGTGGGCTTACCAAGAAAAGAAACCAGCAATCAGGATGATGAATGGAAGTCAGGGCCATATGCCGGAGCCTGGAATGGAAAGGGAACCACTAGTTTCAGGGTCTCATGAGAAGATACTTTGTCTTAGTCAGTTCAGGCTGCTCTAACAAAGTATCAGGGACTGAGTGGCTTATGAACAACAGCATTCATTTCTCAGTTCTGGAGGCTGGAAGTCCGAGGTGGGGTCGCCATCAAGGTCGGCTTTCAGTGAGAGCCCTCATTCAGGTTTTGGACTGCTGTCTTCTCATTTCACGAGGACACTAATCCCATTCAAGAGGGCTCCACCCTCATGGCCTATGTACTTCCCAAACTCACACCTCCAAATATCATCGCTTGAGGGTTAGGACTTCAACATATGAATCTGGGGAGCAGGTGGGGAGGACACATTCAGTCCATTGATGCTTTCTCGCTTCTACAGCCCTAGATTGGATAAAGAGGTCAACATATGCATGGTATTGGGAATATGGCTGGGATTAGGTTAGATTCCTTCTATCAGGAGAGAGCAGTAATATGAAAGATCCAGTGGATCATGACCCCGGGAGAATGTGGCATGAGGAGCACGTAGTATTTGTGGGCTTTCATTTATTTTTTCAAGATACTGCTGTGAGACCAGGAGAATATACATCTAAGTAAATCCATATTCCCTTACCTTATTTCCTGACCACAGTCTAACTGTGGCCACTCTGATTACTTTGACCACCTTCTGGGTTTTCTCTTTTCTCATCCTGTTCCAGCAGGAGATTGACGGCAATGCCCTCTTGTTGCTGAAGAGTGACATGGTCATGAAATACTTGGGCCTGAAGCTGGGGCCTGCACTGAAACTCTGCTACCATATTGATAAACTGAAGCAAGAAAAGTTCTGAAGGTGTTTAAAAGATACGAGCAAAGTCCAGACAGCAGAATCTCCAGACCATCTGCCTTACCAACATCTCCACCATCGCAAGGACTCTCTTCTGAAAAAGAACCGTCACAAAGACTTGGTCTTTTTTTTTTTTTTTAATAAAACTCATAGTTCTTGACCTTTTAAAAAATTCCACATGGCCCTTTTGAAAGGTTCCTCTGTTTTAACGATTTGCCAAAAAATTACCCCAAAAAGGCCCATTATTTTTAACATTTCTAGTTGGTTGGTTGCTCTTAGGGTAGGTCCTGTTTTTATAATGAGAGTTTGGGGAACTGAAGGCTATCACCCAAGGAGGACCTTGGAGATTTCCAAGCATGTGGGAAGAACCTTTGTCTCTGCAGGCTCTGTGAGGATGCCCACCACAGCAGCCCCCCGTCTTTAACTCTGACCTGGAGACCTATCATTGTCAACCTTGTTTGATTCAGCTCTGGAAGCTGTCTTCTGAGGGTAAATGCCTCACCTTGCACTATCCGGAAAACTTGAATTCTTTTGCTCTCTGAAAGAGAAGAAGAAAAAAAATCTTTTCTATTCCTAGTTATCTGAGGTACTGTGTTTCCCCACTAGGGGGCAGACTGCCAATATAATTTCAGGACCCTCACTGCAGCAGCCTGATATTCAGTACCCAGTGGATGAATCAGGGTTTCTGGGAACAAGATCTAGCCTACACAGACACAGAGAATTTATTCCACAGTCAGCACCACAGATTGCAATGTGGGAAGAAACCATCTTCTAGAAAGTTCTTGTTCATAACCAGTCATTATCGACTGACTGAGATGCACAAGCAGCAAAGGCAAAAATTTGGAAGCACGTTCTTCCGAGATGGGGCATTGGAGTCTCTTCCCTTCCAGAGTCCTTACTGAGGTGTCAATGTATTGGCGCACCAGAAACTCTTAGTGACATTTAGCCACAGCGTTTCTTTCAAAAAGAAAAAAGATATCTCAACTAAGCTTTGAAATCGGAAGGTGGTGATTTCTACTTACACTGTGGGATTATATAGTTGTATCTGTGGCTAATTTTAATAATAATAGCATGTACACAGACATGGTATTATTGGGTTTAATTCAATTTACAAATCGGTTTTCCTTTCTCACTCTGGAATAATAGAAAAAAATTGATTTCTACCCCTTTGCAGCTGTGTCCAGGGAAGGGCAATGAATCCACAATTTACTAGGCAGAAGGGGAACCGTATCTCCATTCTTATCTTTTCCTTTCTCTCTTTTCCTGTCTCCTTTTTCCTTCTTCTCTCACTGAATAGGAAACATATCTTCAAAATGAATTCACCTTTGCCATGGGCATATCCTCTTCTGTAAAAAAACAAAAAAGAAAAAAAATCCATGTTGTTGGACATGAGGAGATGAATCCTAGACTTTGTGTTCCCTGGGAGGGGGAGGATCAACGATAACTCCAGACCTCCCTTGGCCCAAAGATCAGAAAAGGCACACCGTCCTCAGGCTGCAACCTGGACAGGTATCTCTCCGGTGAGAAGAGCAGGAGGTGAGTGCAGCCTCTCACGCCTCTACTAGGACCTCCCTGGTGGCTCAGTGGTAAAGAACCCACCTGCCAGTGCTGGAGATGAGGGTTCGGTCCTTGCGGAAGATCCTCTAGAGAAGGAAATGGCAACCCACTGCAGTATTCTCGTCTGAAAAATCCCATGGATAAAATTCCTAAGAAACCTCCCACGCCATGCTCCTAGACCCATTTTAATGAGTGATATTTGAGAAAGCACATCAGAGCAGAATCCTTTTTAGACACACAAACAGTGGCTGACTTAAAGTGCGACAGAGAAGGGACAGAGGAGAATGTCCTAAAACTGCCCACGAAGCCGAGCTTGAGTTATCAGGCTACAGAAGAGCTGAATGTCTGTCGGTCCCGGCTGGCGACTAAACTATCCTGAATTGGGCCTTGGGACAGTGTCTTCAAGATTTTGAAGCAGAAAATTGACTCTGTCTCTCTAAGTTTGCTCATTGTGAAGTGCTCACAGCTGGTCTGGAATTAAATAGTCTTCCTCAGAAAACCATGGGGAGTGTATATATTCAGAACAGCCAGTATGAAAGCAGCGAGATCCAGAAAAATTCCACAACAACCCATGTTCCTCAGTCCAAACCCTCTTGACTTGTGGTGCCTCTTCCATCAACATATACCCCGTGTGCTGTTGTTGTTTAGTTGCTAAGTCATGTCCAGCTCTTTTATGACCCCATGGACTGTAGCCTGCCAGGCTCCTCTGCCCATGGGAATTCCTAGGCAAGAGTACTGGAATAGGTTATTGTTTCCTTCTCCAGGGGGTCGTCCCAACCCAGGGATCAAACCCGCATCTCCTGCATTGACAGGCGGGTTCTTTACTGCTGAGCCACCTGGGAAGCCCTGTACCTCATACAGAAACTTTCAAAACTTTCTACCAGTCTTGCTAGTGCTTCCCTTGTCACCCAAATACCAACACTGGTGCCACCAAGTGAAAATCATCCTCAAACAATATCGAGGAGATACTTGGAGGAGTGTTCAGGGGAGAGAGATTTTTCCATCTTGAGAAAATTGGGTCCATGTTCATGTGGATCTGCTCTCACAGAGGTGCTGTCTTATTTCACTTTAAACTTAAAGCAGGACAGATTGCTGCAGCCATGATATTTAAGGTTTGACTTTTTAAAAAATCTCATTACTCTTAAAATGAATGCTGCCACATTAGAGAATAACCCAGGGAGGAAATTCTTCCTCGCCTGTTTTTACACTGAAATGCAATTAGCCGGCCAAATTATTGTCGCCAATCCTGCAAATATAATTAATTTTCACCCTTTTCAAAAATCTTGTCAAACCAGGCAGATAAATAGCTTAGCAAATGTAAAACATGCCGGGCCACCTCCTCTGCATGGACCTTACGGAGTCAGGCCGTGTGTGTCACTCTAATCCAAATGGGAGCTTATTTGGGGGGAGGCCTTGCACTTGTACAGATGTGGTACTTGTTATTCCATGGCAGTAGCTTCGCTTCAGGTTGTGGTGAATAATGATATAGTTTTGCATAATTTCAAATTAGAGTGTGTGTGCGCGCGGGCGTGTGCGTTCATGTTCGAAACATTTCCAATTATACTTGTCTGTTAAACACTTAAAAAAAATCTGAGACAATTTTATTGCCTAAGGCATTTAAAATATTTTATAAAGCACATTATTCCTTTTGTGAAGATTTTAGCTGAAAGATGTGCATTTCATGTGTGTGTGTGTGTGTGTACGTGCGTACTTCCTGGCAGTGCAGTGAGAAGAGCCTTTGAGAGCGGCTGGGAATGTATCCGCTCTTGAATTTGCTTTGTTTCTAATGCCTTCCCAGTTTTGTAGCACTGAGTTAGAACCCACCCCAGGCAGCAGAGTGCACCAGGGAGGCAGCTGGGGGGCGGTGCTGAGGTTCTAGACCTGCCTGCTGTCAGGCACTGACTGGGCACACCAAGCCAGTCCAGGCTCTGCTCCCCATGACTGAGAGGACCGGCCTCGCCAGGGAGCCCACTGGGCAGGAAATGAGCATCCTGAGCGCCTGGTACAGTGCCCGCCAGAGCTCCATGCACTCCCATCATTTCCCGGCAGCGGGGCTGTCTGGTATTTTCCTTTACAGCAGGAGAAAGGAATGGGACGCTCCTCAAGAGAAACAAAGACGATAGTAAAGTACACTGGGAAGGAAGACTGAGCTGAGGTTGGTGTACGTGAGGAGGAAACAGCGAGGAGAGGAAGCCAAAAGTGACTGTCTTAGAAAGCAGACACCTCTTCTAACAGGCCCAACTCTTTCAGCTACAATTACCTATTTTTGTATTTATGTGCTGTATGGAATATGGAATATTTCTTTTTTAATTAAAATTATTTTTTTATTACTTTCTGAGATTGTTTTAAGGAGAATTTTGTTATAGCTCTGAAGATGATTGGAAACACCCAGAAGTGACCAGGGACCCAAATTTAGTCATTATCAGAAGGTCTTGAAATGATGGAGACACTTTGTTTTCTTTCTAAAGAACCAGAGACGTTTCCATCCGTGTGAGAAGGTGAGTTGTGATGTTTGCTCTGACCGGTGGTTTTTCAACTCTTCTCTGATGGGCACAGAGGAGGAGGAGACAGAAGATGGGGAAGGAGGAGATGATTTTTGGTTAAGGAGAGGGATGAACACCTGTCTGTGGGCGAGGCTTGTTTGTAGTTACTAACACATTCCAAGAATTAACACAGCCCTGCTGTAGTCTTGCCGCATGCCACAGCCCCGGTGGCCGGGGAAGACTGTGCTGAGAAGACGGGTGCTGAGCCCCGCAGATGGTCAGCCATCTAGCGGTACAGAGAGTCCTGCTCCCATCTCGTGACGTCACCCCAGTGGCTCCTCTCACGTGACTTCCGGCCACACTGCCCCAGGAAGAGGACTGGGAGCCCCCGCGTCCAGGGTGCCCTTCCCTCCAACCTTTATCCTAATCGAAGACGATTCCTTCACGGACAATTGGAAGCTGGATTTTTTTGAAATCTAACATTTACTTGAAAGAGAATCATTGTTATTTATTGCCACCAGTTAAATATTATGGAAACATGTCTGCTAACAATTTGCTTCGTGTAATTTGTTCTAATGCTAATAAGCAACAGCTGGGACACTTCCTGTGGTGAATTCCTTTGTGGTTACAGTGGTATTATCACACATGGACTTCACCAAATCGCTGAACTTGAGAAGAACACTCACTCCGGCTCTCCCAGGCTGCAGGAAATTCCCCTCACTTAGAAGCAGTTCTGGGCAAAGCATTTTTTAGAGGAGGATGTGCATTTCCTTCACTCTCTGCTCTTGAACAGGGCTGCAGACCTGTGCTCTTCAAGTCCCTCCTAGAGAGCCTGGGATTCTCCTCCCTCTCAGCAATGAGCTTGATCTCCTCCGGAGGAAACACAGCCAGCAGAGCTAAAGAGTGACACCTTCCTCCAGGTCGGTGCACCGTGCCCAGAGTGAATAGTCAGGAGTGAAAAAGGCAGTGGAAGGTGGTCTTCTGTCCACCTCGTGTGGGCTGTGCCTTCCCCACCGGGCTACCATCAATAGACAAGGCCCAAGAGGGGTGGAGATGCGTCTGAGAGCCAAGATATGCTCAGAGTGGATGAGGTGATGACACCAGACAGTGTGGGCATCTTCCCTCTGAAGGGTCTAGAAGTACCACTCAGACCTTCTCCGGGCTGCCGGCCCACCGTTCTCCGCTCTGTAGCTCCACCGCATGGCCTGAGCCTTTGTGTTGTTCCCCATATCAGATGCTTGTTGTAAAGGCCAATACAAATGCCTTCTATTGGATGCTACTTTGGCACACAACCAAAGGCTTGCTTCTCCAAGCAGCTCACTAGAAATAGCAGACCCTCGCTGGGTGTCATTTTACAGTAAGCATATGTGACCGGAGGCTACCTCCACCATAAATGTAGCATCCTCAAACCTCAGGTGGGTTCCACCTCCCCCTCCGGTACTGGAAGGCCTTCCCTACACCCCTGAGAAATGGCTCTGCCTGACCACTTCCCATTAGGGGGAGTTCAGTCCCATAGGAAGTGGCTTATTTCTCTGTTGGATGGCTCTGGTTGTGAAAACGTTATTTCTCAGGGAGACACAGATGTCTGTGAATCAGACACAGACGTTTGAGACGAAGCCAACTCTGCAGTCTTTCTCTTTTCAACAGAGCTTGTCCGTGCAGTAACCACACCTATAATACAAATTGACATTGGCAAGTCGGCCCCAGCCCCAGTACATTAGCGTAGAGCAGCAGACACTGTGTATAAATGGGGGACTCAGATAGGTCATGGCCATCAGATTCATCAGCCCTGTCAGGAAAAACTATCGAAATTCTTGCGGCCTCACACACACACAAGAGGGTGTCCTGGGAGAATCTTTACTGTAGTTGTAAATCTGGCTGTGGTTACATAAGCATGTGAGTTAGAAAAGATTGCATGAACAAATCTGTAAGTCCATGTTCCTCAATAACTGGAAAAGACTTGGAGGTCCTACCTCTTAATTGTACTCACTGGTGATATAATAAACTAAGGAAGCTTTAGTTTAGACAAAAACAAGTTGTGATGACAGAAAAGTAAACATTGTCTGCTATGAATTGAAGCAAGAGTGATGGAGTTTATGACGCCAAGCCCAAGTGGGTTTCATGGTTGTGTGTGCATGCCCCGGCGACTGTGTATTTGTAAGTTAGTGAGATAAGAGGTGGGAATTGGAGAAGGTATGAGAAAGGATTGAAAAGGGAGCTTTTGCTTTCTAGAGCATTCTTATTCAGGAGAACTATTGAGCAATGATTTAGAAATCAGATCCCAAAGTAACATATAGTTTATGTAGTTTGCTAAGATAAAATTCTGGATAATGGAACAGAGTCTCTGAAAATATTTAAAACTTGGTATTTGGAAAAAGTAGCTACCATCCAGCACCTTGCCTCGTGGCACCTGCCATATAAAAGGTACCTCATTAATATTCATCGGCTGAAAGAAGGAATGCTTGATTAGTTTTCATATTTTATTCAAAAAAGCCACTGATTTCCTTTTTGGACACCGTATCTTTACTGACAGGAAAAGTGCTGAAGGGAGAGGCCGAAAGAAGAGCTGAAGCCTTTCGTTTCCTCTAGTTCCCCAAACGCTCAGGGAGGTCAGCCCCTCAGTTGTGGACTCGCATCTCACTCTTCGTCTTAGGATCTCACATTCTCAGTGGCCTCATATTCTGCTCAAAGTATCAGAGAATAACAATAGACTCTTTCCAGCTGTACTATTAAGACATCTTTTCCTTCTCAGTCCATGATGGCTCTCAGCACTGAGTAGGGGTTCCATGGGCTGGTTAATCACTCGAGGACAGTCAGGGTCCCCGGGAGTCAGAGTGCACGTCCCCTGAGCCCTGCACTCCCGGTGCCTTGCAGATCAGCAGAGCCGACAAGCCCCTCACAAGCCACTCTGTCATCTCTTAATGGTGGCCGGGTTGGGAAGGCGCACCCTCCGAGACCACCTTCTCCTGCCGTTTTCACTCTTCACCCGTCTTCACCCCTTGAGAGCTGGTTTGGAGAGATCAAGGGCTTCTTTTTTCTCTCCCACATAGTTAAACAGGAGCATTGAGAATAGAACTATGTGACTGACTTTTTTCCCACAACCACACCAAATTTTGGAGTGTTTCACTTTCAAAGAAATCAGCTCAAAAGCCTGAGCATGTGTCCCAAGGATGTTGTCATTGCTTAGAATATTTCTAGTGCATCTCTTTTGGGGGTGGCTCAGAGGTTAAAGCATCTGCCTGGAATGCAGGAGACCCGGGTTGGATCCCTGGGTCAGGAAGATCCCCTGGAGAAGGAAATGGCAACCCACTCCAGTACTCTTGCCTGGAGAATCCCATGGGGGGAGGAGCCTGGTAGGCTACAGTCCATGGGGTCGAAAAGAGTAGGACATGACTGAGCGACTTCACTTTCACTTTCACTTTAGAAGCTAGAACACATTCTCTTCAAAGTGGAAAGCCCATTGTCATCACTTGAGGGTGGATTCTTTTTTCTTTTTGGAGTCAAAGGCATTGGGCTCATGTCTGCACAGCAGCACAGCTGATCGACTTGAGATGTCAAGCAGTGTGTCTCCATACTCATCAGTTTGTCTTTTGTTTACGTTTCCTTACTGGATGCAGATGGTCTGAACAATAACAGCCACAACTCATCTGTTAACTTGAATATATCAATATAAGGAGCTGCACTGCAGAGACTGCTATGGAGGGCAACATCACCTGGATGAACATTCAAAATGTTCATTGTAAAGCTCATTTGTAGTTCGCCACTGTATCTCTAGGCATTGTAAACTCAGGATATTGTGAGTGTCCCTACAGCTCCAAATGGCAGGGGAACTGGGAGGAAGAAGCCTTGGGGGACACCTGGACAGCTCACCTCCAGGGGAGAGCCTTCTCCCACTGGTTCTCACCATTCTGGAGGCAGATTATGGTACAGTGTGAAGAAATGAGCCCTCCAAGTTGCCTCACGCCCCATCTCCTCATCTGGAAAAGAAGTGGGATCCAGATGTCCTTCAAAGGCATTTACAGCTATTACTTCCAGCAAAGGCCAGTGGGGCTGTTGGCTCCTCCATATTCTGTTTTACGATTTCCAGCTTCTGCCTCTCCTCCTGTCTGACCTTGTCTAGATGTTTTCTCCTTCTCTTCTCTCACTGGCCCATTGTGGTTGTTCAGTCACTCAGTCATGTCTGATTCTTTGCAACCCCATGGACTGTAGCAAGCCAGGCTTCCCTGTCCATCATCAACTCCCAGAGCTCATGTCCATCAAGGCATTGGTGCCATCCAACCATCTCATCCCCTGTTGTCCCCTTCTCCTCCTGCCTTCAGTCTTTCCCAGCATTAGGGTCTTTTCCAATGAGTCAGTTCTTCCCATCAGGTGGCCAAAGTATTGGAGCTTCAGCCTCAGCATCAGTCCCATGGCTCTTCCTCAAAGCTACTGAAGTATGACTGTGCTATCCTTTCTCATTATTTTTACTTTCCATTTCTTTCTCCCTGCCTCTGTGTTTCCTTTGTTTCCTCTTTTCTGTTTTTCTTCATTCCATCAGCTCCAGTGCCTTGAGGGAAAGAGGAGAAATGGAGAGGGAAATAAAGAATTAACAAGTAGCCTCTTCCCTGCCTAACTGGGCCATCCTGCCCCTTGCCTGCCTCCCACCATCCCATCATTAGCCACCTGCAACATTCCTCGGCTCTGTGGTGCTTCCGCCCTGATCTCCACCTGCTCATTGCACTCTTCAAGGTCCTGCCCTCTCAGTCTGTCCTTGAGTGTGGGAACAAGAGTCCTGTCCCTTTTAATGGCTTCAGTCTGCGATTTCCCCTGCCATTTCCCTCCTGGGCCTCCTCAGCCTTTGCCCAGCACCGGCCCTCGTGCCCACCCGGTCAGGTGTCCCTTCTCATTCAGCCGCAAAGGTCAGAGCCAAGTGGCCTGGAGCCGCTGGGACACACATGCCTCTTGAGAAGCATCAGTTGTTTCTCCCAGTTGTGCTGGCTCCTGTAGCCTGCATGGAGTCACTCTGGCCTCCAGAAGCAATTCTGGCCATCCTACCATTCTTCATAGAACATGTAGCTTTGTCCAGACCGTCTGAGCACGACTGCAGCTCCCAGCGACCAAAGCCAGGCCAGGGTCTCCGTTTAAATGAGGAGGGCGGCCAGGATCAGAGGAGAAGCAGAATGACCTACATCAGAAGCACTTCTGGGGTGCGGGTTGTTTTTAGGCATTTTACAAGTCTGATGAGATGTGTGCAGTGTTAAGGGGCTTGTGTCTCGGTAGGGGAAGATGGGGACATATTTCCCAAAGGAAAATGTGGTTTCGATGGGGGAGAAAGGCAGCAAAATTCTGGAACAAGGATGCTCTGTTCCTGGCCTTTATCTAGCACTGTCACACCCGCTCAAGGTCTTTCTAGAAATCAAACTTGTTTGCCACCCCAGGAACCAAAAGTGTCTCTGCTCAAATGTGAAAGAGTTTGAAGAAATTTGATTTCTTTCATTCTCCACTGTTTACTAAGTCACAGTACTTAATTTTCTGTCATCTTCCAGCTTTATCTTGGATCACATGAGGATTTTTAAAAAATGAGCTCTTCTTATCTCATCCTCCAGATCTTTTGAAATAGCAGTTGTCTTATATAGTGTATATTTTCATTTTATAATTACTGGTTGATTAGATTATTTCTCTCCTGTATATACATAAAATAATTTTATTAATACAAAGATTTTATACTAAAAGTACATTCATAGATAAATTGACTTTTTATTTTATACACATGAAAACTAAATAAATAGATGAAATAAAATAATTTCATCATAACTGTATTCTGTTGCAAATTTTTCTCCACATTGACAGTGAAAACTTTTTATTAAAGTCCGTTATAACATCACGAAGCATCATGAGGCTAAAAGTTTTGTGTTTTACTACTATGCTAGGTTGTGATTATCTGACAAGGCTCTAGGTAAATAATGAGGAATTCTGAGTAAGTGGAAATCTATGTGTACTAAGCTCTCGAGATTGAATGATGATGATTGAAATGTTGTTTGGTAAGTTGAGGGGTTTATATTCAGATTCTTTCTTTCAACTCAGCCTTAGTTAATTTCACATTTCCACCTCCTTATTCTATGTCTGGACCTCAATATGCCAACACATGGGACCCTCTGCTCTCTCCACCTGGGAGACTGACTGCAGCTGCTCACTTTCTCTGGTGAAGTTCTATTTTTAATGAAGTTGCAAGTAGGCCATCGCCTCGTCTCAGTAAGAGAGAAAGAGGGTTGACTCCATCCCTTTTCTCTACCTACATGGTCTCTCCTCCTTTCTAATTAAAGATTGTGAAAGAGTGCATTTACATGGATATTCACATGAGTGCTTGTGACTGAGTTTGTAAATCTGAGGCAAAGTTTATCCAGCATTCGCTGGATGATGGAAGTTTTTGCAGCATTTGCTTGTGCCGAGGCATGTGTGCAAGAAGGGCCTGGTGAGTGTGATGCAGATACTCTAATTACTTGAAAATCCACTGTGCTTTTACTTTTTATGGTTAGAAGTTAATTCTGGAACATTACTTCAACCCACTGCTTTATTTAGAAGTGTGCAAGGAATGCAGAGCTTCGATTAGGAAATGATGTTGTCTTAGGATCTGGCTTTTTTATTTTTAAAATACTAGTGGATCTAAATTTGCAGACCAGAAATCAGTGAATGGAACTCATTGTAATGGGGAACAGTATTTACATTAGAGCGACAGGCTCTATCACCTGGGGAAAGAGCGGCTCCTTAATTTTTGCTCTTCGCAAGCATGCTGCAATCAGTGTTTCCCGACACTGGGACAATCCTCTCACCTCAAAGTGTTCCTGTGTAATTGTGTCACATGATGGGGAATTGTAATAGGCAATTTGGTTCTGTAATTCAGTTTGCAAAGCATGCAAACATAAGATAACTAGGTTAAATGCAATAAGCATTACACTAAGGTACAAAAACATGTGGGGAGAAAAGACGCTGTGTCCATAACTTAGAAAGAACATGAATTTTATTCCTCATGTGCCTCAAAGTGTAGATCTTATTAAAGTTATTTATCCTCTAGTTTAATTTCATCACATATTGTCCATACAGACACATTATCTGTGTATGAACATACATGGTTTTTTACCGCACATATTTATACAGTTTTTCTCTTACTTGTAATATGCAGGCTCCAGTGAACCGCATTCAGGAGTGAGTTGTTGTGCTTATTTGTTACAGTGTACAGTGCAAATGGACTATTAACCAAATAGACTGTTATGTAGGACACCATATCAAAATGTGCTTTAAAATTTTCAAAACCTTTTGGTTATCTGTAACTTTTGGCCTTGGACAATTCTTTCATTATTTAGAGGTCTGTTTTTAATGTATTCCCTTAAATGGTCACTACAGGTACACAATAGATATGTACAGTTTCATTACATAAACACTACTGGCCTTAATGATTTTAATATTTTCAGGTGCTTTTTTCCCCCATTTTTGATGCAGTATTTTTTTTTTTTCTAGCACAGTGTATCATTGACCTGGGACTGATTCAATAAAATTTCTAAATCCTAAGATTCCAAGACAATGCAGTATTTTCTGTTCATGCTGTAAAAAGTATTTCTGTATTTTTAATAAAGAATGGAATTTCTATGAGCCTCTGTATATTTTATCTGATCAACTTTTTAATGTTCATTATTATTACATTGGGACTAGTTCCTGTAAGTGGCTAACAAGGAAAAGTCTTTCAGATGAAGGTTGTTGACAGCCAAGACCCCAAAGGCCTGATTCACAGCTGTCTAGAAAGCCACTCCCACCGGCTGCCTGAGGCCCAGCCCCACAACCGCGCAGGAGGGACTTGTTACAGGACCCTGGGGGTCTCTGCTGAGTACACTTCATATCTCCCCGACCTTCCAATTCCAGTTCATGACTACAACGGGGCAGCCCCTGGGCAGGGAAGGAAGACTCGACCTGATCGGAGCCTCAAAGTGAGGGTTTCCCAGGGGTCATCTTAGACCGGGATCTTCTTCAAGGTCAGTAATAGGAACAAGAGGGCTGCCTCCTATGACAGTCAGGAAGATTAAAATTGCAATGCTTGGACAGCTCCTCAACAGCGTCCTTTGAATCTGGAATCCTTGTTCTAGGCTGTTTACTCCCATTGGTTGTAGCTGTTTGGGGATCACGGCTCCTCCTGGTTTTTGATCCAACTGTCATCCTGAGTGGCCAGTTCCCTGCCCAGAGGCCTCCCACCCATCCCTGGTGCTTTGAAATAATCCTTGACAAGGGCAACGTGGTTCTCAATGAAACAATCCAGGATGGGGAATCCTCTCATGTCAGTGTTCTCTAGGCTGGATAAAGCCAGCAAGAAAGGTTTGGGGACAGCTCTTGGGAAGGGTTGGGGTGCAAACCTCCAAAGCCTTCTCCCACTATCTGCCATGGGTTTGCTTAAAACTTAACAGCCTCTGAAAATATTAACCTTACTATTTGCCTTGCCTTGAACACAACCATTTTCAAACTCATTTCTCCCCTCTCTCCTCTAGTCCAGGACCAAGCTAGGTGGCCTTTCTCACATGTCCATGAGCCCCTGAGCCACCCCAAGAAAACCCAGGCACCCAGGTCCTAAGGATCCCTTCCCCGAGCCTGCTCTTCCCCAGTTGTTAGATGAAAGCTCTGAAAACCCACCTTCCATGACTAGCTTTTTCTTATTTTGTACCAACTGTAGTATCCTAATTATAAACTGTCCGTGTGGAGAAGAAATCCTGAAATAAATGCTTTTCTGTCAAATCTGAACATAGATTTGACCAGCTGAACACTTCCAGACCTGGAAAGCAAGGAGGGAACTTCATGATGGAGGGATGCATCTTGCCTGGGATTTTAGCAGCTACATGGTGTGCAGACGTCACTGCTGGGCAGAATCAGTGTAGCAGGTGTGCATGGTTAGGTCTGAAGCTGGCGTGTCGGCGTGTAAACCCCTGAATGCGTCTACATGCATGCACAGCCCCTGCCTCATTCTCTGTTTCTTAAGGGCCAGAAGATATTGTTAATGAAAAAAATTAATCAGTAGTCAATCTAAGGAAGAAATGGAAAATTTTTATCCAAGCCAACCTGAGTATTATAATCCAGGAAGCTCTGAAGACTGGTCTGTCCATCAGAGGTCAAAACAATATGTTTTTGAGACAAAAGGTTATGCATCCAATGACATTCTGACAGATTTCACAATCCAGAGCTGCACGTACAAAGCAGGCAGTGGGTCATCACAGCCTTTTACGAAATGAAGAAGGAATGTCATCCCCTAAGGAGGTCCGGGTAATGCAGATGTACAAACACACCTAAAGGAGGAGGAGACCCAAGCAGGCAGAGAAACATTTTATTTAAATTTTTGTCTTGCCATAAAAGATGGATTTTATTTCATCAGTAGATTGGACCAGAAGCCACCCCAGCCTGGGTTTTAGTTTTGACTTTCCCACCGACCAGCTGCGGATGTTGGGGAAATGACTTCAACTTTCCAGACCCCAAGGGTGTTAGACTAGCCAAGGTCCACGTTCCCACTCTCACCCTGACCACTCCAGCCGCCCTGAGCCTGCGGCTTGGTCATAGAAAGGCCTTGTGTGCCTAGATTCTCCTGTCAAGATCTTGAGAGTCCTGAGCTGGTGGGAAACCCGTGGGGCCCTGTAGAGAAGAGAGGAGTTTAATTAGCTGGGACCAAGAGGACCACCTATGTCAGGGTCTCTCCTTCAGGATCGACAAGGGGAAGTTACTCTTAAGAACAGAATGGAGTTGATTTTTCTCAGACAAGTTGCCAGAAAAGAGAATTTCCTGTACACCATGTGAATCACAGTGATTCACATAGTGAGAGAGACACTGCTCTGCTGTAGGAAGGTAAAGTACCATCACACTGAGGGCGGACACAGCTTGCCTTCTGATGGCTAAGAACTTCCATTCATTTTAGTGCTGAATGAACTTGCACATTTTCCAATTACCCCTTTCATTAAAAAAAAATCATTTTTTAAGGAAAATTGCTTTTCACCTGAACTCTTCACCAAGGTTGATTCAAAAATCCATCTAGGAGTAGCTGGTAACTTATTGTTAACCTATTAGTAGAAGCAATAAACAAACAAAAAAAATCGCTATTTAAATATTTCTGTAAAATCCCCCGGGATTGGGAGGTGAAGAAGAAGTGGATCTGACAGTAGCTCTGTTGCCGGTTTCAGACTAACAGGTTTGGCAAGGATGTTTTGTTAGCAGCAGTTAATCAGCGAATCCCATTACTTAATAAGGTTATCACTTAGCAAAAGCTGCAAATTACAGTTTCTTTCTCTCCAGGCTGAAGATAACATCCTTGAAATTTTGCATCTACAAGTAGTATCTCGTTAGCAGAAATGGGATAAACAGAAGCACATTGAAAATGCTATTTGTGTGCAAATCAGACTGATGCTTTCATCCAAATATTTTATAGTTGTGCTAGCCTGCCACTTCCCTTCTCACCCATTGTTTGGTGCTGGTGTGGAGTGTAAATCAGAAAGAGGTAGGAAGCAGCTCCTTTGTTCACCACCAGCTGAAGGAAACACACTCTTGTGTCCACTGAGAGTAAATTCACAGGCTTGCAAAAGCCTAAGTCAATGCCAATTCCAGGTCTCAGCCTTGAAGGAGACTTTCCAGTGATTTAGTGATCCAGGAGAGCCACTTGGCCTCAACAAGACCACCTCCATTAAACCCCCCTCAGCTCTCACTTCCAGGGCTCTGAGCTCTGTCTCCCTGTCTCCTCATACCTCCCCACCCTTAGCTCTTGCTGATGTTTAAATCCCAGAGCCTCATCTGCCAAATTTCCTCTGCGTGCATTCATACAGGCTCACCCATCCCTTTCCCCACGGGCCTGGGGAAGGACCAGGTGGTGCTAAACATGTTGGCGTCTGCTTTGACCTCCTACCAAGATGGCGTCACGTCCCCTGTGGATTGGGAGGCGGGGTCCTGGCGAGTGTGTCCTCCAGCTGTTGAGAGGCACTGTGGGATGGAGAGATGGAGGCACGGGGAGCCGTTTCCTCCGTGCAAAATGCAGGGCAGGAGCTGCTGCCGGAACAGGCAGTGGAGGCCTTTCAGCCTCATCTCCAGAGGGGCATGGCTGTGTCTCAGCCCCTCCCTGACACTCACAGATGCAACCCAGCCGACCTGCTATGCCCTCGCCACACTGCTCCACTTTCCAGTTCAGCTATTTTGTTTGTTTGGTTTTTTTTCCTTTTGGCTCGAAAAGCTCCAGACGGTATGAGTTTGAGAATTTTTCTGGGGCGTGGTGTGTGTGTGTGTGTGTGGTGTTATGTTTACACATGGAGGCTCTCTGCCTCCTTCCATTGTGGGTGACGTTCCCTCCCACCCTTTCTCCGTCCACCCACCCCTTCCCACGCATCCTCTGGTCCCCAGCATTCCTTGGCGCTGCCTGTGATGTCCCCCGGGAGGGACTTTGTGTTTTCTGGCTGAGTGACTCTTTACACATCTCCAGGCCAACACTTTCGCCTTTTGGTTGCACCTCTGCATCCTTCCTGCTCTTGGCTCTCAGAGCATGTTTTCTCGGAGTTCTGTTTCCTCCTCTGCCTCCTCTGCCCCCACCCCAGCAAGACCATCCCTGTGCAAGTCTCACTGCCTTACGTTTTCCACCCGCAAACACTCTTCCAAGGGCCTCAGTGACTTGTGAAAATTCCTTCCAAACTTGTCTCCTGGAAACAGGACGGCAGATGAAAGATTTCTTCATTAAAATTAGACACTTTAGAGAGGCATCCAGTAAAAGCTCTGAGAGTCCCCCATGGGCCTCCATCTGCACAGAGCTGGAGAGGGGGGCTGGGCTTTGGGAAAGGCCAGGACCAAGTGCTCTGGGCTTCTCCCCCTCCCCTTTTACCGACACAGACCCCCTCTCTCCGGGGACAGGGAGGATTTGAGCCCCGTGGGGTGTTGCCTCGCTTCCTACCCATTGCTCGCATTCTGACTGCCACTGAAATCGCTCTTTTGTGAGGTGCCCTGAGGGCCCCATGACCCATGGCTCTTGGAGAACTGACTTTGATTTATGACTTGAGAAGCTGGTGGAGGCTTTGGATGTAATTCTAAGCTGTGATTTCTCATTTGGGCTCCTAATGTTTGATTATGCAGCTGGGCGGCGGCTCCTCCAAGAGGCCAGTTCCCAGCGTGCAATCCAAGCCTGCAGCAACCTCCCAGGCAGGGCCTTAGCAAGCTCGGGGCGTGGGAGTGTGGCTGTGGAGCTCCAGCTGCAGCAGGCCAGGTATGGGCACCCCTTGGTTCCTGCTCAGAGTTGAGGTCAGCCCTGGGTGCTTCACATGAACACGTGGCTGATTCCTCCACCCACCCTGCTCTGTGGGCACCTGGAGGGCCAGGTGAGCGTGCCCCAAGGCGCTCTGTCCTTTGGGAGGCCTTTGTTCTCTGTGAGGATCGAGGCTGGGTCCCCAGGTCTGGTGATTAAACCTCTGTCCTAGGCAAGAACCAGCTCACAGACCCCTGTTCTCAGTCTAGGGGAAACTTTTCCCTTCTCTCAGAGACTATGAACATAAACCTCTCAAAAGCTGTCAAAACGCCAAGCACAAGAATGGAGGGAAATTTTGGTTTTTGTCACCTGGCCCACCTGGAGGAAGGCAAGGTAAAGCCTTCTCTCAGTAGAAGCACACGTGTTCACATCCACACACTCAAAATACACTCAACAACTGTTACACATTCACACAGTACTCCCAGCCGATGTGCTCTATCCTTTACTGTAGACCTTTGTGGTGTGTAACTTTCAAGCAAACTCGGGACTCACATCCCTGCCAGCACACTGAATCCCGTGGCGCTGGTGAGTGACCCATGTCGACTGAGTCCTCCTTGTCCGGCTACAGTCTGCTCTCATCAAGCCCACCTCTGCAGGCTCACGGTCACGTGTGCACCCGCTGCTCTGCCAGCAGACGTTCACCAGATCCCGGATGACATGGTGTGTGAACATGCCCTCCTGAAGCAGGGCTGTGTGTCCTCACTTAGCTCTGCTGAGACCTGCCCCTGGCAACCCACCTGGAGGCAGCCAGGGCCTGGAGTGAGGTCAGGCGGAAGGGGCAGATCTCAAAGAGTCCATGGACCAGCTTGTGAGGCTTCAGAGGAAGACTCTACGTTGTCTCCAGGCAAAGGGAACCCCTCTGTTCAGTGAGAAGGGCCTGCTTCTGCTGACCCAGAGAACTAAGGAAAACTGGGGGGCTGAAGTTTCCCAGGTGCTTCCAGTCAATGTCTCCATCCCAAATCTCAGGGTCCCACTCTGTCACTTTTAGAACCATGGCTTAGCTGCAGGAAACCTCAGGTTGTCCACTCAGTGTCCTTGGCAACTCTACCTCTACCATGATGAGATCTCAGGGCTGATTTTCAGCACAATTTGCACCATGGACTCAGGAGATGAGAGTTACAGGTGGCCACAGAGGACCCTGGCTTTCCCAGCGTGCTCTAAGTTGGCAGTAAAGTGTCCCAAACATTTTTTTTAATCAAGTGTTGCAATGCCATCAAAAGCAGCCAGCACCTACTTCAATCCTTACCATTATAATTATCCCATTTCACCAGTTGAGAGCCATGGTCCATGCATAGGCCATATACTAAGTCCTTCAGTCGTGTCTGACTCTGTGTGACTCTATGGACTGCAGTCTGCCAGGCTCCTGTGTCCATGGGGTTCTCCAGGCAAGAATACTGGAGTGGGTTGTCATGCCCAGGGGACCTTCCTGACCCAGGAATCGAACCATGTCTACCTCCTTTGACAGGCAGGTTCTTTACCACGAGTGCCACCTGGGAAGCCCATGCATAGTCTAAGGGTTCCCAAATTTTGGTGCATAAGAATCACCTGATAAATTTCAAAGATTCTCGACACCTGGCTTCCACCTAGAGACAGTGTGATTTAATAAGTAAGTGGTGGAGCCCAAGTGGGGGCTTGAAAGCTCCCCAACATGATTATAGCATGCAGCAGTTTGGAAACTACTGGCATATCCTGGCACCTTGACTTGCATCTCCCTGCAGTGCTGTGAAAGTATTAGCGTGGCCATTGCATGTCAGGGCACGTCAGGGTTTTTCCCACGAGCAATGGGGGTCCAGCACTTTCAGACCAGGAGGTGATTCAACTCCCAAATCCATCCTGAGGATCTCTCTAGGGCCACATTGGGAATTGTCTCTGCCCAGAATCCCTAGAAAACAGAGTCTGAGCCAAGGTTAAATGCTAAGACTTCCTTAGAAATGGGGGAAGCAGAACTGAAGATAAGAGAAACGGGAAGAGACAAGGCAAACACATAAGGAGGCGTGTCACCAAGTCGCCCATGGCTTCGCGAGAAAGCAGTTGCTCAGAACTGCAGCACGTCCGTGGAGAGACCACGTGACGTGAGACCCATCCTCAGACAGTCCCCCTGAGGGGAAGAAGGGAGATGGACTTACCTCTGGCTCCCATCTTCCACTGGTCCTGGCATGCCAGTTGCCATTTCTGGGTGTGTGTGTATGGGCACCGGTAGCCTCCCACATCTCAGCAGGTAGAGGCAGGAACTGGGCGGTTGGCATGTGGGAGGGCACTGTGACAGGTGTGTGCTGCTGCAGAGCACACCACCCTAGGTTAAAACAACAGTGCTTTCATGAGAGCACAACACTACAGGCAAGCATCTTGGGCTGGGCGCAGTGGAGTGTTTCCTCTATTGGTCTTGCCAGGGGTTGCTCCATAACCACAGGCATCCGGTGGCTCACCTGGGCTCACCTGGGCTCACCTGGGGCTGAATGGTCTAGACAGCTACACTCAGTCATCTAGCTGCTTGCTGATGGCAGGGCCTCTCTCTGTACATGGTCATTCACCTTCAAGGGGGCAGCCTGGGCTTCCCAACATGGCAGGATCGAGCTCTAACGAGGGGAGACAAGGCTGCAAGGTCTCTTGGGGCTGAGGCTCAGAAGTCGCACAAGTCCTTCCTACATATTTTATTAGTCAAAGAAGTCACAAGGGCTTCAGGGAAGGGGAGACAGGCCTCTGGATGGGAGGGACAGGACAGGCACACGCAATAGGTGTGGATATGGCAGGGAAGCGGTAATTCCCACCCTCTTTACAAGGAGTGCACATAGTCACTTGATGCCTGCAAGCCGCCCTGGGCCGAGGGCAGTGGTGGAGACACAGCAGCCACCCAGCTCCAAGATGGAACAGAACAAGCTGTGGTGAGAGCTACTCCAACTCCAGCCCGAATCCAGGGAGAAGGTGCAGACCTGGAGGACTTGTACCTGAATCTCATCTTAGACAGCAATGTGGTGACATCTCACAAAGTTGAACACGTGCCTATACTACAACAGCAAAATTCCACTTCTAGAAATTCTCATGGGTATTCACAGGGAGGCCAAATATATTCACAGCAACATTGCTTGAAATAGCCAAACATTAGAACCAACCTAAAAGCCTACCAGCAAGGGAATGGATAAATGAACTCTGACCTGTTCCTTCAATGGGCTGCTGCTGCTGCTAAATCTCTTCAGTCCGACTCTGTGCGACCCTATAGACGGCAGCCCACCAAGCTCCCCCGTCCCTGGGATTCTCCAGGCAAGAACACTGGAATGGGTTGCCATTTCCTTCTGCAATGCATGCATGCTTGCTACAATGGGCTACTATACAGTAACTAAAATAATACAGATGTGTCAATGTGAATAAAGCAAGAAATACAATGGTGAATGCAAAAAAGAAAGTGAAGGGTATTGATATAATTTGTGTCCATCTTAAAAAATGTAAAAATGATACCTTATTGTTTAAATATGTAAATACACATAGAAAAATAGAAAAACACACATGGGAAAGAGACTTAACCTCAGAAGAGGTTATCTCCAGAAGAGGGGAAAGGATTGGGGGCGGGGAAGCATATCAAAACTCAGCCACATTGTGTTTACTAAAACAAAAGGTATCTGAAGTTCATGCAAACTTGTGTTACATGCAGGCCTTGGCTTCTCGGATTTTTGTACTATTGTCTATGCTTACTGTGATTTGAAATATATCTCAATAAATAAAAGCAAATACTCTTAAAAGAGACCGAGAAGCCTTAATTCTGGTCTGGGTTCAACTTCCAAACTTGCTCTTTGCTAAAACTAGATCTGGAAATATACACCAACATATAAAGTGAACGTTCCTCTGGGGTGATGAAATTTTAGATTATCTCCTGTTGTTGTCAATCAGTTGCTAAGTTGTGTCTGACTCTTTGTGACCCTGTGGACTACAGCATGCTAGTCTTCCCTGACCTTCACTATCTCCCGGAGTCTGCTCAAACTCATCAGTGATGCCATCCAACCATCTCATCCTCTGTCATCCCTTTCTCCTCCTGCCTTCAATCTTTCCCACATCTGGGTCTTTTCTAACCAGTCAGCTCCTTGCATCAGGTGGCCAAAGTATTGGAGCTTCAGCTTTAGCGTCAGTCTTTCCAATGAATATTCAAGGTTGATTTCCTTTAAGATAGACTGGTTTGATCTCCTTGCTGTCCAAGGGACTTCTCAAGAGTCTTCTCCAGCACCACAATTCAAAAGCATTAATTCTTCAGTGCTCAGCCTTCTTTATGTTCCAACTCTCATGTCCATACATGACGACTGAAAAAAACCATAGCTCTGACTACACGGACCTTTGTTGGCAAACTGATGTCTCTGCCATCTTTATTTCCTTAATTTTCATTGCATTTTTAGTATTGTTTTTATTTTTGATTATTTTTATTGAAGGATACAGAATTTTGTTGTTTTCTGTCAAACCTCAACATGAATCAGCCATAGGTTTACATATATCCCCTCCCTTTTGAACCTCCCTCCCATCTCCCTCCCCACCCCACACCACTAGGTTGATAAAGAGCCCCTGTTTAAGTTTCCTGAGCCATACAGCAAATTCCCGTTGGCCATCTATTTTACATATGGTAATGTAAGTTTCCACGTTTCTCTCTCCATACATCTCACCCTCTCCTCCCCTCTCCCTGTGTCCATTAGTCTGTTCTCTATGTCTGTTTCTCCATTGCTGCCTTGTAAATAAATTCTTCAGTATCATTTTTCTAGATTCTGTATATATGTGTTAGAATACAATATTTATCTTTCTCTTTCTGACTTACTTCACTCTATATAATAGATTCTAGGTTCATCCACCTCATTAGAACTGACTCAAATGCATTCCTTTTTATGGCTGAGTAGTATTCCATTGTGTATATGCACCACAACTTCTTTATCCATTCATCTGTCGGTGGACATCTAGGTTGTTCCCATGTTCTAGCTATAGTAAATAGTGCTGCAATGAACATTGGGATATATGTGTCCTTTTCAATTTTGGTTTCCTCAGGATATATGCCTAGGAGTGAGATTGTTGGGTCTATAGTGGTTTTTTCCTAGTTTTCTAAGGGATCTCCATACTATCTTCCATAGTGGCTGTACCAATTTACATTCCCACCAACGGTGCAAGAGTGTTCCCTTTTCTCCACACCCTCTCCAGGATTTATTGTCAGTAGACTTTTCGATGATGGCCGTTCTCACTGGTGTGAGGTGATATCTCATTGTAGCTTTCATTTGCATTTCTCTAATAATGAGCAATGTTGAGCATCTTTTCATGTGTTTGTTAGCCATCTCTATGTCTTCTTTGGAGAAATGTCTGTTTAGGTCTTTTGCCCACTTTTTCATTGAGTTGTTTGTTTTTCTGGTATTGAGTTGTATGAGCTGCTTGTTTATTTTGGAAATTAATCCTTTGTCAGTTGTTTAATTTGCTATTTCCCCCCATTCTGAGGGTTGTCTTTTCACCTTGCTTATAAGTTTCCTTTGCTGTGCAAAAGCTTTTAAGTTTAATCAGGTCCCACTTACTTACTTTTGTTTTTATTTCCATTACTCTAGGAGTAATGGAAGTATTTTCATTACTCATAGAGGATCTTGCTTAGATTTATGTCATTGAGTGTTCTGCCTATGTTTTCTTCTAAGAGTTTTATAGTTTGTGGTCTTACATTTAGGTCTTTAATCCATTTTGAGTTTGTGTATGGTGTTAGGAAGTGTTCTAATTTCATTCTTTTACATGTAGCTGTCCAGTTTTCCCAGCACCATTTATTAAAGAAGCTATCTTTGCAACATTGTATATTCTTGCCTCTGTTATCAAAAATAAGGTACCCTTAGGTGCATGGGTTTATTTCTGGGCTTTCTATCTTGTTCCATTGGTCTATATTTCTGATTTTGAGCCAGTACCATACTGTCTTGATGACTGTAGCTTTGTAGTATAATCTGAAGTTGGGAAATGTTGATTCCTCCAGCTCCATTCTTCTTTCTCAAACTGTTTTGGCTATTTGGGGTCTTTTGTGTTTCCATATGAATTGTGAAATTTTTTGTCCTAGTTCTTTGAAAAGTGCCATTGATAATTTGATAGGGATCACATTGAGTCTGTAGATTGCATTTGGTAGTATAGTCATTTTTAAAATATTGATTCTTCCTACCCAGGAACATGGAATATCTCTCTCTCCATCTGTTTATGTTGTCTTTGATTTCTTTCATTAGTGTCTCATAATTTTCTGTGTACAGTTCTTTTGCCTCCTTAGATAGGTTTATTTCTAGATATTTAATTCTTTTTGTTGCAATGGTGAATGGATTGATTCCTTAATTTTTCTTTCTGATTTTTCTTTGTTAGTATATTGAAATGCAAGTGATTTCGGTGTATTGATCTTGTATTCTGAAACTTTGCTAAATTCACTGATTAACTCTAGCAATTTTCTGATACTTCTTTAGGGTTTTCTATGTACAGTATCATGTCATCTGCAAACAGTGAGAGCTTTATTTTTCTTTTCTGATCTGGATTCCTTTTATTTCTTTTTTTTCTCTGATTGCTGTAGCTAGGACTTCCAGAACTATGCTGAATAATAGTGGGTAAAGTGGACACCCTTGTCTTGTTCCTGATCTTAGGGGGAATGCTTTCAGCTTTTCACTATTGAGAATGTTTGCTGTAGGCTTATCATATATTGCCTTTACTGTGTTGAGTTACGTTCCTTCTATGCCCATTTTTTGAAGGGTTTTAATCATAAATGTGTGCTGAATTTTGTCAAAGGCTTTTTCTGCATCTATCGAGGTTATCATATGGTTTTTATTGTTCAATTTGTTAATATGGTGTATCACATTGATTGACCTGCATATATAGAAGAATACTTGCATCCCTGGAATAAACCCAATTTGATCATGGTGTATGAGCTTTTTGATATGTTGCTGAATTCTGTTTGCTAAAATTTTGTTGAGGATTTTTGCATCAATGTTCATCAGTGATATTGGTCTGTGGTTTTCTTTTTTTGTGTTGTCTTTGTCTGGTTTTGGTATCAGGATGATAATGGCCTCGCAGAATGAGTTTGGAAGTATTCCTTCCTCTGCAATTTTTTGAAAGAGTTTTAGAAGGATAGGCATTAGCTCATCTCTAAATGTTTGATAGACTTCTGTGAAGCCATCTGGTCCTGGGCTTTTGTTTTGGGGGAGAGTTTTGCTCTCAGTTTCAATTTCAGTGCTTATAATTGGGTTGTTCATAATTTCTGTTTCTTCCTGGTTCAGTCTTGGAAGATAGAACTTTTCTAAGAATCTGTCCATTTCTTCCAGGTTATCCATTGTATCATCATGTAGTTGTTCATAATAGTCTCTTATAATCCTTTGTAAATCTGCACTGTCTGTTGTAACCTCTCCTTTTTCATTTATAATTTTGTTGATTTGATTCTTCTCTCTTTTTTTCTTGATGAGTCTAGCTAAAGGTTTGTCAATTTTGTTTATCTTCTCAAAGAACCAGCTTTTTGTTTCATTAATCTTTACTATTGTTTCTTTCATTTCTTTTTCATTTATTTCTGCTTGGATCTTTATGATTTTGTTCCTTTTACTAATTTGGGGAGTTTTTTGTTCTTCTTCTTCCAGTTGTTTTAGGTGTAAATTTAGGTTGTCTATTCAATGTTTTTCTTGTTATTTGAGGTAGGATTGTATTGCTAAAAACTTCCCTCTTAGAATTGCTTTTGTGGCATCCCATAGGTTTTGAGTTGTTGTGTTTTCATTGTTATTTGTTTCTAGAAGTTTTTAAATTTCCTTTTGATTTCTTCAGCAACCTGTTGGTTATTTAGAAATGTGTTGTTTAATTTCCATGTGTTTGTGTTTCTCACATTTTTTTTTCTTGTAATTGATATCTAGTCTCATAGCATTGTGGTCAGAGAAGATGCTTGATACAATTTCAATTTTCTTAAGTTTACTGAGGTTTGATTTGTGACCCAGGATGTGGTCTAACCTAGAGAATATTCCATATGCACTTGAGAAGAAGGTGTATTCTCCTGCATTTGGGTGGAATGTCCTGAAGATATCAATGAGATCCATCTCATCTAATGTATCATTTAAGACTTGTGTTTCCTTATTAATTTTCTGTTTTGATGGCCTGTCCATTGGTATGAGTGGGGGGTTAAAATCTCCTACTATTATTGTGTTACTGTAAATTTCTCCTTTTATGTATGTTAATGTTTGTCTTATGTATTGAGGTGTTCCTATGTTGGGTGCATAGATATTTACAAATGTGATATCTTCCTCTTGGATTCATCCCTTGATCATTATGTAGTATCCTTCCTTATCTCTTGTAATCTTTATTTTAAGGTCTATTTTGTCTGATATGAGATTGCTGCTCCAGCTTTCTTTTGCTTCCCATTTGCATGGAATATATTTTTCCATCCTCTCACTTTCAGTCTATATGTGCCTTTAGGTCTGAAGTCAGTCTATATGTGCCTTTAGATCAGTTGCTCAATCATGTCTGATTCTTTGTGACCCCATGGGGGTTTTTTGTAGACAGCATATATATGGGTCTTGTTTTTGTATCCATTCAGCCAGTCTGTGTCTTTTGGTTGTAGCATTTAATCCATTTACATCTAAATAATTATTTATATATATATGTGTTCCTATTGCCATTTTCTTCATTGTTTGAGGTTGCTTTTATAGATCTTTTTTCTTCTTTTGTATTTCTTGACTATATGAGTCCCTTTAACATTTGTTGTAAAGCTGGTTTGGTGGTGGAACTGAATTCTCTTAACTTTTACTTGTCTGAAAAGCTTTTTATTTCTCCATCAATTTTGAATGAGATCCTTGCCAGGTACAATAATATTGGTTGTAGATTTTTCCCTTTCAGTACTTTAAATATATTATCCTGCCATTCCCTTCTGGCCTGCAGACTTTCTGCTGAAAGATCAGCTGTTAAGTGTATGGGGTTTCCCTTGTATGTTACTTGTTGCTTCTCTCTTGCTGCTTTTAATATTCTTTCTTTGTGTTTAGTCTTTGCTGGTTTGATTAGCATGTGTCTTGGCCTGTTTCTCCTTGGGTTTATCCTGTGTGGGACTCTTTGTGCCTCTTGGACTTGATTGACTATTTCCTTTTCCATGTTGGAGAAATTTTCAACTATAATCTCTTCAAAAATTTTCTCGTACCCTTTCTTTTTCTCTTCTTCTGGGACCCCTATAATTCAAATATTGGTGCCTTTGATATTGTCCCAGAGGTCTCTGAGCCTATCCTCAGTTCTTTTCATTTATTTTTTACCTTATTCTGCTCTTCAGAAGTTATTTCCACCATTTTATCTTCCAGCTCACTGATTCATTTATTCCTGCTTCAGATATTTTGCTATTGATTCCTTCTAGAGTATTTTTAATTTCAGTAACTGTGTTGTTTGTCTTTGTATGTTCATTCTTCTAGGCCTTTATTAGTTGATTCTTGCGTTTTCTCCATTTTGTTTTCAAGGTTTTTGATCATCTTTACCATCATTATTCTGAATTCTTTTTCAGGTAGTTTGCCTATTTCTTCTTCATTTATTTGAACTTTTGTGTTTCTAGTTTGTTCCTTCATTTGTGTAGTATTTCTCTGCCTTTTCTTTTCTATTTTTTTTTTTGACCTATTGTTTTTGAGGTCTCCTTTTCCCAGGCTTCAAGGAAAGGTGAATTCTTTCCTTGAAGAAGGTTGAATTCTTTCTTCCTTTTGGTTTCTGCCCTCCTAAGATTGGTCCAGTGGTTTGTGAAAGCTTCGTATAACATGAGATTTGTGCTGATTTTTTGTTTGTTTGTTTGTCTTCTGATGGGCAAGGCTGAGTGAGGTGGTAATCCTGTCTCTTGATGATTGGGTTTGTATTTTTGTTTTGTTTGTTGTTTAGATGACGCACAGGGTGCTACTGGTGGTTGGGTGATGATGCTGGGTCTTATATTCAAGTGGTTTCGTTTGTGTGAGTTCTCACTATTTGATACTCCCTAGGGTTAGTTCTCTGGTAGTCTAGGGTCTTGGAGTCAGTGCTCCCACCCCAAAGGCTCAGGGCTTGATCTCTAGTCAGGAACGAAGATTCAACAAGTGGTTTGTTATGGCATTAAGTGAAAGTAAAACAAATATCCAAAAACGAGAGACTGAAGATGAACCCCAGACAAATGGCAGTTACAAAATCAGGCAAATAATAATTAAAATAATGGAATATACATGTATACATATACACCCATGAGCAAAGTCAAAGCAGTCCAACAAAAATAAAGTACAGTAGATTGACCTGGCAAACAAAGGAAATAAAAACTTATATTTAGCAGTTAAGAACAAAACTAACTAAAGCACAAACTGGAAAACAAAACTAAAGCAAGGTGCCAAGTGGGAATAAAGCAGTGAATACCAAACTAGCAAATATGTTGAGAGGAAAGGAAAGAAAGAAAAGAAAGAAAGAATAGATATGCAAAGTTATGTAGAGGTAGATGAAGAAGATTTATTTACATTAAAGATTAATTGCAAGGGGAAAAGAATAGTAGGAAAGGCAAACAAATGAATAAATGTCAAAAAATATAATAGGTTTAAAAAAATTAAAATTATATAAAACATAAAAGAAAAAAGAATGGAAAAAAAAAAGAAAAAAGGGGGAAAAAAGGAAAACTCCACAGAACTGCAAAAGCCCAATGTAGAGGCAGAGGTTTATAACAACAATACAAAGTGTGACTGAGGGGGAAAAAAAAAAAGCTCAAAAGGTTAAACGGGATGTCATAGTGCCAATAAAATCGACAGCTACAACGGGGGTGGGGGGGTGGCGGGGGCAGGGAGAAAAAAAGAAAGAAATCCAAAAGATTCTACAGAACAAGTGAAAACATAAGAATAATAAATGTTTTTCTTGAGTTACTGCTGTTGAGTCCTTTCCTTCACTGGGGGTCACAGTCCACCTCACTTCCCTAGGAAGCCCTCCAACACTGTGCTGATCTCTGGACATGCTGTGGGGGCAGCTCAGACTCTAATCTGGTCCTACTCCTGTCCGCAGCTATCAGAACTAGTGTATTTTCTTTTGTGGGAGCTCTCAATGACCTTTTATATATTCCATAGACACAGAGTCTGCCTAGCTGATTGTGTAGATTTAATCTGCAGCTTGTATAGCTGGTGGGAAGGTTTTGGGTCTCTTTCCTTAGATACACTGCCCCTGGGTTTCAATTGTGGTCTTATTTCCACCTCTACAAGTGGGTCGTCCACTGGGGTTTGCTCCTGAGGCTGCCCTGGAGGACTTGGGTTTGCCGCTGTGAGGGCCAGGTGTGGAGGTGGTGCAGCTGCTTGGGTCGCAGGGGTTCTGGCAGCACCAGGTACTCAGGGGGGGGGTTGGTGGCTAGGGCAGCAGGAAATATAGTGCTCTAGAAGGGTATGGCAACCAGTATTGGCCAATATGCTCCAGTGTTCCTGCCTGGAGATCCGCCTTCCCTGATAGAGAAGCCTGGCAGGCCACAGTCTACAAGGTTGCAGAGTTGGACACGACCAAAGCAGCCCTGCATGCACAGATGCAAGACGTTTTTTGCCTGTGGCATCTCTGCCCCAGTGAGAGTTGAGCATGAAGGTGGCGCGGCTGCTTGGGTAGCGGGGACCCTGGCGGCACCAAGTGTGCAGGGACATGGATTACCTCTGCTGCAGGAGTTATGGCCCTATCAGAGTCTTTTTTTGAGCCTCTTGTAGCTGGTGATCAGAAGGCCTCTTTGGCCAGTCTTACTCCGTAGCTCTGCCCGTTCAGGCACTTAGAGGGTTCCCTTGCCTGGAGTCCTTCTCTGTTGTTTGGTGTGTCAGGCACATAGTGGGGGCCCCCAGCTGGGGTCCTACTCTGTAGTTCAGTGTCAGGCACTTGATGGGCCAGCCTCTCTATTGTTCAGCTGCCCATGCTGGCGCAGGGAGAGAGAGGCTATGGTGGTGCCTCCACCCCCTATGTGTGGCTCAGCAGTATCACCTTGCTTCCATGGCTGCCTGGCTTTCCTCCACAGGCATTTCCCCCCACAATTTCCTTCCTCACATCCCCTCGATCCTTCTCTCCACAGTCAACAGCAGCCCTTGCCCTGGGATTGCTCCACAATCCCTGAACTCCAGCTCCCAGACACTGTGCCTGCCAGGGGACCAGCGTTCCTGTCTGGGGTATATATGGCTGCGGCAAGGACCGTCTGATTCTCATTCCATTTAGGCTGCCACAGATCAGCTGTTGCACTCTCAGCCTTAAATGTTTCTCCTCTGACTCAGACAATTGCCCCCATGTGGGGATCAGACCCCTGCTTCAGTTCCCCCACCAGCAGAGGGGAGGTTCAGTCCTACTAACACTCCTGTTTTTCCCCCTAGTTCCTTCATCCTACCGAGTTTTGCATGGTTCTATATATCCTTTTCCACTGGTCAGGTACTCCTGTCCACTCTTAGCTGAGATATGTAGGTGTTCTGCATGCACTTCTGTGTCTGAAGGTGTATTCCTGACGTATCCATGGAGAGAGATGTACTCCATGTCCACCTACTCCTCTGCCACCTTCTTCTCTCTCGGTATTGTTTTAATTTTTTATTATCAGAAAAAAGTAAGATGTTCCCAGAACACCTTGTTCTTTGACCTTAGACAAATCACTCAACTTCAAAGCCAAATTATACATCATAAAGAAAAAAAATGAAGGGATACACTACAAAACACCCAACCAGTATGCAAAACTGTCAGGCTCATGAAAAAAGAAAGACAAGTGGGAAACTGTCATAGACCAGAGGAGGCTAAAGAGACATAGGAATCAAACAGAGTGTGGTTTCCTGCCTCGGATTCTGGGACAAGAAAAGGACACTAATGGAAGAACTCCTGAAATCTGAATGAAATCTGGAACTTAGTTCAAATCAACGTGCCAGTTTTGGCTTCTTAGTTTTGACATGGGTACCATGTTCTGTAAGATGCTAACAGTGGGGGAAATTGGGTGGGGGTATACAGGAACTCTGTGTCCTATCTTTGCAACTTCCTTGTAAACTAAAATTGTTCTGAAATAAAATATTTATGCAAAAAAAAAAACAATTCCTTTCAAGTCAGGAAGAGTGGTAAAATGACCTCAGAATGCTAATCAGCACTGGAAGAAAACAGAAAGAAATAAAGCATATTCAGGATTAAAAAGGAAAAACTAAAACTGGTATTTATTTGATATGATTGTTTACACAGAAAATTCAAAGCAACAGGCAAATTGTTAGAACTAATAAGGCTTCAATCAACTGTTACACACACACAGATAATTAGAAGATGTATTCTTTCTTTTTTACTGTATGTATACTTATTTTAAAATTGTAGACAAAATACTGTGTCAATATCTATTGAGCATAGTATAAAGTCTATACCATTATAACCCAAAGAGGCTGAGTTCATGATGAAATAAACATGGTTTTATTTTTAATTATTAAAGAAACAAAAGTCTTTTTGTCTCACTGAAATTATTTTTATATTTGAATATGCTTCACTATTTTCTGAAACTCAAAAAAATGTGTGATACAATCATTTAGTTCCATTCAGTTCAGTCGCTGTCATTTCTATGTCTTTGCGACCCCAGGGACTGCAGCACGCCAGGCCTCTCTGTCCATCACCAACTCCCGGAGTTTACTCAAACTCATGTCCATTGAGTCAGTGATGCCATCCAACCATCTCATCCTCAGTCATCCCCTTCTCCTGGCTTCAACCTGTCCCAGCATCAGGGTCTTTTCTAAGGAGTAAGCTCTTTGCATCAGATGGCCAAAGTATTGGAGTTTCAGCTTCAACATCAGTCCTTCCAATGAATATTCAGGATTGATTTCCTTTAGGATGGACTGGTTGGATCTCTTTGCAGTCCAGGGGACTCTCAAGAGTCTTCTCCACCACCATAGTTCAAACGCATCAATTCTTTGGCACTCAGCTTTCTTTATAGTCCAACAATCATTTACACGTTTCTTAATTCATTTTCTCCAGTATTTTGTTGTAGTGGTTTTTGCAACTAAGGAATATGTCTCATGAAAAAACATAAATCCATAATAATTTCCTTTATTGGCTGTTTTAAGTAAATTTCATTCACCAATTATGGAAAGACTTTTGTTAAAATTTGGCTATAGATTTCCATCTTCTCTGATGTCAATCAGTTGTTCTTGCAAAGCAATAAGCAGATTTTTACAAGAGGTAGCTATTCTTAAGGATACCATTACAATAGCAATAAAAGCTATAATTTACTTAGGAATAAATCTACCATACGATGTACCATATCTTTATTAAGAAAGAAAATTTTATGCTGAAAGATATAAAGAAGAAATGAATGGAAAGATGCACCATGTTCATGCAAGGAAAAATGTTATATTGTAAAGATGCCACTTTCCTACAAATTAACATAGAGCATCAGAGTTTTTCATAGGATATTTCCAGAGTAGTTCATTTCCACCGAGGGACAGGCCACAGGAGAAACTCCACAGAGCAATGACCACTGACGATAGTCTAATCTCTTCTTTGCCACCATCCCAGGGTGATTGGGTCTGGGTCTCAGTCCCCATTCACCCCAATAGGGTGATGAGCAAAGGAGTATCCAGTCAAACCTACGACTGGGTGTGTTTCAACACTGGCTGAGTTCTGTGTTTTTGAAAGAGGAGAAACAGAGAAAATGGGTCCCTGCTATTTCTATTGCTCAGGAACCAAAGCCTCTTCAACCCTTGGCTCTGGCCAACTAGGACATAATAAATAACCCCGCTAGTGGAAAAAACGCCTTCATTTCATTCCATGAGTTTATAAATCAGTATGTTACTCAGTTATCCCCTGACTTCATCTAATATTTTTCTCCATCACTCCACCATTGGGGAGGGTGTCCTGCAGGAAAAACTTACATTCTGAAATGTGCATTTCATCTTCTTCCAGTATGGAAAAGCAGGCTCACTGGAGGAAGAGGGAGCAGCCACTGCCAGCGCTCTGCTTGGAAACCTGCCACGGAAAGGCATCCAGGAAGAATCTCGCTGGCAGATGACTATCGGGCCAGATCAGGAGTTGACAGCCTGCAGCTCACAGGAACTGCAGTGACCCTCTGGGAGAGGAGCTGGCCTCTTGCCCTGCCCATGTCTGTGCCTCCAGTCCCAAGAAAGCGCTGTGACACGGCTCAGCTCAAAAGACCAACCCCAACAACGACACCCCTGTGTATATGGGACATCACAGTTTGCAAACCATTTTGTCTCCTTTGATCCACAGAACAACCCTGCCATTTGAAAAAAGAATGTGGCACTTTTTACAGATGGGGAAGCAAACCTAGGCTTCAGATTCACAGCTAGCAAGCAAACAAGCCAAACTCACGCCTAGATCCTGTCCTTACTCTCCTGTCTCCACACTTCGTGCATCACTGCTTTCTGGACGTTTCCCGCCCCCGACTCCCACCTGTCTCCGCTTCTTTAAGCTGTGGTTTGGTCAAGAAGCCCCGCAGGGGCCGTTTTACTCCTCTGAAGTGAGAGAGGCCTGTGGTTGGTCCATTGGCAAGACTGAGGGAGGGACTTTGGTAACTTCAGTACAGTGCTCCTGCTAAAAAGAAAGGCATTTTCTCAAAAAATTCCTCTCAAAACGAGGAATTTTAAAGAGCAGCCGGCGACACCTTCTCCGCGTGCTGGGCGTTCCTCCTGGAGCCGCGCAGAGCAGGCACCTGGCCAGCTCACTGCTGCCACCTTGTGGCCGAGAAACAGAGCGCCCACCCACTTCCCCCCGGAATCCCATCAAGGAAGGAAGCTGAACAAGGCTAGGGCCGGCCGGATCTTTTGCTGTCCCTCCCGGGCTCCCCTGGCAAGCCGCTCCTCTGAACCCCTCTGCAAGGTTTGCTAGGGAGCTGATGTAACCCTCGGTGGCTGGCTGCAGCGCTTCCTCAGGCCCCGGGGCTGTCCAGCTCCTGACGGTGGGCACGGTGGCTGTCACAGGGCCCTCTAGGTGGCACCTGCTGCCCAAGGCGGTAACCAGCACGCAGGGCACTCGCCAAACAACTGACAGATGAAACAAGGATTTGCTCGTAAAAATAGGCCTGAACCGGACACCTGAACGCCGGTCTGCTGCTGCAGACCTGAGCATCAAAAGGCGGGCAGAGGACACTGCTGGAAATAGAGCTTGTGACAGACAGCCCTGCTAACAGCCACTGAGGCAAGTTTAGAGGCAGAAAGCATCGGGGGCCTTGTTCCACAACTCATATTCTCAGGAGACACTGATAAGCTCTGGAAAAGGGGTGCTATTTGATACCTGTTTGTGCGTCCTTCTAGTGGAAGCATTATATCTGAATCTGAGATGCTATCGGTCTTTTAAGATGTGGTGTGCAGTAATTTCAGTCCAGGGTTTGTTTGTTTTTAATATTCCTACCAGTACCCATCCGTGGGGCTGTGATTTGCTTAATAAGAATTTAAGACCGTTCTATCTCAAAGCACCATGACATCCCATTACACTTGATAGCTTAGCGCCCCGAAGCAGATCATTTCTTCTCTAGCCCTCTGTTTCCCCATCTATGAAATGAAAAGATTGAACAAACCTGTATTTCTTGAAATGTGGTTTGTGAACATGTGTGCATGAGAGTTGCGTGGTCTTATTAAAGACCCAGATTTCAAAATGACTGCTCTGGTTCTGGGTGGGGAGTGGGGGACGGTCTGCATTTCAATCCGTTCTTCAGGTAATTCTTCTGTACGAGTGTTTGAGAAGCAGGAAACAAGCTGGTGTGGGATCTAAGGCTTATTGAGATCTATATGCACCAAACACTGACCAGAGCAGATCCTTTCCCTCAAAAAGCCCGCAGTCCTGTTGGGAACAGAGACGAGTGAACAGAAGGTACAGCAGATGATAACAGATGCTGTGGAGGGAGGAGGAAAGCGTGGTAACAGTCTAGGACATCGCCCCTGAGGGCTTCGAGGCGACTCTGGGGCTGTCCGGAAAGACTGGGTCACCCGGGGCAGACAAGGTGCTGCTGACGGAGGTCGGGAGGGGCGCTGTAGGCCTCGTGAGCAGCATGTGACCTCCGCCCCGTCCTAGGACGGAGGGGAACTGTTAGATCTCTGAGGCCCCACCCCTAGGGTGAGGCGGCATCTGTAAGCCGAGAGGGAGACGCTAAGGATTAGCCTGACGTTTTCATTTGATCCAAAAATGGATCCAAAGCTCTGGTAATCTCATCCTCCCCTTCCAAAGCAGTAAGAGGTCAGGTCCTCACGAAGGGAACTGCCCAGGGCGGCCGGCACTGTGTCCCACAAGGCACACACGTGGGAGGGCCGTGGGAGCCTCCACAAAAGCTGGCCTAGGGTTTGGGTCAGCACATGACTTTCTCCATAAAGGATATTTAAAAACCCTAGTCCTTTTCCTCCTTATTTCTCTTTCTCCTGCCCGCCTTTTCCATTCAATTTCCTTGACTATCAGTTTCCTTTTGAATTCCCCTGATAAGGAAGCCTGATAGTGCTGCCGTCCATGGGGTCGCGAAGAGTTGGACATGACTTGGTGATGGAACAACACTGTCTAATATTTAAAACTTTACTTTCTGTAACGTTTAGAAAGATATATAAAAGCTCAACTCCATCTTTACTCACCTGCTACCTAGGATCTGATCTATGGTGTTCAATCTGCCCTCTATGCCTCACATGAGTTCTGTCCAGGCCTTCTTACCCAGGTGGCCAGTGTCTGGTCTCCTCAGCCTGGTGCCCTTTTGCATGCCCTGAGCAGGAACAAAGCACCTTCCCACCCATATCCTGCTAGTGCTGTGCTAGAGGCTGCTCCTATGGGCTCACAGGAGCTGATTCTTAATTTTCAGGAATATTCTGAGTCAGTTGTTAAATACAGACATTGTTAAAATTTAAATTACACATATTACAATTCAATAAGATGTTAAAAAGTAATCGATGCTCGAAACATACCACTTCCCAATTATTTTCTACCTTATATTATACTATTCTCTCTGCTCTTGAGGTTATCTACACCTACTGTATCTGAATAGTGGAAGTACTGCATAACGTGGAGCCTCTGCACAGGTCTTTCCAACTCCGAGTTCAGTGACATCACACTGGTAGCTTGATCATAATGAAAATATTCATGCCACAGAAATCAGCATATGCTAGACCTGAGGGCTTGATTTATGGTTTGCTGATGTCTAAACTTAGGAAGATGATGGAAAATATTAATATTATATTGAGGATTAAACTCAAAAGCATGTCCTATTTATGGCTGTGATATTGCAAATAGCACAAAAACTTGAAAGAATATCCTCCCTATATTTGAAGGCTTCTAGCTGATTTAGGAAAATGTCATTGTTGTCAATGAAGAATAAGCAAAGTTTCAACTTGCGTCTTTGTGGCTTTACTTTTGTCTTGTTGGCTAATGTACAAGAAAATACCACTGAACATTTCTTCAGCAATTGCAGCCAGGTACAGGTACAAGAATTCAGCCAAGATCAACAAAAACATCCTGTGAGAATTAACTGGCAGTAGGGAATTGATAACAAAGAGGGTTGTATTATATTACGTGTAAATTGTGTGCTACATGTGTTTTATATCAGCAAAAATTTATAAAGCACATGTGTGTTTATGTATATGCACTTGTGTATTTTCTGTGGAGCCCACGGTTAAACTCTTACCAGGGCACACTTAATCTTCTCTGTCATGTCAGTGGAACACAACTCAGATGCATCAAGGCAACAAAAGCTTTGTTGGTTTTAATCACCATAGTGGTCACTGGAAGGAGCACTAGATTGAGGTCCCTAAAGACCCATGTTCTCTCCTTGACACTGCCCCTCACTGGCCACCTGCCACTGGCCAAGTCACGTAACCTATGTCCACAGCTCAGTTCCCTCAGGTGCAAAGACAGGTGCAATGAACGGCATGAACAGTCAAGTCCATTCCAGATCTGAAGTGTTATGATTTTATGACTGTGTGAGGAACACATGAGTCTAAATTGCAAGGCTGCAATCCGGGAGAGGTTGGTAGCACAAAACTAAGGATACCCCCATTTACGCTTGAGTGTACAGTGTCATCTGTGAGGTCACAGGTGGGTTTAAAATGCCCGCATGTGCTTTCAATAGGAGTGACATGAAATCCAGTCAAAGGGGAGGAGAGAGACAGAGCCATAAGGAATGTCTTTCTAGGCCAGTTTGAGATGAAATAGCATAAATCTGCCTGTGGAGATGGAGGTGAGAAAAACGCATTAAATATACTCCGCAGGCAAAAGTACTCTTGTCCTAACTGTCCCCCTCCCCACGCAGCACCAGTAGCCCAGGACCCGAGAAGAGACGCACACAGAACACAATGATCCCAAAACCAGCACTTTAGAGCTCCCACGTTGCCTTTGGAGATTTCACGATGCTGAGCAAGAAATGGTTAAGCAAGACTGTCCTAAGCCCGGCAGCCACCGGCAGGGGAGGGGCACTGATTAATAACACGAAAGGGAAGTTGGGCCTCCTTCTCTCTGCCCAGTGGGGAAATCCATTTTCGATTTGACCTCAATGAGGAAGTTACACTTCCTGCCAAAAGGAGTGGAGCACAACCTTCCCATCCCCGCAGCACAGAAGGACCAGAAGACAGAAGGCAGATGGAGAGAGGTAGCACCGAGGGCTGAGCTAACCCAGGAGGGACGGAGCAGGGCGCTGATGGACACACACACACCCCTCCTTGGTAGGACAGGGCCGCTCACTCACTGAACTGGAGAACAAAGCTGGGAAAGGAGAAAATGCTCCCAGGTGTGGACCAGGAGTTATCAGGAGACTCAGGAGGCCAGCGACCGTGAAAGAGTCCAGACAGACCAGGCCACACTGCCTGTAGCTGCCTTAGCAGAGAGCGCGCGGAAAGCAGACCAGAAGTCCACCAGATATTGTCTTGATAGTATATTTCTAAACTAATGTATGATTTTTAAAAAATATGTAGATATTATCCCATTTTTCTGTCTTTATAAAAGCCCAAGTTGAAGAACCCCCCTGGAAATTGCTTCTGATTGACAGCTGGTGCAGGAAGACCCTGACCTCATGGTTAAAGCCCAGGATCTGATGCTTTAGAGTGAGAAGAACCAGGTTAGAGGCACTGCCCCTTCGATCTACGTGTGCTGAGATCTTCAGGACGTCTGTTTCCTCTAGGTGTGAGATACATCTGCACGTTCACACACTCTATCAGCTAAGGTCCAACCAGAGAAACAGAAAGCACCTCAGCGCTTATGT
The DNA here is from genome assembly GCF_014754425.2 of Oryx dammah. Lineage (NCBI taxonomy): Eukaryota > Metazoa > Chordata > Mammalia > Artiodactyla > Bovidae > Oryx > Oryx dammah. The sequence continues at coordinate 29,909,959 of NW_024070188.1, forward strand.
TCACATGCAAGGGAATTCGATGATGGGGATGGCAAGCTGAGCAGTTAGGCAGAGGGTGGTGAGACTACCCCAAGACAGAGGAACAAAGGGAGGAGGCCACTAAGGGACCTGCCATACTCTGGGCTTTCCAGAGGGGACAGGAGACTCGGCAGAGAGGAAGTTGTTACTGGAAAAGCTGCCTGAAGCCGAGCGGCTGGGGTGAGGGGTGGGGAGGAAATCTTTCTCCCACATTCCCATTGGCTGAACTCAGTCAGAGTCTGATTTCCTGCCATACAGGGCAGAGCAGAGAAAGTGAAGGAATGGGCCCAGAGCTAGCGCACATTGGACCATTTCATCCTGGAAGTAACCCTGAGTGACTATTAAGATTTCCATATCACGAATGGAGAAAGCCTCAGAGATGATAAAAAACCAACACAGCCAACAGCAGCATAAATGGTGAAGCTTAGACAGAAACTTAGATCTTCCATCTGTCCCCCCACACTCTGTCCACTCTCCTTATTTGGTCCTACAGCGGTGTGGAGGCAGGGCTGTCTATTGAGCCACATGGCACTTCCAAGCCACTGATGGTAGTGGTCCTTAACCTGCAGCTCGTGCCTGGGCCAGGAGTCACGGTCAGGGCACCACATGGTGCTCTGGCGAGAGGGGAAGCTGCTGTGCGCCAGGACTGCCTTCCAGGGAGGGGAGCTCATGGAAGGTCTTGCCCAACCTCCCCAAGCCTCCATGAAAGGGCCCTGCGTGCTCTTCAGAAGGTAGAGCAATGGGCCAGCACGTAGGGTGTGCCAGCTCATTATCAAGCCCTCCTTCTGCTCCCTGGAAGCCCAGCCTGGGTGGGCATTCTGTGTTTCTGATGTCAGATGGCCTGGTTCCATCTTTCACTGGGGCTGGTATTTGGTTGATCCTTCAGGCTCCCATTTGGCTCATAAAATACAAACATCTGCTGGGGTTCTGGTTGGCCTGTGGCAGACTTCAGAGTGAAGAGGGATGGAGAAAAGGTGAGGAGGAGAGAAGGGACCAGGGGAGGGAGGATGAGAACAGCCTTTCTGGAGGAGTTCATTAGCTACCAGATGATGGAGAAGCTTTATCTAGCCAGAGCCATGATCAGCCCCCAGGGACGGGAAAGGCAAAAGAGAAGATAAATTTACACGGAGTTTCACTGGGAAGCTTGGGGCTGAGTCTGTGCAGGCTTTTCCTCCATTGCTTTGCTTCCAACTGTTTCTTTTCTCACCAGTTGGCTATTATTTTCTAACGCATTTTGATAATTACTTTATCAATCAAGAAAGCTAAACAAAAGCCTAAAATTACATCCAAGGGAATGAATTCCTAGAGCCAACCAATCTTCAGTATTATGATTTTTATATTTAACTTTTTTTTTTTTTTAAACGGAAGTGCTTGGGAAACCAGTTAAAGGCTTGGTACCTCATTCATCTGTGGTTCCCTAGAAGATATTAGCCACCCTCTGCCCTCCTGGCACTGATCCAGAGGGCCAGAGAAATTAGTTAAGGAAATGCTATCCAAGCAAAATAAACACTCTAAACAGATCCACTTTCAATTGTATCCTTATTAGAACAACAATTTGCCTTTGATTGGCTTATTAAATTAACAGAGTATTGGGTTGAGGGAAAGCCACTTTTAAAAGGTAAAATGCAGGGAGTCTAGTCTACATCATTGCAACTGCTAAGGAAGAACTAGTGTCAGTTAATGAATAAAACTCATCTTTCAGAAGCCAAAATGTTGTCTAGATGTGCCCTGTGACTGGACATAAACCCAATGGGGGGCTGGGCCTCAACTTCCACCTTTATCCTAAATCCTTGACTTTGGAATGAAAAAGTCATTGGGGCCAAGCACCCTCGTGACCAATTGGAAAGGCTTGCATGGCCTGCCCCACCCCACCCAGACCCTCCCCGGGCTCCTTAACTCTGTGCCCAGCCAGGAGGAGGCCTGGGTTTTCTCTCCCATAGAGAACACACAGGACTAACATCTTCAGTGATTACTCCCGACAGTCCTTAGCAGGTTCCATAGGGATAGCAGACCTGAAGGAAACCATCCAATTTATAGCTGCTCACGTAAAAGCCATCAGGAGAATCACGAAATGATTCTCCATATGGTGCCCTGAAGCTTCCAAAAACTATACGAGAAAGGGGCTTGGAAGGAATTCTTTCCTCTTCGGAGACAAGGAGGGTCGAAGCCAAGCGTCTGTGGCAAGCGAGGAAAGACACTGCTCCCCAACACCCACCCCCACGTGTCCCCAGGGGTGGCCTGGAAGACCGGCTGCGAATCGGCCCCGCACCCGGGGTCACCGGCATCGGCTTGTTCGGCTTTTCCATTAACCAAGCTTGTGTTTTCTAGTGTAAATGAACTCTACAGTTACATTGTGTGGAAGCATCAGGACATGGTTTGCCAAATGGAAAAACATTTGGAGGTTGGGAAAAATATCTTGCACATAAATTACTGAAGGCACAGAGAATCTAAAAGAGGGATGAAATCAGAAGCCAAGGAAAAGCCGGGAAGGCGCCAAAATAAAAAGCAGAGAGACAGAGACAGGGAAAGCGATGTAATGATTTCTCTTCATGACCTGCCTTCAGACCAGAGAGGCAAGTTTCTAAGCCATGTTTGAGCCTCATAAAAGCCATGTGCCTGCGTATCGGGAAATATCCTTTACGTGGCAAGATCAAGCCCCCATTTTTCATCCTTTCTGAGTGGAGCTCTCCATTGATTATGTTAAGTGCTCACCACCGGTAAGAAACACAAAAAGCTTATTGTCTTTGACTGTGGCAAAGGCCAATTACACACTTGTTAATTTCCTGATTTATGACACTAAGGAGATGAGCTGAAGGCAAAGCTTCCTTCTGTCTCTCCCTCTCTCTGTCTCTCTCCACCTTTGTTTCTGTCTCTCCCTCGCTGTCTCTCTTTTGGTGGCGGTGGTGGAAACTATTAAAACAGAGGCAGATCAGGAAGTTTGTGATAAAGAGAAGCCAGGCTCTCGTCTGACATACAATCTCTCTTGGCTTAACTAAACTTGCTCCTTCAAGGCCTGCCATCAACAGAGTTGGGTTCACGTTTCACCACTAAATCTGAGTCAACAATCTCTAATCTGGACACTGGGTTCGGAATCCAGGCTCAGGTTGCACTTGGAAGCTGACAGCCGGGACGAGAGCAGAGAAAAATACGGCCTTTGTTTCGGGTTTGCTCGTCCCTGCTGAGCTGAGCTGAGGTCATGTGTCGTTTTCTGTCATCAACAAGATAAAAGTTTGCACCTCTCTGGCCCCGAAATGACTCTCCTGCCATTTATATTAAGGCCAAGAAGCTCTCTGCCCTGAGATCGGAGGGCCAAGTGTGTGGAGAGCTGGGGTTTGGAGTCCTTTTCATCTTTCTGACACATGATACCGTGACATAGGCAGCTCTTGCTGGGTTGCTATGCAGATATACAATTTCTGAAAAGTTACACCCGGAAAATGAAAACCCTGGGCTGGATTAGCATTTCACAAAGAACAGGGATAAAATGTGTAGCAGTTAGGCTAAAAAGCTAAAAAAAAAAAAAGTGAATTAAAGTTTCATGAAAACAAACTCTTTTTTAAAAGGATCAATACGTAGAAAAGTATCTTATTGCATTCCTGGCCTCTGGTCCTGAGCCCTAATCTAGCTACCGAACTTGAAGGGGATACTGTGAGGTGTACGGCCGAGCCCAGGAAGGGAGGTCTTGGTGTGGGCTGGGGGCTCCAGTGCTGGGAGAACGTGATCCAGAGGAGCCCTCCTGGGTGCTGTTGTTTTATGAAACTCTGCTTTCTCTGCCTATAATTGTTTTCATTTTTCTATGTTGTGATCATCTTTTCCTTTTGTTTAAATAAACCTAGAAAGAAAGGGATAAGAATACCCCATGATCCAAAGCTTGTGGCTAAATACGCTTCTGCACTGACCTTCCCTTTCTTGGTCAAGGTCAAAAGGCACGCCTTCCAGAACTCATTCACTCCAACACCAGCCTTTCCTAAACAAAAAATTTTTTTTCAACTACTTCCAATACCAGAAATTATCTTACATGGGACATTTAAATGAAACGTGAGTGAAGTGTTGGCAGAAGTAGGAGAGGAGAAATGAGGAGCAGTTTTTCCTTTTTCTCCCCAAACAGCTGAGGCTTTCTGAGCTGGCCTTGTCCACGCCGCTGGGCAGGTGGTGGCACCTCACTGCTGCTCCAACGTCCTGGAGGGGAACAGGAAATGGGGTAGGGGGTTTCACAGACATAGAGGGTGTGGAGGAGATTTGAGGGACTCAGGGTCCCACAGTAAGGGAGGTGCAGCAGCCAGAATCTACACATCCAACGACTCCTTTGACACGGAATATGCCCTGCGTGACAGGTGTGTGAAGGGAATGCAAAGATGAATTATCCCTGGTCCTTGCTCCAAGGCTGTTAAAAGGAAGCACACGAGTGGAAATAAGCACAGCAAAGAGCTTTGGAGTGAATCCCCTTGAGCATTCCTATTTGTTGGATTTCGAGGCCAGCAGGGTTTTCAGAGAAGAGTTCTCATTCAGGACAGAAATTGATGGGAGGTTAGGTGGAGAAGAAATGGGCAATTAACTTTTTCTATAACTCAGGGAGATGGGAACCACTTCTGTGCTCGTCCACATGACTTCCAGGATTGATGCTCCAGCCACTCTCAAAAATGATGACATACATGAAAGTGTATGATTTGGCCTCAAAATGCTCAATTCAATGCTCTTGCGCTCACAAGATGCTTTCAGGCATCCATCCATCCATCCATAAGAGGGAAGCTGAAACGTGAGTGTGCTGGTGAGGCAAGGGCCAGATATCCGGCCGCCCAGATGCAGCAGCAGGCTCTGCCCTTACTTAGCCTTTGTGTGCTCAGCTTCCTCATCTGTAAAATGGGAATAATCATAGTAATCACCTCCTAAGGGCTGTTATGAGGCATAAATAAAATAATGCAACCAAAGTGGCATTTAGAACATGTTGGGTAAATGCCCATTAAAATTAATAATGGGGTTTATTCTGGTGGGGTTCATTCCCTCTTGGAGGGGGTCACATCTGCTGGTTTGGCCCTACCCTGCAGGTGAGGAATGGGTGAGGAAAGAGAGGGTGATCTCTTTCCAGAGGTCTAGAAGCAGACTGGAATGATGTCATCAGGCACGTGCCCTGTTGGCTGATTCAAATTCGTACTGAGTTGTGACCTGAGTTGACACTGGTATTTCTGCAGCTGTGTTACCATCAAAGAGCACTGCACGTGGGGGCTGAGGGCCCAAATCGTGAGTTTCTTCCTTATCAGCTGAGTGACCTGAGCAGATCACTTAATCTTCCTGGACTGTATCTTTCTCATCCAGAAATGAGGATCACACTGACTGTATAGCATGTGGTTTATTAAAAACTGTCTGAGCCCATCTGAGTGACTGCCCTGTGTGGAGTCTGGCACTCGGGGACTTTCAACATTTTTGTCCATTTGTGCAGTCAGCTAGCTGACCTCAGATCCAGTGGTCCAGCCCCAAAGTGATGGTGAAGACGGGCTCTAGCCCCCTGCCCATTGGGTAGAGGAACACAGTCCTGTGTGGCCCCAGCAGTCCCACGCTGCTCTCACTTGACACCCCTTCACCATCCAAACAAGAGCTACAGAAGAAAGCCCTGCTTACAGCTCCCCAGATCAGAATAAGGGGAATGGAAACCTGCCCCTGGCCCACACGCCCCCTTTCTTCCTGCCACAGGAAACCTAACGCAAGACCAGAGTGCCTTTCTCTTCTCTTCTCTGAGCGGCTGGCCCAGGCCCCTTCCCATCTCCCTCAAACTTTCCCTATGGAAATAGTGACAGTTGTGTTTTTGGTGATGTTCAAAACCAGGCATCAAGAGAAGTAGATTACTTTTTCCTCTCTGAACACAATATAGAGGTCAAAGCTATCTGAAGTGCATGGTTCGGGTGCCGAGGCTGGGGCTTCCCAGGTGGCACAGTGGTGAAGCGTCTGCCTGCCAATGCGGGAGACACAGGTTTGATCTCTAAGTCTGGGAGGTCCCCTGTAGTAGGAGATGAGAGCCTGCTCCAGCATTCTCGTTAGAGAATCCCATGGACAGGGAGCCAGGCGGGCTACAGTCCGTGGGGTCACGAAGAGTCAACTCAGTCATAACACGACTGAGCAACTGAGCACCCTCCCCCCACCACACACACACACACACACACACACACACACACACACGACCTGAACTCTGCCTGAACCGCCAGGCATCCTGGGCCCTGGTAAGGGTGTTTAGCACTGCACAGAGAGCGTGGCCACTGGAGCCCACTGCTGGGTTCTGCCTCCATTTGTGGACAGAAGTCTCCTTCATTGTCATGCCTCAGGTTTTTTTGACTGTGAAATGGGGATGACGGTCATGCTAGTGCCTCCTTCACAGGGTTGTTGTGAGAATTTAATAGCGAATGCATGCAAAACTGGGGCCGCGCACAAAGGAAGCACTTAAGGATGGGAACCAGGCAAGGCTTCTTTCACGAGAACTCCACACACTGATGGCAACGGCTCATTCCGCCCACCATGGTGAAGATAGAGAATAAGAGGCCATTTCTGGGTGACGAAGACTAACTTGCCATCTATATATGTACCCGAGGCTCAAGGAATGATCTCTAAGGCTTTTTTGGGGAAAATGTGTAACCGTCCCATTGCCTGGAGTCACCGCAGAGCACAGAAGCCTTGGGGCAGCACTGAGTCTTTTCCCTTTTGTGTCGTGTCTTGCTTTTAAAAGCTGCCTGAAGATGTACTGAACTGGGGGTGCCACAGCACCTCCTCTCTTGAGCCCCAGAAACAAAATGAAACTCCAAATGCAGCCTTCCCATGTCTGCCTCACGGCGGCTCTGGTTTCCCGGGTTCCCTGCCCTCTTCTCCCGTTAGGCTGGTAGGAGAAAAAGGCCTCAACTCAGCCAACGTTTTCTGTTGCAAGAATGGAGAATAGCTCTTCAAGGATGCCGAGTTAGGAAGGCCAAGGTGCCCTCCCTTGAGGAGCCTGGATGATGTGGGAAGAACAGTGTGAGACGAGGCCTCGGCGCATTTAAACAAGAGCCGTGGGAGCCAGAAGGAGAAACGACCAATTGCCCCTCAGGGAAGCAGGCCTGACTCCATGGAGAGGTGGGACATCAACTAAGCTTTGAAGCGGTTGGCGTGTTCATTGTGGTTACAGATAATAGTAAGAAGGAAGGCTTTCCAGATGCGGGGCCCAGGAGATACGAGGCAGGTAAGCCAGCACCCGCTTCCTCAAGGACTTCACAGACTCGTAAAGGCATGGCCAGGTGAGTGACTGGACAGGCTGAGCGTGCTGTGCACTGGACGGAGGCTTGGAGGGGCCCCAGCCCATCGGGGCAGGGAGGAAGTGGGCCCTGCAGCCTCACCCCAGAGTAGTTGCCAAATCTTGAAGGGCTACAGATACTGCCCTGGGAAGACAGGGACGGACAGTCAAGGCCAAGGCAGCTCCCTGTGCAAAGACAGGAGTGGGAGAGAGAGCAGGGGTGTCAGGAACCAGCTCCTAATTCCGCAGATCGTATGCAGGTGAGGCTGGGGGCAGGGAGCCAGTGGGGCTGGAAAAGACAGCAGGGGCCAAAGCAGGGAGGGTTTTGGGTACCACTCCATAGGCCACAGGGAACCGCTGAAGAGCTGTAAGCAGGGTAGACACATGCCCGGGAGGGACCCTGTGGAAGCTTGTCAAGGAAGCTGAAGCTAAGCTCAAGAGTGGAGGAGGAGCCGGAGAGGGCAGGGAGCAGGTGCGAATCTTGATGCCTTTGCCCCTGGGCCCCAGCCTTGGCCTTTGGCTGTGCCCTCTGGGCAGCACCAGTGGCATCTACAGGTCTGCTCCCGGCTCAGGCTGCCCATCCAGTGTCAAGGGAATATCTGCAAAAGGAGGTGGCTTTGCGTAGCTGTGAATCCAGGCTCAAAGTGTACATTCATATAAACCCTAGGAACTTACAGAGAGGTCCTGCTGAGACCATGAAGTGGTCCATCTTTTCTACAACCCCACCTTCCCACCACGTGTAAGCCACCCGGGGCAGAAGCGGTGAGCTCTGGTCTCTCCTGGGCTACCCTCGGCATCACAAATGGGTGTGTTCAGTGGGCCTTTGCTAACCAACAGGGAATTCACTGCCTAATTTCTCCGAAAGCAGAGTGGCCTCAGCATATCCACACACTCAACAAGCCATGGAGGGGGGTAACCATGAACACTCAACTCTCTGGCTTAGTTTTAAATGAGGGCCACTTTAGAACAACAAACCGAATCACTGCCAGGAACTTACAAAACTGCATTACTGCACCACAAAATGACAATTCATGAAGAAGTCAACAGTTTTTCTGCAGCTTGGACGTGCAACCTAGGATCTGGGGCCAAACCCCTGGGTTTGAATCCCATTCTGTCCCTCACTGGCCGTGTGATCTGGGGCGACTACTAAACGCACTGAGCTTTTAGATCCTCACATGCAATTAAGAAAAGGGGAGAAATACTAGGACCTTCTGTGAGTAAATGAGGCTAATAATGTACTCAACATGTGTTCATAAATGTTGGCGTAATTATTTCTATTTCTCTCTATACAGTGTTGATAGCCCAAGAGGATTCTGTATTTCAGGAAACACTGAGATTAAGAGAAGGTAGAGAAAGAGGAAAAGGTGTGCTGTCTGATGAGACACCACAGAATCTTTTTTTTATTGAAACAAATGGAGCTTTTGTTTCCTTAAGTGTCAACATGTTTGCTGGACAATCTGGGACTACAGACAAAAGCAGAATCAGTATCCTGGGTGATGGTGTCTACAGCCAAGTCCAGATAAATAATGCTATCAGGGACTCTGCACCAGACCGCCCAGCTGGGTGCCCGCCCCTGTATGAACTCGGCTGGGGCTGAGGGATTCCCATGGAGTCATAACTATAAACCCACACTCGGAGCCTCCAAAATCCCTCAGGCTCCACAAGAGAAAGAAACTAGGTCGTCAGAATCCACCCCAAGGATGGTTATTTAGAGAAGACTGCTGATGGTGCCTACGTTTTTTTAATGAACACTTGTTTTTTGACAAGTGAAACCAACTCAGTGTGGAGCCTGGGCAGGTCAATTCACTTTTCTAGGCTTCAGTTTTGTTTATATATATATATATATATATATATATATATATATATGTAAAACAAGAGGATTGGGGTAGATCTACATTGACTAGAACTAGGTGTTCATGTACTTTCCATCTTAGAAACTTTCTGATGTTTGATTCAGGTACCAAAGCAAAACCAGATTGACTCTTCACATTCACGAAGCACCCCTGACCTACAGGTGAACTGATGTACTGATGGGAGCAGAGTCCACTGGGGAGTTTTGCTTCTAGCGCATGGTGCTTCCTGAGTCTTAGAAACAAACCTTTGGAGCCAAAAAAATCAGGACTTGGAGAGCCTTTGGGAAGGGACACCCCAGTATACAGGCCCAAGAGCTCACTCCATATGTGCTGTGTATTGTCAGTGATGGACATAGTGGGAAATCAGACCCTCAAACAGACCAGGTGGGCTCTTGTTTGCAGAGATGCAGGTTGGGAAGGGCCAGCTTCACTCCTATTTTGACACCTTTTAAAACTAGCTTTCTATGAAAAAAAAAAAAATTTCCCTGGGGGAAAGACATGCACACCTTCTGTAACAAGGACAATAACAACAATAGTCATAATAATGAGAAAAGCAAAATAAGCACATGTAAGTGCATTTTTCTTTCTTAGAGATTTATTTTTGTTTGATGAATCGGACACTGTGTCAGGGAGCGAGGAGAACGTTGGGGGCCCCCCGCAGGGAAAGGGATGCCCAGAGGTGGGGCTGCTGCGTCCTGCATGGGTGGGTTTGGTGTTGGGGTCGGTTGGTTGGTTTAATCGGTGGCTGGAAGTTTTCCTTTTGTTCACTTTTATAAATCTCTCCCTGGGCTTGCGAGCTTCCCCTCCCTCCCACCCCCTTCCCCTGCCCCCCCACATTTCATTTTTAAAAAGCGAGCTCGCTCGCCAGGTGTGTCCCCCCAAGCTCTCACAGCTCTAATAAATAAGGAGCACCTGTAAGACAGTAGCTTGACTTGTTAAGTGACTCTGTACAAAGGAGGATATAGAAATACAGTATGTACACCGCATCCACGGCCCCGTGGTGCTTCAGGGCCAGCGTGACACCGTCCTGGCCTCGCCCGCCCCCTCCTGCTGCCAGCTCAGTGGCCTGTGGGCAGGGGCACCTGGACCCCTCCAGAGGGAACAATTGCTTTACTGGAGTTAGTAAACAGATACACTGAATCACAAGGTGATTTGATTTTTTTTCTTTTTTTTTTGTTTTCTTCTTTTTTTGTTTTTTTCTTATTTTTTCTTTTTTTTTCTGTACTCATCAGAATGGGATACTCCACAACTGTCTCACCAACTCAGTGCCAGTACACATGCTCTAGAGGACTTCTGGACTCCCAGCTACAACTGTACAAGTGCACACAAGAAAATCTACCCTGTTATCCTCCACCCACTGATTGAGGATCGAATTGCACATTTCTCTTAACCATGACAGGAGAAAGCAAACAGTGAAACAGAATCATGGGTGAGCTTTCTCACTTTTCCTCCTGTTTTCATTGGTTTGTCCATACCATTCTAATTATCATGAAAGGGCTCTGCGTATAGAGAGATTGCTTCACTGACTTCCTGGATCACCGAAAACCATCAGGGTTGAAATTTCATCCAAGTCTTTCGTGACGCCCAGCAAATATTCCCCCTCGGATTATTTTACACCTTCAGGGCATTTTGGTCTTCAGTTCAACACTCTTGCTCTGTTCCCAAATGGGGCGCTATTTAGGGGAATTTAAAGAGAAAGCTGAGAAGAATAAACATTTACCGAGTTCTCTTGGCATTCAGTCTCTGAAAAACCACAGTATAAACTATTCATGCTGCTTCTTACATCTGTCAAATCGAAAATTAAAAGCCATAAAAGTGTAACACTGAAAATATGGCATTAAAAAGGATAAAGGTGGCCTTTGTAAAAATAACAAGAAAAGTATATTAGCCAATAAAATATTCTAACTCTTCATTTAAAAGTGCATCCTGGGCAGGACAGAGATGAATCTGGAAGCGTTGGGACTCCAGTACGATCCCTCTCCGCCGTCAAAACGTGAACAGTATAGGTCCAAAACCGTACAATGCAAATCGCAACTCTTCGTGTAGCAGCAAAACCACAGCAGTTTTTAAAAAGATTAAAAAAAGATTTTTGTTTTCAAATTCGGATCGTCTTCCAGCCTCACCCTCTGAGCCTTGGAAGATGGGGCGGGGAGAATACCTACATTGGTCCTTGTGGCTTGTTGGTGTTTTGTTGTTGGTTTTTTTTTTTTTTTTTTTTAAACCAGGGGCAAAATCCCTAAGTTCCTCTGGGGAGAAGCAGAGATGGTGGCGGCAGGAAGGCTGGGCCCGCTTGGTGGGTCCAAGACGTGCTGGCTTCTCTGGGCTAGAGGCCACTGAGGGAGTGCTGCTTCCTCTGAGATGCTTAATGACAGGAAGCGGCTTTATTTGCTTGAGTTTTAGCCAGAGGGGGTGGTGAGCGGACCAGCTGGTGTCATTGGATGGCGAGATATGGTTTGCTCTGCGCCCTCTCTCCATGCAAGTTACCCTGTGAGTGCGCGTTCCTAGAAATAGAGGAGAAGGGGTTTGTTAGAATCCACTGGACCAAACTGCCCCCCACCCCCAGGCTGGGGAGAACCCCGGCATGAGTCAGAGCAGCGCGCTCTCCAGCCGGCAGGTCAGACTGGAGAGGAGGCCCCACCACGGGGCGGCACAGCCTGGTTTCCACACGACTTCATTCACGGTTCTGCGCAGGGTCAGCCCTGCCAGCTTTGTGTGAGGAAATGAAACTCGAGTCGCTTTTTGGAATACCATAATGAGCATGGCGCACCACGCCCTCGCCCAAAGACCAGAGCGGCATCCTTTGCGACCCGGCAGCTTTCGCTCTTCACTTTAGTGCACCCTTAACTGTCAGGAGGTCTTTGGAGCTGCTCAAGGGCACCCCCAAAGACAGGCAAGTTCGTTAGGGGACTTGGAGCTGCAGACCTCACCCCCGTACCGCATGTAACAGCCCCGAGGTTTGCTGCAAAGGAGCAAGACCATGAGATGAACGTTTTAGCATGTGGGTCAGCCTGAAAGGTGAGCCACTCACATCCCTTCATGTCCAAACCCAGCGCGGGACTCCTCCCAGTGTAGCAGGTATGAAGGACGGGTCGCCAGGAAAGTGGGGAACGCCCATCCCAATTTCCACCACAGATGTCAGGCTCTGCCTCTCTATCTTTACTGGCTTATTTCATTTGCTACCAGTTTCTTGGCTTAAAATACAACCTCCTGAAGACACTCGGCCATCACCCCTAGGAAGCAGCCATTTAGAAGTTGGCCAACCAAACTGTGAAGTCCCTGAGGTGTGGAGTAGTGTCTGTTTTGCTCACATCCCTACACGCAGGGACAAATGTGTTCAGTTCAACACACATTTGTCAAATGAATGGGAGTCAAACAACTCTTGTCCCCCATGTCCCCAAACAGTACTTTCTTCCCCCCTGCCCGTAAATGGAGATGTCAGAAATGTGAATGGGTAGAATTTGGCTAACATGACGTGGTAGCAGAGGGCTCGTAAACATCTTTACAACTGTTGAGATTATTCCTAGAACAATGAACAAATAATTTCAGGTGATAGAATGGAGAACTTGAAGGGACCCCAGAGATAATATACACAATTTCCTCATTTTATAGACGAAGAAATAGAGGCCTCAAAGAGACCTGGAAACGTGCTCAGAGTGTCTGCAGCATGAATTTAGCGCTAGTGTGAAAAGGTCAAAATGCCCACTGGGAGGACTACATCCAAGCTCATGCTTTGAACCCTGCTATCCAAATCCTGGTGTTAATGGTAACCATAATAATGATCAGCCAAAAAACAAGACTTGAAAATCTGAATGTGCATGACAGGAAATGCCTGAGTTCCCCAAATCACATTAAATCACCAGATCTGTGTGCATTTAATATGTATATTAAATAACCAAAGTGAAAATGCAAAACACCACAAATATGCAATGGGAGTGGAATTACAAGGCCATGGAAACCTTTTCATTTGGCATGGTCAGATTTGGAAATGTGGATATTTATCTCAGAATAAAGAGCTCACTTTAATTTCTTTTCCTCTCATTCTTTCTCTCTCTTCTTTCTCTTTCATTCCTTCCTCTTTCTTTCTTGCTTTCTTTAAGACAAAGGTGAAAAGAGGTACCAAAGCAAAAACACTAAGAGCCACCATCAAATAAGAGGTCACAAAGGACTGGGACAAGAACTTGGAAACTGATCCAAATGGACAGAGCATAGCTTTTTCTGGGGAGGGTTTACTTTTGTGGAAGAAGCACAGTAAGAAACTTGCTGTGAAGGGAGGAAGGCCATCCCTACCTCTGGGCTCGGGACCAAGAGAGACCAAATCTCATAGTCAGAGGGGACCTCTGAATCCTTTCTTTAAAAAGGGAAGAAAAAAAAAAAGGTGTTTAATGCTTTCTTCCAGTGACTGGGAAACACCACCATTTTGAATTACTCACTCAAGAATGCTACAACTGCTTTTTCAAAGATATAGCTTTTTTCTTTAATGTGAGCATGACTGCCTCCAAAGGGGAATATGTCTCAACTAAGTCTCCTTATATTGAAATCGCCTTTGGACAAAGGCCAAACACGGACAGCAACAGCCTGCTTGGAGAAAATCTGCAGGCTTTCATAAGGGACCAGGAAAACGGGATTATAATAAGAGCCATTCTGGAACCTTAACTGCAGCGTTTGCCATCCCAAACACTATAATAATCATTATTATTCGCTGGTATCTATTATTGTCTGGTAAATAATATGTGTTTTCCCCCAAAGTTCTAAAGGGTGCAGCTGCACCGCACTCTATTTTTTGCAGCCCCACTCCTGCTGCTCAGAAAGCCTCCTCACACCAAGCTTATTTTAATGGCTAAAGGCAATATCTGTGCCATTTCCTTCCCTCTCCCCACGCATGAGCCGAGTCTGGGACACCCGCCCAGGCAGGATGGTGGTGTTGCCGAAGTGCGAGTTGCTCTCGGCGGATGGTATTTGAGGAGGGGGTGAACTGAAGGCCTCCTCCTGTGTCCTCCTGGCTCTGGCTGGTCAGGGCAGCCCCTCTGTTGGTGACACAGGAATCAGTGAAAATGAAGCACCAAGCTTGGGAGTCACCTTCCTGAGAGCTATTGGCTGGCAAGGTGTGAAACTCAAGAGTGGGGAGAGAGTGAGCTTGGGGTTTTAGAAAGTGCTCCTGGCAGGAAGTTCCAGGGCCCGAGCCAACCCTTGCCCAGCAGAGGCATCGTATGGGACAATCTGTCCTCTCTGTCTAAATTTCCTGATTTGAATAAAGGGGAAAGTTCTACAATAAGTGAGACAGAGACATAGACTATAGTCCAGCACAAACCCTCTGCAGCCGTGTGACTTTGATTCCTTAACCCCCTGAGCCTGGATTCTCCCTCTCTGAAATGAAGGCCTGGGTGAGATTTTCTATTATATCTTCCATCTCTCATATTCTGTGACTGTATTTATAGGATCTTTGGACCGAAGCCATCATCAAGTATGGAAGTACACACTGTAGAAGAAAGGCTATCAATGTCTCTACCCTAAAGTCCTAAGTTTTAGAAAAAGTCTCCTCCTTTCTCTCTCTCTCTCACACACACACAGACACACACAGACACACACACTCCTAAGGGAAGTGTCTCCTAATGCAAGCAGTTCTGTTTGTGCCTCACATTTGGGTTTTCCTCTGAATTGGGGGTTTGCTGAAGGCAGGACAGCCCAGGGCCCTGCCACATGGAAAGTCTCTCACACACGTGTGCACGGCCCATCCCATGGACCATGCAGGCACCGTGTATGAAAACCGCTCCACAGTGCATGCTCTCCAGCCGGCACACACAGCTGATGCCCTCAGAACCCCAGGCCCAGCTGCCCCTTTGGCCAGAGAAATTCAGTGTCTCCTTTGTGGAGTCACAACTGCATGCCAAGTGCACTGAGCGAGCCTCTGTCCACCAACACTTTCCCTTTTCATGAGGACAGCACTGCTAAGACCGACTGAGTTACTTTTCCTTTATCACACGAGCACTTTCAGAGCACAATAGAAAACAAAAATAGGCCTGAGTGTTAATAACTTATCTTAATGTTGATGCTGTCAGTATACAGTCACTCTCACCTTTTCTTCTTTGGCCTTTATAGCCTAACTATCGGCTCAATGATAATGAATTCGTCTGCCAGTCCAGAAGACGTGGGTTTGATCCCTGGGTCAGGAAGATCCCCTGGAGAAGGAAATGGCAACCCACTCCAGTATTCTTGCCTGGAGAATCCCCATGGACAGAGGAGCCTGGTGGGCTACAGTCCATGGGGTAGCAAAGAGTCGGACACAACTTAATGACTAAACAAGATAGATGCAGGTTGCAGTTAAAAGGAAAATTTCTAATTTACACATTCCCAAGTATAAATGTATAGCCACAGAAAATGTCTTATTCTGTATTCCAATGAAAAGTGTCTTATTCTGTATTTTCAAGATAATCCCTCCGTGATACAAGATTCCACCTCTACGAGGAAGCCTGCCTCCATTAATCTAATCCATTTTCCAAATTTTCATTCTTCTTTGATTCCTTAAATACCTTTGTCATTAGCATAAACAAAATCCTGGAGGTCTGTCCTGTCTTCTAGAATGCAAGCTCTCCGAGTCTGTCATATATATTCCCCAGAATCCAAAATCCTGTGGCATCAACCCTATGATGTGCAAGAGATGCCCACTGCCAGGCTGGCTTGTCTTTGTCCAGTTATCCCAGCCCTGCCTTGATGCCACTCACTCGGGCACGTCGGCCCATCACTTATCACAGTTAAATACAGCTATTACGTGCTGGCTTCAGCCATGCTGTTTATCTGAGACAATAATGAGTCCCCAAGGACTGGACTGCTCTCAGGTAGCTGAAGCTATTCTGGGACGCTCACAAGGGGAGAGCCCCGTGGTCAATGAACAGAGCCGCCTGCACTGGCTGATAAGCCCGGGTGTGACGCCAGATCGTGGTCTCCACACCAAGCCCATCCTGGACAGGGCTACAGCTTGGGAAGGTTTTGCCAAAAAATGGTTCCCTTTCTCCTCCATCCACTATTGCTTTGTGAAGAGTTCTGAAATGGCTTTTACCAAGCTAGAAACCATTTTAATTTACAAAGTAGGTGGCATCTCTTTTCTTAGAGCTTGCTTGCTAATTGATGAAAGTAATTTAAAAACATCGCTTCTTGTTTCTAGCATGACTGCTTTGGGAAATAACCCATGATGAGAAGGCTGTGGGACCAACAGTAAGTTCCATCACTACTGAGCTGCCCACCCCACAGCTCTGATAAGCTAAGGCTCACATTATCTAAAAGAAAAAAAAAATTAAACCAAACAGAAGGCCTTGATTTTCTCTTTTTAATAATTTTCCTCCCTTAGCAATATCTCTTATTTTACTCTTTAATCAACAAAAATTCCAACCATATAAGACCCCCAACTGGGATAACTCCATCTTTAATTCTTTGTTTTACAAATTTAAGTTTTGTTTTTCTTTGTTTAGCTGGTTCTATGAGTCAAATGGGCAGAGAAACTTGTTTATTCACACAAGTGGCCACAGCTATCTCTTGCTGACCTCTAAAAGATCCCGGGGGACAGAGAACCCTGAGCTGCAGAACCCCTCCTGTGCACTGCAAAAGCCTTTATCTTCTCCCTGGACAATGGATCTTCTTTAGCCACCTCAAGTCCTTTCTAAAACCTGAGAATTTAAGCAAAACAAATTACCCTGTCTCTGGTCCTTCTCTAAAAACAGGCAGGGATTCATGACTAACTGCACACATTTTTACAAATGTGCTGGAGCAAGGGGCTACATCCATTCATGAAAGAGAAAAATAAACAAAGAATTACATGATATAGCTAATGTTTTGCAAGAAATTTTGGAAGAAAAGCCTCGATCCTTATGCCCCTTGACTTTTGGGACCAAGCTCTTCCTGTTCAGTTTGGGAAAGTTACAGCATTTTCAAAGAAAAGAGTCAAATTTTAAGGAGCACTTACTTTATGTCAAGTATCACACTAGGCACTTTTATATATTTATTTCACTTGAAAACAAGTGTATTTTATACACTGATTATTGAAACAATAATGCTAATGAATTATTTATCACTGTCCCCATTTTACAGATGAGGAAACTTTGCCAAGAACTTACTTGCTCAAGGTCACCGCATAGAAAGGAGCAAATCTGAAGTCTAGCTCCTACAACCCCGAAGTCCACGCTCCCCTCAGAGTGCTGCCCCCTAGTCCAGGTTTCATCTCTCCCCTTCCTCCCTCTGACAAGCAGATGTCAAAGCTGGCAGGGGCCTTAGAGCCAAGAACTCCAAGAAATTATTTGACAAGAAATAATAATTGCATTTTCATTCAAGTCCTAGCCAATACACAAACTAGCTGATGTTGGCTCACGCGCCTTCCAAAAAATCTGCCTTGGACACAAAAGTAGATGTTTATTGTACTAAGATTGAGTTTGTTATTTATTTATATAATCTGAACGTAGGCAGTCTAAGTTTAACAAAAAAAAAGGAAAGAAAGAAAAGATAAGAAAAAAGAAACTGAGAGAAAAAGGCAGCTTTATGTGGCAAGTAGCTATCGTCTATGGATCAACAGACTTTAAGATTTTTAGGCTAGGTCTGGGAAAGAGGTCTGACACTTCATTTATTCTTTACAACCAGCCCTTTAGCAGAAAGACAGAAGGAGAAAGAGAGAAGGGCTTCATATTTAAGGAAACTTCATGTGAAAAATAAGAGCAAGCATACTGATTCCCGGCCGCCTCCTCCCTAACAGAGAATGAGATGGAGTGTGTGGCTAATAATTGCTTTTCACCGGCCTTTCCACCCAGATACTCAGGTACAACCTATTTCCTCTCTGAAATCAGCTCTGCGGTGTGAGGAAGCAATGCCATAGGTGGCAAAAGCATGATTCTGGTCCTTGGCACCGGGTGTGTAACTCAAGCAGCCCAGGTTGTATCCGGTGTCCCACTGAGGGGAAAGGCAGAGGACTCAGGTTCTGATCCTGGCTGCACCACTCTGTGACCTCGAGCATGTGTTCTGCATGTCCCAGTCTCTGCTTATAAAAGTGGAGCCAGACATCTTAGGAGGATTTCTGGAATAGTTGCCCTAACTTCCGAGGTTGGTAGCATGGAAGTGTTTCATGACCTCCCATGACATGTTGAAGGAAGTTCTGGGCTGCAGCATTACCCCGACAATTCTTATAACCAGCACTTACTATATATACGCCAGGAAACTCCTGGGCATTGTACTTCCGTTGTTTACACTGGAGCCCGATAACTCTATGAAGTGGGGCTTATTACCTTCATTTTTTTTGTATATAAGACATGCTCAGTGGTTTTGCAGGGACACTCTGAAGCTAGGCTACCAGTCAGATTCCATGACTGCCATTTACTGGCTAGTGACTCTGGGTAGGATATTTAACATCTCTGTGCCTCAGTTTCTTCATCTATAAAATGGGTTTAATAACAAAACCCCAGAGGGTTGTTGTGGGCATATAACATCTGGAACACTGCTTACATCTGAAAAGGCCGCAGGAAATATTAGTTATTACAACTGTTTAGTGAGAAAGATGTAGGCACAACACAGTTATAAAACTTGTCCAAACTCACAGCTGGTAATAAGCAACATAGCCAGTTTCAGACCCAAGCAGACCTCATTCCAGCCCTGGGCTCCTCTCCTAGGCATTGTAGCTTTTCTAATAAGACAGGAACTCGCTTTTCTGGGTACCGCACATGCACCACACTCTACCTAGGTTTCCTCATCTGAGAAACCACTTCCTCCCTCAATCATCTGCTCTGCTGGAATCTGAACACAGGCTGGCCCAACCTCAAGGCATGGGTGTGTACCCCTAAACCAGATACTGCCTCCCTTTACTACAGGCAGTCCACTTCACCACAAGGAAAAGTTTCAGAAGGCCTTTGATCTGGGGAGTTAAAAAGATAAAAGGACATCTCCCACAGTCACCAAACTCTTTTAAAAGTCCCTGCTGGCCCTGGGGGGATCTGATTCAGCTTCTGTGAACATCTCTCCCAGTGTCTGACCTTGAGCAAGCCACCCAAGCCTGTGGCTGCTCTTCAGTCCAAAGACAGAGCTTTGGGCATCACCATGGCCACTGTCCAGGCTCCGCGTCCATCCAGGGATGTCCCTTGCTAGGTGAGCCACTGTCTTCCTTGAGCACCCAAGAAGTGACTGACAGCCTGCACCACGCCCTGCCCCAGCAGCCTAAGGATCATAGCCGCCGGGGGCGGGGCGGGGGGGGGGGGGGGGGGGGGGGGGGCGGGGGGTGGTCAGAAGGGTGGAGCCCTATTTCCATGACAATCTGGGGCCCTGGCCAGTATGCCCTTGCCTGAACTTCGGGATGTTCTGTCGTCTTGAGGTTTCCTTCCACTGTGTGCCATGAAGCCTTTTAGGCCTACTCTGGGCTCAAAGAAAAGAGTCCATCCTCCCTGTGCATCACTACGATGGCTTTTCATCCTTAAAACGTGGATGTGGCAGTGCTCGCCCGGGGCCCCCCCCCTCCCGTGCTGCAGCGAGAACGTCCTGCCATGTTTAGAATTCACTGCTGGTAATTAGCCTGTCATCAGAATGCAGGGATCGGCTTCAGCGATGCCAGTCTCTCTCTTGCTTCCTTTCAGTCTGCAAACCGCTGCTAAAGGAATGTTCCTCAAACACAGACCTCCAGCCATTCCTGATGTTGCCTGATGTTCGGAGTACAAGCTCCACAACCCCCTGCTCCAATCCCCACCTGCCCTCGTCCGGCCTCCCCCCTTGCCCTCTCTGCAGGCAAGCCCTCTGCTCCAGTTGGGTGAAGGGACAGCCCTCCCTCATGTGGCTTCTCTTCTCTTCACCTGTGGCTTTTGACACCCTACTGCCTACCCTATTCCCCGATTCCCGACTGCCAGTTCCCGGCCCTTCTGGGTTTTAGAACCTAACCCCAAATTCACCTGCTGTATGGAGTCCTACCGTGATAACTCCATTACCCACACCTTTCCTGACCCTCTCTTCTCGTTCACATGCCCATCCTGCCAGCCCCAAGCTGGGTACTAAGATACGACAAAGTGCGAACTGCCTGGGTCCCTGCTCTTGTCAAGGCCCTCTGTCTACAGCATCACACCTATTAGCAGGTTCTGCATGAGGCTTGTAACAGTGAGCCTGATTATTTCTCGTCTCTCTCAGGTCACTGGCTCCTCAAAACAAGTCAAAGACTCCTGCCACCCCTCTCCCACTTCTTGGCTTCTCTCTTTCTCCCCCCCACCACCCCCGACCCTCCTCCCTCCCTCCCTCCCTCCATCCTTCTTTCCTTCCTTTCTTCTCTTTAACAGCGCCTCCTGCATGGAGTCAGTATTCAAGACAGTTGATTGAAAACGGATAAGTTTTACCCTCTAGGGAAATAAATGAAGACTAACTTTGAACCATAATGAGTAAAAGGGGACTGCCTCCCTTTGTTCAGATATGATTAAGAGTTTATTAACTTTTGTGGATCGTGGTATATTAATTAAGTAAAAACTAAGCATTTCAAATACAGGATCTTTAAAAAGTTATTATTCTGTGCATCAAACACACACACACACACACACACACACACAGCTGAGACAGAGAACAAGTTGATCAGAGGATCAGACAGTGAGAAGGGCTATCAAAATCAGAACCCTGAACCAGTGACTGCTCATCTTCATTTTCAAGGTCATAAGGTTTTTCCACAAAAAGATTTTTCATAATTTTTCACTTAGTATTTGGGACTCACATTGCTCAAACCCTGGTGGATATGAAAATAGACATTCAGTCCCATGCCTATGATGGCATCGAATTAAATGAGAGGAATGGAGGGACCTGGATATATTTTTGGTTTGGCAAATTGTAGAACTATTTTTTTCAAACATTTGAGGTTTGGCTAAAACCAAAACTTATTTTGCCAAGCACTTTGGCCTTAATTTTTAAACCCATGTGTATTTTAAAAGAAATTCAATCTATATGTTTCTGACTCATTTACACTTAACTCATGAAAATGCTGTTTGGTAAGAGCTAGTAGATGTCCAAGCAAGTTTATGAGCCCTTTTAAAGCCTTCTTTTCCCCATTCTTACCAGAAAGTTGTATTTTGCCAGCCATAAAGAGTGTGAGCCCCAGAGGCCTGTGGTCAGTTTGAAATTTATAACATGTGAAGGTTAAATGGATTTTAAGTTTGGAAAAAGGCCTTCCCCTCCCCCCCTTCTCATATTAAGTACGCAAATAGGCTACTTATGATAAAGATGGGATCTATGTCTCAGTTTCTGATGGCTGAGGGTGAACAGTAAAGAATTCAATCTAACCACCAATAAACTGTCTCTAAGACATGTTAGAGGAACAATATAACACTTTTAAGTTCCTGTGGGCACAGATTCCAATCCAACACTCTAACGGAAAGTTTTATTAATTACTCTCAGGATAAAAAAAAGGAGTAGGAATCGACATAATTCAAGTTGAACATTTCACCTTTGGGGGATTTGGTCATTAAAAAAAAAAAATCAGAGACAACCAATCCAGTTCATGACTTTTTATACAGTTAAAAAATAAGCTGAATCTACTAAAAACGACATTTGAATCAAAACCAGAAAAGCAAGAAGAACGTGCATGCGTGTTGCAGTGACTTCACCCTCTGTCTACTATATGCTCAGTTGATGCTCAGATACCACTCAATTATACTATTTAGTAGGAGAAATCTTTTGGATAAAGTACTTAAAAATGGCTTATAAATATTTGAAATAAAAGCATCCAACAAATCATAATGACAAAGTTTTACATTTAACCACATGTGCTCCAAATATCTTGAAATTACTCTAAATATGGGTTTAAAATATCAAAAGGGTTTGTTGATGGGATGCAGAACATTGCAGAGAAACCTAAACCTGCTCATTCCTGCTCCCACAACACCCAATATGCACAATTTTAAAAGTGTGCGTGTGTAGATTTCCTTAGAAAAAGATCATGTTACAGTTCTGAATTTCCAAAACAAGAGTTGAAGGATGAAATATAGGGTTTCCCCTTCTCTCACCAAATGCAGCTCAGCCACGTTGCTTCCAGATAATTTGTTATTGTAGGTTGGCTCAAATTTAAGACAGTAACATTTTAGAAACAGTTGGAGAACTAAGCCAGCTGCAAGGAGGATATCATTACAAATTGAGACACATGTTGTATGGGAACACCATTCATTTTCAATACCAAAAACACGTCTGGGGAAATAAGCCATGCAAATGAGGGAGAGATATACTCTTTAATTGCATCTTTTGGACCTGAGGTCAACGTTTCATATCAAACGAGTCCATAAAGTGTGTTTCTCCCTTCTGTTCTTCTGTCACATTCTTACTTCCCTTTTTACCCAAAACAAAACACTGCTTGCTATCACAGAAAGACAACAAACTAGAGGTTCAAAAGGGGGAAATGATGAGACAACCAGCATCGCAGCCAAGTCTCTGGATGGAATGAGGCCGGGCAGCGTGAGGCAGCTTTGATTGTCCCAGTCCTGACCCCACACCCGCGTGGCCAGGCAGCTTTGCTCTCGCGTCCCCATCTCCCTATTCAGACTTGTGCACTGGGTAAAATCGCACAGGCACATTCTTGCCTATGGCCACAGCTTGGTTCTAGGAGCTCAGAGCTAAGGGATCTCGGGCAACTTGACGAGGGTCCAAATTAAGAACGTTTAGTACATGCAGGAGCTTTTCAAAGCATAGGAGATTTATTCCAACGTTTGTTGTTGTCGTCCTTTGCTTCTGCTCTAGTCATTTTCACTAGAATCTTTTAAATGACTCTTGAAATAATTTGCGTGTGTGTGTGTGTGTTTCCCCTCCTTGTTGATGGCCTCATATTCCCCATCCTGACCCCACCCTGATTTTTCCTCAAGCAGAGTGCTGTGGAAATCCACAGATCTGAAGAAGAACTCTCTGGGGTTAGTATTTAGAGCTGGCATCTGAGATGGCATTTACTCATTTTTCTTGAGACTAAGACCATGTTAAATGATGCCAGGGCTAAATTGTTTATCTTTTAAAGCTAATTTATTTGTTTCTCTTAAATGGATTCCTTTTATGTTTGTGAGGCATTAAAAAAAAAAAAGTTTACACATGCAGAATGCATTGCCTTAACATACATCCATGTATATTTATTTAAACCAGCAACAAAAGAATACAAAACAACTCTGTATGGGAGAGGGTGAAGGAAGATTGAACGGCGGCCACCCTCAGCCGCTAACACAATCTCTTTGACAAGAGAGTCTGGAAAAGGCAGTGTATCGGTGGTGGGGGTGTTCCACAACATGAGGTAAGTGTTTCATGCTGCAGTGTGATTTGGTCCCCAAACACCTCTGCCCCCCACGATGCTTGTCTGCGTGGAGGTAGGTGTAAATGATTGAACCAGGATGCCCAGGCAGTCATTCGAGGCAGCAAGGGAGCGATTCATTGGAAACTAGACGGGGAGCTTATTTCCAGTGCCCTTCTGGGCCATGGCTTGTTAATAGCTGGTTGAATGCCTTCACCTGTCCAAGCGCACTCTCTCCAGGTGAAGAAGTATGTGCTAAGGAACTATGGGGATTGGTGGTGCTCCCAGATATGGCCACACCAGTGCTCTGGTGTTTACTGACCTACCCAATTCTCCAACTCGAGCCATTCCACTCCCTTGGCCTTAACAGCAGGGTTGATGGGTTTCCAGTGAAGGACAGCCGCTGCCTACAAAGCATGAACTTTGAAAGGCCAAGTGGTGAAGAAGCATTGAGCTTGTTCCTTTCCTTGCTTCCCTTTTCTGCTTTCCCCACAGATACTCACAGGTTATAGTAACTTGAAGAAAGGTCTGTGACCTTTTGCATTTTGTCACTAAGGCAACTGAGACAAGGGCTACATTATATGGCTGTAACAGTGATTTTGCAATATTAGGTCCACAGCCAAAACTGCTAAAAGTAAATTCCAAGTTTTAAGGGAAATTTACAATTAATTCATCTTCCTCAGAGTAACAAGAAAAACTTCTGCCCAGATACTGCTTGGCGATCATATAAAATAACCCTTCAGATACATCAGATATGTAAGATACTTCTTTCTGAAGTCAAAAATCTATGAACCGCTCCTCCCAAGAAAATGCTTCCACTCACAGGGGAATTTTTTTTGCTTTCCACAAAATTCCAGGGGGAGCGGCTGAAGGCTGTGCATAGACTAGTTCATGGAGGCCAGCTTCAGCTGGGGAGCTGCCACACAGATCAGGCGGTCGGTAGGTCAGGGCCAGGACTCGTGCCACACTGCCTGACCCTGGAGTCCTCACTAAAATTCGAGCACTAAGCATTTCTCTGGCCTCACTCTAGTCCCAGCCCTGTTGAAGGAGGAGGGCTGTAGTATATCTAAAGGAAATAAATACCTGATCACAAATGTCATTTCCTATTCCATCATAATTTGATTGAAATAATACCTAAAGTCAGATGCCTGCACATTAAAACCTTCTTTCAATCTCCTTGTCCTAAAAGTTAAAAAAGAGACCCAGCAACACTAAGCGAGATGTATCTAAGAGCAGCCTTGACACTGTTCATCCATAAGACTCTCCTTGATGAGTCTGCAATGATCACAGCAAGCGCTCTCTCCAGTTCTCACCACTCACGTGTGTGCATGACACAGACCTGGCCGTTCCTCACTGCTGGCTCTTTGAACCACCTGGACCTAGAGCTGGGCAGCCATCTACATCCCAACAAACAGGCAGAGCTGCACTACCAGGGATGGTGTCACCAATGAATGTTTCCAGTAACTAAGTACTAGCACATTAAAAATCTCAAGTCTGGCAGAGGATCTGAGCACATCCTATTTGTATTGATTTACTCTTCTCAGTTGAAGGGTTTCATGGTCGGCATCCATAGTCATATTTCTTCTGTATGGACTTGACTTTGCACAAAGCCGACTCCCTCAAACTTAGCTGAAGAACCTGAACTGGCAAAAAGTTACTTGTCACCTCCATCCTTTGGGCTTTCCTAATGAGGTGAGTCCCCTGCCCTCTTCTTGAAATAGTCCTTTCTTGGATTGTGGCTCCTTGGTCAGGCTAATAATTAAACTCTAAACTCCAAAAAGTCAAAACTACAGCCCCCATCCCTTCTTCAGCCCTCTCAGAGCAAACAAAAAGTGGAAGGAACTCCTGCTGCGAGAGTTAGGGGAGCATCTTGGAGTGGGGGCTGGGGACAAGACTCTCAGATTTTCTTTCTGGTCTTAGAAACACGTAAGAAATTTGGGAGCCACAAAGGTGGGGAGTTCTTGGTCTTGCCACTCCTTGGGAATGGAAAAAGTGAGGGTGAAAGGGTTACTCATGGTACACATTTTTTCCATTGATTATTTTACTTAAAGAGAAGATGTCATTTCCCTGGAAAATCAAGGAGGGGGGATATTTTCTTTTGAATAACTTCAAACATTTGCAAATGGTTACTGTGAACTCCCCATTGTACCATAAACAAGTGTAAACTGCTGAAATTCAGAAAATGTACAAATACAAACAGCTATCCCCCAAACTCCAAGGCAAAGACAAAGAAAGGAGTATTCCATTTATAAATGGAATTCTTTGTGGAGAGAAGAGTTTGGGAAATGTTTATACATTGTTTTCCTTATTATTTGGAGGGATTTTATTTTCAGCTTACAGAAGCTGCAGAACTGGTATTTGGCATCTTAAAAGTTGAAGATTAAAGAAGTTTCCAACCTTTTAAAATCTTCAACTAAACTTAATTAGTTCTGCATCTAGGAAAATATCTGCCTATTTAAATCACTTGTAATCATATCAACGAACAAGAATGCATACAGTCAGGTAACCAGGAACAGAAACAGTCAAAAGGAAAAAACAAAACCCTGTGATTGCTGAGAACTAGCAAAAATGAGGATTTCTTTGAAGGTAACAAGCAGCTGCCTGGACTACTGATTTCAAGTTACAGTCTGCTTTGAATCTATTTTAAATGATTTTTTAAAATAGTCCGATTGTATGAAAATGGTGGGCATAGCAAAAAGAATGAAAAACCTGGATGGTAGTCACTGACAGACTCTATGCTGAGAGATAATACAACGAGTCACCAACAAGCGCAAGGAGGATCACTCACCTCCGCCTCACCTACCACAATTCAGCCCGGGTTTGGTTTTGGTTTTTAATGCTTCCCCTTTGGCTTTAACTTGTCACCAAACAGTGTTCACTGTCAGGTCACAAAAGCCATGTAGTCCTTTATTTAATGGATGCATTTCCAATTTCCGTAACCACACGCATGGGCAGGGTTTCTGAAGGCATAGAAGAAAAACAGCGCCACATGTGCAGAGAAAATCAGGAAGGGTCAGAGAATGTGAGTGAATTACAGCAGGTTGAGACTGTGCTATGAGTTGACACAGAACTACAGAGGGCAAGAGGCGATGTGATTTAGAGGGGCAGAGGCGTTCTTCCCCCATCTTAAATCACTCGCCTTGTCACCCCACTGTAGCTGGCAAAGACTGAGAGTCTCTGGGTTTAGAGAAAAGCTGTAATTTCTTGGGGAAACCCATCATAAAAAAGAACTTTCCAATCTCAGAGGGACCGTAGGCGATTTCGTCACTGTATCTTCTGAAATTGACTGAAGTCAGGTTAATATTTTTAGTAATGACTCTGGTCCTCGTACAAGACCCTTGCCTGATTCCTTATTCAGAAATATATATCATCGAAATAGCCATCATATATTTCATGCTTTTATGTTCTTTTGGCCCCATGCTACTTATGGACTAGTGACACTCTCCTTGACCTGGTCACTTCTCACTTTAGTAATGGTAGTAAAAGTTTTCACCCTCCTGTTCTTTCTTTAATGTCATTTGAATGAGTGACACTAGAATGTGTTTAAAATTACAGTTCCTGATGCTTTTTTGGCTTTCTAAATGCCATCACTTTTTTTGTTGTACATCTTTGCATTACTCACTGCTTTGTCAACCAGATTAAGCTACGCTGGTAGAGAAATTAGGGCCATTTTCAGCTGAGGTGACTAGCAAAAGGCTGAGACTGCCTTTAGAGAACAGAACTTGCAGATATAAAATCAAGGATTGATGAGCTGAGTTTTAGTATTCTGCTCCTACTGGCAAAGCCATCAATGAAAAAGGAAGCCTCAAATTATGAGAAACCCTTCTTGCATCACCCATCAAGGTCCCTTTCACGGGCTCTGAGCTTCCCAGGCAAACTCCTGGTTACAAGTCGGGTAGGTGTCCGGGTAAACGTGCTGACTTCGAGGGACAATGGCTTGGACACATCACATCAAGTGTTCTTGTCCACATCTGTATTTCCTACTGTGAAGCAATGGGTTGGTATTCTTGTTTTTTCATTGTTCTTGCTGAAAAATACAACTGAAATTGCTAAAAACAAACAAACAAAAAACCACTGTCTAAACACTTAGAGAAGTTGGTGGGTAGGCTTAGTTTTTATCTAGGAAATTTCCCCCAAGACAACTGAGGTGAATAAAAGAATTTCATCAAGTAGGGTAATAAAGGGACCAATTGATACCTACAGTGGAGTCAAACAGCCTAAATTTGAATCTTAACTTACTAAGATGGAATTCTTGGAATCTTGGGCAAGTTACCTAATTTCTACACTTTAGTATTCTCATCAGTAAAATGAAGACAACTGCCAAATGAATCCTGACCCAAAGGAATACTACTGAAAAACACTTAGAGAATGACCTGCACCAATATGAGCAACTGTTCTTCCTAAAAGGTCCACTTTTCCTTGCCAGACCTCCCTCCTCCCGGCGTACACTGCCACCAGACTGTAAGCACCTTGAGGACAGGCGCTGTACCAGATTCACTTTGTGTCCCCTGCCCCATTCCCCTGACCCCCGCTCCTGGAAAGAGCTGTGTACAAGCTTTGTGCTCAACAAATATTCATTCCCCTGCTTTCCTCTCCATAAACAGCTGATAAACCTCAGCAGAACATTAGCCTGTTTGCTGTCCTTGCGGACAGAGGAGAGCACCCAGGCTTTGGGTCCAGCAGGCCCAAGTCAAATACCAGTTCCCTCACTTACCAGCTTTGATTTGGGCAACATCTCCAAGCCTCATCTTCATCCTTGTAAATGCAGACAATGCTTATTCCACCAGGATTGGCGGGAGGATCAAATGAGGCCACATCTGGCTACAATAGGCAGCCACACAGGCTCACTGCCCTCCCCCTAACTGAAATTCTGGACTTGTTATTTACAGTTCACTTGGTATTAAGGATTCCTGCCCCCGCCCCCTCCCCCACTCCCCCTCGACCCCGCCCCCAAGGTGAGCAGCCCATCAGCTGAGCTGCTGAGTCCCAAAAAGGGGAGAAAGCAAAGCTGGTTAGTGATGCTTGAGGCCTAGCCTGGGGAATGCTGGTTGGTGACGAAGGAAGAGATCCCAAGAACAGGAGCTGCTCCAACACCTGACCAGGCAAATGGGGCTTCATGGCCTGGGTTCAGCTGGCACAGGCATCTAAGAAGCTTAGATTTTATTTTCATCTTGCAAATGGAATTCCCTAGTTATTGAGTACGTTTGGTGAGTTGGGACATTCTGCCAATGCCTGTACCAGCTAGCTCCAGGAAGTGGCTCAGCTCACTTTTTACTACAGTCAGTCTATAAGCTCATGACTGAACAAGTACAGGTTCCGAGTAATCGTTCGCTCCTTCCTCCTGGCATCCTTCTCTACTTACAGACAGGAGCCTAAGAGCAAAAGTAATTAGTAGACAGTGTTTCAATTCAGGTTCAAGACTGGGCTTTATCACTAAGTGACTTTGGCCACGGCACTTACTTGCTGTTGACTCAGTTCCCTCAGCTGTAAAATAGGAATTGGATCAAAATGATGGTAGTATGTGACCACACAAGGCGTCCTGTACAACACATAACGTAAAACCATGATTGTCAACACAACTCTCTCTCTCTCTCCCCCTTCGCACGCATTTGCCTTTTTAAGAAGTAAGGAGCAGGGCACTGACTCGTGCGGAGAAGAGCCCCGGTGGACATACAAACCTTTTACTTATTCTGGTTTCTAATTCGGAGGCACCTCCTTTTGAGTGGCGGCTCCAGGTCCTCGGGCCCGGCGCTGAGCATGGGAGAGGAGATGATGCAAGGCGCCATGGCAGCCTTCTCCGCGGGTTTTGGCACAGGCTGGATCACGCAGCCCGTCTTGGGCAGCATCCGCAGAGCGTACGCGTGGTCCTCGTCCGCGGGGTTATTAAGGTTCGGGTCTGACTTGTCGCCCCCCGCCAGGGCCTCCTCCCCCATCAGCTTTTTGGCCGCCTCCCCGTCCAGGTGGCAGTTGGAAGCACAGTTGTTCTCCTTGACCGACTCCAGCTCGCTCACCGCCGGTTCCTCCGGCGACAGTAGCTTCTTGGGGGGCGCGGGAGGCGGCGGCGGCGGCGGCGGCGGCGGCAGCGGCGGCGGGGGCTGCTCGGGCGGTGGCTCCGCGCCCTTGGCGCCCTCGGCGGCGCCCCGCGTGCCGTTCACAATGACATTGCAGGCCGCGGCGGCCTCGGGGCCCGCGGGGGCGCCCGGGCCCGGGTCGCCAGCGGCGGGCGGGCTGCAGTGGCCGTCCCTGCAGCCGCCGCAGGTCCTGCGCTCGGCGGTGCCGGGTTCGCGCTCCGCCTTGACGTGCGCGTGCAGCGCGCGGTGGATCACGTTGTGCAGCCGGGCCCGGTGGCCCACCGTCAGGTCGATGACGCCGTCCTGCGGGCCCTGCAGCACGCCGCCGGGGAAGCCGAGCTGGCTGCCCGCGCCCGGGGGGCTGCAGGCGCGCCGCGTCAGGTCCACCACCTCGCTCCGGCCGTGCTCCGCGGGCGCGGGAGCCAGGCTCAGAGCCTGGCCGGAGCAGCCGGGCGGCGAGTCCGTGGACTTGGACGAGCCCTGCTTGGAGTCCCGGGGGGACAGGGAGTGTCCGCCTGGCTTGCCTCCTGCCGCCGAGGAGTCGCCGGGGGCGCTCGGAATGAAGTTCTCCCCGTTGCTGGAAAACCCGTTGGGGGGCTTGGAGTCACTGACATGGGGGACGGGAATGGGAATGGGGATGGGCACGGGCAGGGGCACGATCACGGGGTATGGCACGAGCAAGGTGGGGGGCGGCACCAGCGGGGCGAGCGACGGCAGCCCGAAATTCATCATCTGGGGTACGGGCATCGGGCCATTTGGCATCATGCTTACCGGCGGGAAGGGGAGACTCGGCAAGGGTGCCCCAGGAGGCGGTGGGGGCAGCAGACCCGGGGGGTTCCCCGGCATGGTCGGGGTGCTCGGGGGGTGGATGTGGGGCGACAGCAGGGGCCGGTGCATGGGGCTGGAGGTGGGGCCCAGGTTCCTGGGGCCGCCCGGCGGGGGCCCGATGCCGGGGAGCATGGGGTTGGACAGGGGGCTGTTGGGGTTGGAGGCGTGGTGCGGCGGGCCGCGGATGAAGGGCGGGCGGAGCTGCTGCATGATCTGCTGTTCCATGAAGATGGGCAGCGGGACCGGGCCGCGGTTGGTCATCACCATGGGAGGGCTGCGAGGCGGGACTCCGAGGGGAGGCCCGATGCTCGCAGGTGGCTGGACGGAGACAGGAGGGATGTTTGGCGTCTCGCTGATGGGCATGGACTTGGGCACTGGCGTAGGGATTTTAGTGACAGAGCAGTTGGCAGTGTCAGATGGAGAGACGGTGGTGGACGCCGATGGGCCAGGGCCCTGGCTTTGGCCAGCTGCAGCCACCGGGGAGGGGGCCTTCCTGCGAGCATCTGTTAGAGGGATATTCCAAGAGTCTGGAGTGAGCAGCTGCACCCCGGTGCCTTCTGTTTTATTTTCCATGGGAGGGTGTAATGTGCTGCACAGCCCAGCTGGAAGATTGGCCTGTGTCTCTTTGTAGAAAATGTCCATTTTGTACTGATTGAGACATTTTGCACTGCAGAACTGAAGCCTTCTTTCCCCGTCCCCAAAATCCAGGTATTCTTTCGTGTGTCTTATGTGCTTACACCAGTCACATACCTACAACACAGTAATAAAGAAGAAAAAACATAAGCAATCTCCTTTGGTAGATAGCATTTCATGTTTTACATAGGGGTTCTTTTCAAACTTTATCATGATTTTTCAACTAGGCGGAAGTGTTTCCTTCTAAAAGGTAAAAGTCTTAAATGTTTGTAAAATGATTTCTCTTTGGAAGCCAGAATTGCTTTATAAATATTAAGTCTTCAGACTAGCAATTACCACCATCTCCTATTTTAAAAAAGAAAAAGAAACTGTTGTTCTCCTTTAAGCATGACTTAAAGGTGGATCTGACAAAGAGTACCTATACCTGCCCATATATTTCCCCCAGTCAAAGAGGCTCATTGTTCATGCAAATCTAAATAGTTTTGGTGAAAAGAATTCTCCCAAAAGTTCAGGGGGCTTTGAAATATAGACCCTTAAAATTCTCCTCACACAAGTCGCTTTACACTATCGACTGTTGGATAATGCAGTTGGAAGGGGTGTGCTGTGTTAACCAATAACACATAGCTCTGAACATCATTATGTCTGGCTTCCAAGGGGAAACTTGGAATTAGTCATGAAGTCTGTGTGAGGTTTAGCTATTCCCAACCTGTGATGTTGCAGCAAGCTAGAATTATTTTTTGAGCTGTTTGCCCACTCTCTCTCAGTAGTCAGAATTTTTGGTGACATTTCTTGGCAGGCAGTCTTATTTAACAACTTTTCAAACACCAGAGAACGTTTTCCAAAAGTTTTTATGGCTTTTCCGCCCTTCAAATCTACTCCTGGCAAAAGAAAGACATCACCAAATTTATTTTAAAGTTGGGCTGCAGAACTAATTAAAGGCTGAGAGCTTTTCCCAATTGGAAATCACTAGACATCAAAGTTCAAAAAATAGTCATTCTCGGCTTCAGAACCCATTACTTTGGAGAAATTATTGTGATTTCATTAACACATTAATTTTGCAACACCATCAGCTCTCACAGATGGTGAAGACATGATCTACAATTCAAATATGACTCTTGTTTGCACAAATGTCTTTCCTTCATATGGCATTTTAAACAAGAATTAATATGAGTAATCTTGCCATAGCTATAAACAGATAAACAGATGTCAAAATTTTCAATAGTTCTTTCAGTGCCTTACTTTTTTGACTGAACATTACACACACAATCTTTTTTTCTTTTTTTTTTCTTTTTTTTGGTCATTTCCTCAGCACTCAAGCCATACAGCAGGAGAGGAAGAATTCTGAAACACAATGCAGTGGTGAGTTCATTGAATCTGAATCTCTTTTCAATAAAGCCCTGGTTCCAATATTGCTCTGCATGGAGCCCTGTTTTTGTTGAGAAGGGTGTCTGTTGTTCTGTTGCTGGTGCATATTGTTTTTTTAACTATGGCAAACTGATAGCATTAAAAATGATAAATTTTAGTAATGATTAGTCACATAAACAATGCAAAAACAACATATGCGGGCATTTGATTACTCATCTCATTTAACTCTCAGCTTTCCTAGACTGTAAACAGTGGTGGCAGGCTAGCCTGTGATTTTGAGTGTACATACTCGTGGCAGATGTGTCTATATGTGTAAATCCACTCTTTTCCTTCTCACTTTTCCCCCTGATATTGCAGGTAATATATTTGATGGTGTGAGACTGAATAACAAATACTTATTGGCATACGTTAGTTTTTTGTTTGGTCTCATATCAAAAAACCCTTTCAAAATGCTTGTTGCAAAAACAAAACAACAACAACAAAAAACAATGCTAAGATACTCCTGTGTTTCATTACAGTGTTTCAAGTTTCTCCAGAATTAAGAGTTGTGTTTTCATTTTTATCACAGTTGAGATGTCTAGTTTACAAATAAGCACAGAATTGCCTTTGATGAGAAGAGACACACACAATCTATCAGACTCTTAAAATTCTCATCTAGATAAAGGTTAAATAAACTATTGAAAACTTGATGCTCATAAGTTATTGATTTTAAAACCTGATAATTTTTATAAAATTAATGTATAATGACATGACATAATATATAATGAAATTCCAATATGAAATAAAGCCACCAGATTCTGTTTCAACATTAGGAATCCATAGAAAGCCTAAAATGTAAATTTTTAAGCTCAAAGTGAAGGATCAAATATAGCTTCTTTAATCATGAACTAAAAAAACATCATCAATGAATTAAACTAATTAAAATAATATATTAAATTTTCTGGCATATTTCTTTTGGATCATATTTTTTAACCATAAGGGGAAAGAGTTTTCTGAAATCCTTAATTGGTTTTCAAATTGCCAGACTGAATTATTTGCCTCCAGAGGATTCCTATGTTTCCTCAAGCTAAATAAATATTTTCAAGTAGAGTAACAAAAAATAATCTAAATATAACTTAAATGCTCTCCCTTCACTTCCTTCACTTTCAATAATTCATTGATGAATAAGGAATGCTTATAGATTTATCCCAATTATCCAAGGAGAGATCTCCACCATATTTTATTTATTTCCTCATAAAAGGAATTACAGACATCAAAGTTCAAAGCAGATTCTATTTTATCAGGCTTTCCAGTTAAAGCAAAAGCCTAATGGTTAACTTCTTGATTTTCTGTAGCATCCCAAAGGGTTTACATAATATTGTGACAGTTTATGACTATCTCATTTTGGGTAAGGAGTGTGAGTGTGTGTGTATCCTTGTCTTATTACATTTCAATTCTGAACACTGGTCTAAAAATACAGTAAAGCAATCTTTCTGGTGAAGCGAAAAATTATTAGAGGAAAAAAATTGTTACTTAATACATAATGAATCACGTCTGTCTTATAGGACACATCGTTTAAGATTGGGTCAATGAATTTATGGCACAAATGGCTATATCATGTGAAGCAATAAAATGCAACACATCATTCATTCTACATCTAACTAATGACACACTTCTCGTAATTAAAGATTTCATCATAAGAGCCTGAGCTGATTACTTAAGTTAGGTGAAAATATATACTGTAGATCTTTCTCTTTAATAAAATAACATTTGCATATCCATGAGATACACAGCATGTGTCTCATAAGCTATGGTTTTTCTGAATTGTGGTGTTATAGGGTATCCTTCCCATCTTTTTTCCCACAGACGGCTTTAATTTTTTCTTTTTAACCTTTTGAAGCATTATTTTTTTCCTCATTATGCCAAGAAGTACCAAAATTCCTTCAGATATTTTAGAAGATAAAGAGTAAGAAGTGCAGAGCTCAACTCACTGGGCTCTGGAATGATTTCCCCTAATTCCACCCGGCTTTGTTTCTGTTGGAATCTGGCCTCCTTGGTTCCACTTCTCCCCCTAACAGGTCCCAGATTGGATGGAGCTGAGGCTGAAGCTGTTTAACGATGGCAATCTGGGGACCGAACAATCAGCTAATGTGAGGCCTTTGAGCGAGACAGCTGAAATGCTTCGTATCACAAATACATAATGTATCACGTGGAAGACAAAAAGATCACAAAGGAGATAAACAAATGCGTATTCCATTCAACCCTATAACAGCAGTCCTCAAAAAGATTAAATTTACCTTCCTGGGATGTGTCCAATTCTAAACAACAGAATGAACATTTCCTTTAGTCCATTTAGAGTATTTATATTTTGGTGGCTGACTGCCAGGGTAGTACTTATAAGCTCAGTGGCCTGATGGATTCACTCCTTTCCTGTGAAATAAATGTGGCAACCTACACCACTAAACTGCTCAAAAGACACTGCCTCAGCAGAAATATCACTTGCTCTTGATACAAGAAAACTGAAAAGCAGGACTTCTGGTTCCTATAACTCTTTCCATCTTGTATTTCTCCTGGAAAGAAAGAAAGCTATTCATGTTGGCAACTGAGCCTTTATTTTTATATAAACGTCCAAAGTCAAAGCCAAAGTATGCCATGAGGTTACCCACATGGGCACAATATACACACTCGGCTGGGCTTAGAAGAAGATTCGGGTAGTGAGGGAGGGGGACAGGGTTCCTAATTAACACATTAATCAGCTGTCAGCTGTGGGAGTGAAGTTCCTCCTCCAGTGGAATCCACTCACCACTGCCTTCTGAGTGGTAACTGGCATCAGGCAATATTAAGAAACTCTTGCTGAAATCTTACTGGGCAAAGACATTTGCAGCAATGGAACAGTAAAAAGATATTAGCAAATCCTTGAATACCATCAACAACTTGAAAACAAAACAAAAGCTTCCTGTGCTCCTGACTTTTCATGAATACAGCACTCAGGTAATAGCTCAGAAATTGTAGCTGCTGTAACCAAGACTGGAGCTTGCCATAAGAGGCTGGTTCTCTAGATCTTGGCCTGTTGAACACAGCATTGATCTTGCAGTCCAGGCCAGCTCAAAAAATCATGAGCTCACCTAGGAGTGAAGCCAAGGAGGCTAGAGAGACCTGGACAGGGGTGATCAGTGTTTTGAAGAGTTTGGGTCTGCTTTACCTATAGATAATCACCTCATAGCATGAATTAAGGACCTTAGACTGATCCTGCCTGAATACCTTCATTCAGCTCAACCCTGTAGTCCATGGCCCCAGCATCAGCTGTTCCTTTGGATTCAGGCTCTGCCTTTATCAGAGCCCTAATTTGGTGCACTTGGGCAGCAGATTGATTTGGAATCAGAAGATGTGGGTGTGAGTTTGGGCTCCATCATTTTCCAGAAGTACAGCCTTACAAAAATGTCAGCTTCAGTTTCTTCGCCTGTGAAATGGAGCTAATAGCAGTGATGGGTAATGCTGGTGTACTGGACATATCAGTACACCAGCATAGAATATAGAATATTATAGAATATTTTTTCAGTTCCTAACCTGCCTCCCTCATGGTTGCTGATTTCCTAGGAACATCCCATATGTTTAAGTTCAGTTTAACTTAATGGGAGGATGTTCCTATGGCAGCGTGAGGAGGAAAAGGAAGGTTTTCATCCAGGCTTTCCTAGGAGCCTGCGTGTGTCTGACACAGAATGGAGCCTGTCTTTCTCTGGGCAAACACATGCTGAACCTCACAGAGCCAGCTTCCATCCTGCCATTCCAGGGGTGACAGAAGGGCTGTCTGCAGTGACAAGGAACTGGATGACAGACCTGTGTGAGTCCCAGCTGCCCACCCTGCTGGGAGGGTCTTATTCAGTTCCTGCTGAGCCCACTTTTTCTAAGGCCAGTCATTCTCCAGTTCAGGCAAAAGCTTGAAAAAGCAGCACGGCTGCATGGAAATGAGTGTTAGAACCATTAAGATGAGTAATTCCTCTTAGGCTCAACTGCTGTTTCAATAGTGGAAGCCATAAACTGTGCTATTCATGTTTTATTAAAAAACGGAACTGATGAACGATCTGCTTGACTCATTACACGGCAGAAACTATCTTCCAAAGGAAGGGCCAGAAGCCACGGTATCACATGCTGTGAAGACAGGATGACCCGAGCCGGCATGGCAGAATGTGTGTGAGGGCGAGCCCCCGTGGAGCGGGGCGCCAAACTCTGATGGGGGGGACCAAGTTCACCATTCCAACTTTCCTTGCAAAGTTGGATTCCAGTGAAGGAAGGAAGGACGATGACCTAGCCTTAGACGTGCATAGCCACACAGAAATCAGGAGAGGCATTTAGAATGAGCCAAGGCTATTAAGATGACACCACCCTTAGGGCAGAAAGTGAAGAGGAGCTAAAAAGCCTCTTGATGAAAGTGAAAGAGGAGAGTGAAAAAGTTGGCTTAAAGCTCAACATTCAGAAAACGAAGATCATGGCATCTGGTCCCATCACTTTGTGGGAAATAGATGGGGAAACAGTGGAAACAGAGTCAGACTTTATTTTGGGGGGCTCCAAAATCACTGCAGATGGTGATTGCAGCCATGAAATTAAAAGATGCTTACTCCTTGGAAGAAAAGTCATGAGCAACCTAGATAGTATATTCAAAAGCAGAGACATTACTTTGCCGATGAAGGTCCGTCTAGTCAAGGCTATGGTTTTTCCTGTGGTCATGTATGGATGTGAGAGTTGGACTGTGAAGAAGGCTGAGCGCTAAAGAATTGATGCTTTTGAACTGTGGTATTGGAGAAGACTCTTGAGAGTCCCTTGGACTGCAAGGAGATCCAACCAGTCCATTCTGAAGGAGATCAACCATGGGGTTTCTTTGGAAGGAATAATGCTAAAGCTGAAACTCCAGTATTTTGGCCACCTCATGCGAAGAGTTGACTCATTGGAAAAGACTCTGATGCTGGGAGGGATTGGGGGCAGGAGAAGAAGGGGACGACCCAGGATGAGATGGCTGGATGGCATCACCAACTCGATGGACATGAGTCTGAGTGAACTCTGGGAGTTGGTGATGGACAGGGAGGCCTGGTGTGCTGCGATTCATGGGGTCGCAAAGAGTCGGACACGACTGAGCGACTGAACTGAACTGAAGGCTATTATTGTGTTGTTGTGTTTTTAAGTCAATTCATGGAGAAGTTCATTCTCAAAACAAACTTTCTGCAGGTTTAGAGTCCAATATGATGGTGTTTGCTACATAGTTCTTTTTGTGTAAGGGTCTTATTTGGTTTTTTGTTTGGCTTTGCTGTTGGGCTTCTCTCTCTCCATTCCCCGCCTCTATCTCTCAGTCTCTCTCTTCCTCATGTAGGATTTGGAACTCAAGAAGAGACGAACAACCATCTTTGTTAGAACTGAACATCTCTCTAGAAAGCTGTCCTGTAGCATGACTCATTAACTACTTATAAGTTTTCAGCTGGATTTCAGAAACCCTGGGCCAGGTCACCAGGGCAGAGCCTTCTCTTTCACACGTGCCATGAGCTCTGAGAGGCAGAGCAGAGACAGGCTTGGTTTTCAAGATCTCAATGAGTGCTGACAAATGGTTCCTTACTGACCCAAGCCTCTGTTTCTAAGAGGCCAAACCAAGAGATGGACTCCTGCCCTGTATTCAGTGATGGAGGGTCCATCCATCCTCACGGCCAAACGTATGACTCAGAAGAAGGTGATTTTTCCCTTTGTTCTGACAAGTTCGGTTGCCTAAGTGCATTAGCGTATCATCACAAAACTCTCCACTTCATTTAAACTGGATAAATGCTACTTACATCTTCCCAACACAAGTCATCCAGATGGAAACTGAAAAATTCGAACATTGGAAAATCTGGCCCACCTGATGCCAAATGTTTGCCTCCCTGTTTTTCAGTTCTGCAGCCCTGAGAGGACAGACACAGACATAGTCCAGGAGATCTCAGAGCAATGAAATTCAGCCCTGAGCAGAACCTCAGAGATCATCAGGGACATCTCTCCAGCCTCCAGCTCCTGCTAGGGCAGTACTTAATCACACTCAGCTCAGGTGCTCAGCTGTAAACTGAGATCATCCATCGGGATGCACTGCCCAGGAATCGCGGGGCCAAGAAAGAACCAGCAAGTGACTGCAGACATGGAAAATGTACCCCATAAAAGCAGAGAGCCATGGCCTACCCCATCCCTCGGGGAATTGCTGCTGCTGTGTCCTGTGACTTGATCTTCTCTCCTTTATATCAACTCCAGATATTCTAATTGTGACCTGATCTGAAAATTTTGCCATCACAAGTCCAATTATTCATTCACTGGACTCCTTGTTTCAGGAGGCACTGAACTGTGAAGAAGTACAGTAAAGATTTAGCACCTGCCCTCAAGAAGCTCAGAATCTGTCAACAGACATGGAAGGGACTTTCCTGATGGTCCAGCAGCTAAGGCTCTGTGCTTCCAATGCAGGGGCCTGGGTTTGATCCCTGGTAAGGGAACTAGATCCACATGCCACAACTAGGAGTTCACAGGCTGCAGCCAAAGATTCTGCATGTTTCGACTATTTGGTGCAGCCAAATAAATAAATATTAAAACAACATCAACAACAGTCATGGGAAAAAGTTGTGTGCCCCACACCGCAGATTTGTTCTGAAGCAACAGTTTTTAACTAAAAAATAGTCTTAATATTTTACTCTCTTAGTATCTAACTCCCCTTTGCTCCTCTACCCCGTGACTCCTCTTTTATCAAATGTATATCAGAATCTTCTTTCAGATATGTATTTACCTTGGTTACTATAAATGTTCCTTGTTTTCAAAATAGATATATGAATCTCTTTTGAAATATACTTTGATCTAATTTATCATTACTTTGTTTCCTAAATGCATACTTGAATATTTGAAATTTCATTATGTGTGACTATAAGAGCCCTCTCTCTGCCTGAAAAAAACTATATAGAGGGACTCTGGGTTGCACTTGTGTAAAAGGAGAGCCATCAACGTGATGTGTTAAAAAGTGAAGTATACTAGTTACCTGGCTTCTTTTTATCTGTGGTCACTCACCTCATTTCTTCCTTCATACAGACTTTTTAGAAAATGCAAAAAATCATATTTCAATACAAGGTTTTAATTCCACAACACAGCTAATCATACATCAATAATATGACTCTTCGGAAGGGCTGTTATTGTTATCTGTGATATTTGAAACAGTCTCTTTTTTCCCTAGGGATGTTATTTGTATCTGCCTCCTCACCCACCCGGGCTGTGTCTTGGCATCAGTGATGAGCAGCACCACTGAAATGCCACAACATTAAGGCTGTGTGCATGCTGGTGGTCCAGGTCAAGGGCACTTGCTGGGCAGAATTCATAGGTCCTCTGGCAATCATGCTCCTCAGCTCCATCTCTGGCAGCTTCTCAAAGGCTCACAGCTGCTCCTGGTGACTCTCATTTATTTACCAACTATATTCTGATTGCTCAAAATCTGCCAGCTACTTGGCAAAGGGCTTTACCTGCAATGCCTCATTCATCCTAACCCAGGGATCAAACCCGGGTCTCCTGCACTGCAGGCAGATTCTATACCATCTGAGCCACAGGGAAGCCCAATGCCTCATTCAATCCTCTTTTAACAGTTTTGCACATTTCTGTGCTCCTGGGTTCCAGACTGAACCAGTTCCTATCTGTGGGTGCCAGGATTGCCCATTTCACCCCCTGGTATCCATGGCTGCCCAGTTCTCAGATCTCTCCAGGACACTCCATCGAAAGCTATGGTTTTTATTACCATGCCTAGTGGAAGCACCAATTTGATGTAACAATAATAGATTATATGAGTAATAAGAGCTTGCATTATTTAAGCACTAGTCACCATGCTAAGCATGTTAAATGAATTATCTCTTTTAATCTCCACGAGTACCTTACCACATAGATAACTGGGGTTTGGATGGATTAAATAATTTGCCCAAGATTACCTATGCAGATAAGGGATGGCAGATCCAGATTCCAACTTAGATCAGTCTGGCTCAAAGACTATACTGCTCCACTATCTCAAGGATTTTTGGCATTTTCCTTTAAAACTACAAACTAAAATGACTGACTAATACAGACATACCTTGTTTTATTGCACTTTGCTTTATTGCACTTCTCAGATATTGTTTTTTCACAAGTTTGAAGGTTGGTGCCACTCCTGCATTGA
Source organism: Oryx dammah (assembly GCF_014754425.2). NCBI lineage: Eukaryota > Metazoa > Chordata > Mammalia > Artiodactyla > Bovidae > Oryx > Oryx dammah. Next base: position 29,950,379 of record NW_024070188.1, read on the forward strand.
GCAAATCTATTGGTGCCTTACTGCCTGCGGTACTTGCTCACTTCATGTCTCTGTGTTGCACTGTGGTAATTCTCACAATATTTCTAACTTCATTTTATGTTTGTTATTGTGATCTGTCATCAGTGATTTTTGATGTTACTCTTGGGAAAAGAATAAAACTTGCCAAAGGCTCAGGTGATGGCTAGCGTTTTTCAGCAATAAAGTATTTATTAATTAAGATATGTACATTACTATAGACATATTGTTATTGCACACATCCTAGAGTATAGTGTAAATGTCACTTGTCTATGCACTGGGAAACCAAAAAATTCATGTGACTCACTTTATTCCAATATCTGCTTTTATTTTCAGTGATCTGAAACCAAATCCACAATATCTCAGAGGTATGTCTGTATTTGATAATAACTTTAGTTTGAAATTTGGGAATCGCAGACATTTAGACCTCTAAGGAACTTCACAGGTCAAGCCAAACCTGTGTCCCCCAGGAAGTGTGGGTTTCTTTCCACAGAGATGGTCTTCCAGGTGGCCCTCTCTTCCTTCCTATGACAGGATGACCATACAGCTCCGTCCACATGGCCAAAGAGTTCCAAAGAGGCTGCAAGACTGTGAAGAGCCCTGTGCAGCCTATTTTGTCCTTGGACAGCTTTGAGTGTTAGCAAGTTTAACCATTCAACGTCCCTGTCACTTCCACCCACTGTTAGTAGTTCTGTTCACCGGGGTGTCCTAGCACAGGTCAAAACCTCTCCCAAAGCTCAGCCTTCCAAATACTTAAAAAGAGCCGTCGTGTTTCTCCCAGGCTTTTGTTTTTAAACCTCCCCAGATCCTGCACCCATTCGCCAGGGACAAGTTCCGAGAGCCCTCCCGTCCTGTCTGTCCTCGACCCAGGCGTCCACGTCACCTTGGGAACGCCCAGAACAGAATGCAGCCACCTGGCCGAGTCCAGAGCGTTCTCCTCTCCCTCTGTCCCATGGAACACCGTAGCCCCACTAATGCCACCCCAGAACACATGTGCTTAAGCTAGCTGTATCCCGCTGTTATTTGCTTTTTCAAAACAAACATTTATTGAATGTCTCTTATGTACGAAGCTTGAAGCTTTCACTGATCTCCTTTAATTCTGACAACAAACTTGTAAAGGAGCTACAGTTTTCCCCACTTTTCTTGAAAATGAGGAAACACGAGTTCAAAGAGACGATGTGGTTTCCCTAAGCTCTCACAGCCTACAAAGAATGGAGCTGGGATCCAGATCAGAACTCCCAACCCATCCTCCTTTCACTCCACCATGCTGCTTGCTTCACTCTGAGTTGTTGCTCAACCAAATCCCTTTTCTCTTAAGTGCTCATCAACCACTTGTTTAATGATATATTCAAAGACTTTTGAGGGTAAGCCATGAAGCCGACTGGTCTAGACTTTCAGAAATCAGAAACCCTTTCCCAGTTTTGAAATGTTAGTCCATTTATGTCTTTTTGAAACCTTTCAAATCCATCATGATAGAAGAGAGATTATGCAAAAGTTGATATGAAATAATCTACACACTTCCCCCACATGGCAGGGAGAGCTGATTTTGGTGAGTACGGCAGGTGCTCTCTCTCTCTCTATCTCAACGTGGAAGTCATAGTCCTCTTTATGGGATCTGTTTTACCCTTTCCAGTACAAAGAGCACTGTCTTTATGAAAACAATGGAAAAAAGAACAAGTAAAAGGTGTCCAGCCTTGCCTTCTCACCCTCTTTTGTTAAACAGTTCACCATTTGCTCTGAACAATGATCTCTCCAATTCTACTTCTTGCTTCTTCTATGAGCAGAGCCCTAAAAAGTTCCTTTTATTACCTTGGGCAGTTCCCCCAAGCGTTTATTCCTTCATGCACCCTAGCCTTCCTGACACAATATCCATTTTCAGAATTTCCCACCCTCCATTTCCCCTCCTCACCCACACAAACTACACTGAGCTTCTGATTTGTCGAACGAAGCAAACTTTCCTTGGATTAAAAATGTCTGCTTTTTTAAATTCTAGGGAACATAGTTGATCACATCCGTGCACATTCCAAGACAGTTGGGCCACTTCCATGCCAAGCAGCTCTCCTCTGTATTAAGCACCATGGTGGTCAAAGTAGGATTCCTCTCACAGCTTCTCTGCCTTCTCAGAACTACCCACATGGCATGGGAAGAAGGATCAACTGCTGTTCCTAAGAGACTGATATTCTTAGCAAATATGTAGGTAAACTGCCCTTATCTTGCTTTGTTGCTAATTAATCTGTTTTTAATCTCTACTTCAGGTTTTGAACTCAGTACCCCCCAAATAATTCTTTGGATGTTTTCTTTTATTTTCTTAAAATTCCCACTTTGAATTTCACCTCAAATGCATGTATGGCCATACAAAGATGTATTTTCCTGAATTTTACCCACCTATTAGCTATGTTGGTGGGATATGGTGTTTTATGTTTTAGTTCTATATGTCAACTCTCGTCTAGGCATAACCCACCCCCCACACACAAGTCTCAGTGGTATCACTGAGCTTGTTTTTATCTTTTTGTGCCCACAATCCAGGGTAACTTGCTTCTTCCACTCTCTGCATCAGTAGAGAGATGTCAGAAGCCATTGTTTGTTCCTGCTCATGGCTTTATTTACTCTTGAAAGGGACTGGCCCCCTTTTCACTATTTCATTCAGCACTATTCACATGTGCTGCTTTCATTGGGTCCAGTTTTATAGGTTTAAAACAGAGCTCGCTGGTTTACCTATACTCTTATTTACTCCTTATTCTTTCATTAAATCTCAGTTATTAAAAACAAAGAGAAAACTCACTACTGTGAAGCTTCCTATGATGTGCACTTCAAAGTCAAAAGCACACCACAAAAATAAAACCCAGAAACCCAAGTTAACAATACACTTGACCCCAAATTTTCTCCACTGTGTTTGCAAAGGCTGTGGAGTGTTTGACAGTAACATAATTGCAATAATGAAGAGGCCTGCCAGCCAGGTTGTGGTGTGAAGCTCATGGATATTTTAGCCCTAGGCTCAGCTTCAGGCCAGTAACGGTCACCTGGGCCAGAGTCACCGATGGAATCCCTCATGCTCAGTTACACACAAATGTGACATTAATGGTACCTGGTGCACAATGCTACAAATTCAAAAGGCTCAGAGAGCTGAACTCACAAACTTGGGGAAAAAAAATAATTTAGGCTGCCTGTTGCCTTGTTTTTTTAGTTAATCAAAGCCAGTGTGAGAGCACCCACTTAGCAATACTTTCTTAGGTGTCTGGCGAGGATGTGTGGGACTGCTTCTGACTTCAGATCCCCACATTGGTTCCTTTGTCTCTGAAAAGCTTCCTGGATGTTTGTGGGCCATCGGCTTGCCTAGTTCTCTTCCATCTTTGTTCCGTGAATGCAGCTATTATGCTGGGCTAACTATTTAGTTGAAAGCCAGCACTCCACTATTGCTAGACTTGCCACTGAGCATCTCTCTTACATTTCCATCCTCATAAGCAAATCCTGGGTTAGCTCAACCCAATCTCCCCAAGCAGGCTGAATGTCTGAAGTGCTAAACAGTAGACAGCAAGACAACCTGGGACAAAGATATGTATTCATATAGGTTTAAACACATTTGTTATCTCTATAACTTTTTCAAAATTCAAGTGGTATAATAGACACTATCATAATATGACTCACCAGAAGTCTGCAAGAGATCAGCAGTCAGGTAACATACCTTATTTTAGATACAGATAAATTAAGACTGCACCATGCTGTGCTTAGTCACTCAGGCGTGTCCGACTCTTTGTGACCCCATGGACTGCAGCCCGCCAGGCTCCTCTGTCCATGGGGATTCTCCAAGCAAGAATACTGGAGTGGGTTGCCATGCTCTTCTCCAGGGGATCTTCCCAACCCAGGGACTGAACCCAAGTCCCCTGCATTGCAGGCGGATTCTTTACCGACTGAGCCACCAGGGAAGCCCAAATTAAAACGAGCAATAACTATATATCCATTATTAGTATTTGGGTAAAAGTCCCCACCTCATAAACCAGGGGTAAATAATTCTTTGATCAACATCATTCTTTGATCAACTCTGAAGAAAGGAAATAAAATGGGAAAGGATCCTACTATACCCACTGTACAATTGGACTATTGGCTCCTGAGTGAAAAAAGAAAAGAGTATGATATGCTGTCTAATCCAAATCGCCTGTGTAAGGGACCTCAGATCCAGTAAGATACAAAAGAAAGGTGTACAGGAGGGTAATCAAAACACCGGAGATAGAGCGGCTCTTCTAGCACTCACACTGGATACATTGTGCATAAACAGAAGTGGGGAGGAACAGGAAAGGGGAGAGAGAGGAGGAGAAAAGAACTTGTAGGAACTACCTTTGAAGAAAGCACTGGCACCCCACTCCAGTACTCTTGCCTGGAAAATCCCATGGGTGGAGGAGCCTGGAAGCCTGCAGTCCATGGGGTCGCTGAGGGTCGGACACGACTGAGCGACTTCACTTTCCCTTTTCACTTTCATGCATTGGAGAAGGAAATGGCAACCCACTCCAGTGTTCTTGCCTGGAGAATTCCAGGGACGGGGGAGCCTGGTGGGCTGCCGTCTATGGGGTCGCACAGAGTTGGACACGACTGAAGCGACTTAGCAGCAGCAGCAGCAGCAGGAACTACTTTTGTATCAGAACAGAACCCATTACACACTGAATGCCTGCTGTGGCCACTGCCCGGCTGGTTTCCTGGCCTTAGCAGACTGGACCTCAAGACCTGGGGTGGGGCTCTGCCTAACGAGAACAGAGTAATCCAACAAGCCAATCAGATCTTCTTCTCTGGGGTTTGGGAATCAAGGTAACCCCAAGAGACTAAGCAGTGGTGGGAACAATAGCTGTGAGCAGAAACACATGGCTGAAAGCCAGAGCACCGCGGAAGACAGGCAGTAAGCAGAAGCCCCACGGCAGTGCAGGTCATGGGGCAGACTGGAGCTGAAAGAACTGGGAGTGGCAGGAGCCGCAAGTCCTCCAAGGATGTGTGCTAGAGCAGGAAGTAATGGTGCCAGCTCCTTGGGGGCAAAAAGACAGTCCAGTCCCCAAGTTCTTAGGCCTGTGGGGTCATCTTTGCTGCCAGAACAACCGCCCAGGCTCCGTGAGCATGGGCAGCAATGGCTATTTCTGTCTTGTTTCCTTGATCTTCTATACAGTGAGCCTCCAACTTTAGGGAGGCCAAGAATCTAACCCAGCTGTGTATACTTTCTCCGATTTAATCCTGACCACAGCCCTTTTCATTTTCACTTTTTCTCAGCCCTTGTCAGTATTACTCTCTATTAAAAGATGAAGAAAATCTGGGAAGGGGCAGTGACTTCAAAGTCCTTCCTGGGAAGAGGCAGTGACTTCAAAGTCTTTCCTGGCCCCACACTACTTCCTCCTGTGGTTAAGGAGCTCCTTGTGGCCTCATCCCACCAGGAACCCTCTGCTATGGGTGTGAGGTGCACAGGGCAGCCCCGGCCCAGGAAAGCAGGAAGGTGACCCCAGGACAGCCTCTGACACAGGCCTCTCTATACCAGGGCTATTTCTGAGGGTCACCACAGGAAGGAAATGTGACTGCCACGTCCGGTCCTTGCCTGCTCCTAAATCTACTGCAGCATTCTCCCCCTTGCCTCACTCACTGACCACTCCTACCCCCAACTGTATTGCCTACAGGGTGTCCTGAGAAATACCAGGCCCATCAATGTTCTGCCCTAAAAACGGATTCCACGGTCAAGTAAGTTTGGGAAAAGTTGAACATCCTATATTTCTCTGGCAGATTCTCAATGCACGTTCCCATATTTAAGCCTCTGAGAAGTTCTACAGAAAAGAAACGTTTAATTTCCTCAACTTTCCAAAAATAGAACTTTTCTTTTTTTTTTTCCTAGTAGGATCCTGAAGAAAATCACTTTGGAAAATGCTACTGTCATGATTTGGATGCATGTAAGAGCCAGGAAACCCGAGTCTTAGGATTTTTCCTTTGATGAAAGCTTTCCTCTGTGGTACCGGGCCTGGGCCCTTACACCCCAGCACGCTCTTGCATAGGATAAGGCTTCCCATATGCGAATGTCTGTTGTTACCTGAACTGTCAGAGAAGGTGATGGTAATTCCCATGCCTTTGCCTTTCTGGATGTTCACAGGCTCTGTCCTGCCAGCAATCAAGATTTTTCGTCCCTTTACAGCACTTTTCTCAGCCCTACAGCTCCCCGCTCCCCTCTCATCAGCTTCCTGTGCTCACCGAGGCCTGGACCCTATTACATTTCACCCTGTGGTTTCAGCTTCTGCAGTCACTACAAACTCAATTTCTGTCCTCTCAGTTCTGGTTACTCCATACCGCCCACCAGCCCACAGGATGTCATGAATGCCATTACCTCTCGTATGACCTTCCACACCCTGAAGCTCCACCCAAGAGCATTTTAGGTCACACGACTGCATTTTCCTTGTTATAGATGAATGCATGAGCATCTCCTGAGAACCAAGGTGCCACAAGCAAGAAGCAAACTCACAGAGTACAACAACAAGAAAAACAAATGGCCCGTTGGTATTTTCATATTCAGACACATGGTCACATAAGAACCATCCTTATCTGTCCTGCTGAATAAAAATATAAAATCAAGAACTACTACCCCAACCAGCCTTCCTCGCACACTGACTTTGAATGGAATTCAACTTGCCCATGAGGTTTATTCTACTCTAAGCCACACTGATTGTGTTATCTCTTCCTTTGGCCATTGTCCATCACAGGTGTCTGGGCAAATTCACCCTCTTCGAGAGTGTGACATGTGTGTCCCAAAGGGCCAGGAGAACTGTGGTCTCCAAAGGAGAATGGGTGGTTAGCTATCCCTGGGCTAACCAGACACCTGCATCCTGTAACACACACTTCATGGCCTGATAAACCCAGCAGGAGCACGAGGGCCTCATACTGTGATTTCAAACAGAACACCTACTCTTCCAAGTCCTATTAGTTGGAAGTACCTCAAATTCTTCTCTAAATCCTGTTAACAATGGATAGTCATTTTGCTCAAAAATTTGACTTAAATGAAAGGTTGCAACAATTGTCTAATGGGAAAGCCTAAGATGACCTAAGCCGCCCATACCTGTTTCCAGACACTTTCAGAGAACACAGGCTTGGGCCTGAGGTAGTCAAAATGAGCCGAAGGGTGAGCAGACTCGCTGGCTTAATTGAGTTTTTTCGCTGAGCACCAGTGAGACATGAGTTCAGATTAGAATTCCATTATGGGTTTTTAATAATTAAACATTACATGTTTGGAACCTCATTCTTCTGTATTACTTTTTAAATATTAATCTATTTACATCAGCTGGACTTCCTGCAGCTTGACACGCAGTAAACGAGAGTCACGCTGTGAGAGACGACTGTGCTCCTAGCTTGACATCTTTGATGTTCAGTAACAGTAATGCGACACCAACCCTCGGTTCAACCCAACCCTGCACCATAATTACCCGCCTTTTACAACGCAGCTTCTTCATTTTCCAACACACTCATTATTACGCTGACTTTTTTAATTAGCAAGAATCCAAATTCGTCTTATTTGGAGAGTTTTATGACGCCCCTTGAGACCTCAGGGGTGGGAGGCATCCTGCTCTCTGCAGAACCAGGGTTGGGAATGGATGTGAAGGCACGTGAGGGTTTCCTTGGCTACTACCTCACACTGTGATGAGACACCAGCAGAAAACTCCAAAACCCGGAGCACACATAAAACCTCATTAAGGGCTAACCCTGCTTTGGGCAGTGCCCTCATGCCAAGAGGACTTTCCCTCGGTGGCCAGCAGACATGGTCCTCCGGGGGACTCTGTGGCCTTCCTGCCTCCTGTCTCATCAGCTCTGTCACCAGCTCCTCAGGGCCCTTTTCTCTGCTGCTGGGGGGTTTTGACTCTGACTTTGGCTGCCTGTCTGTCCTCTCCCAGCTCCAAGGCAGAACATCCTGATGACAGAGACAAGGGCTTCCCAAAATCCTAAATGCAACAGTGGATGGCCTGAGGCTGGACAATCAGTGGAATCCAGGACTTGAGACCAGGCAGGATGATCAAGGGCTGTCTAAATCCAAGGACAGGGGGAACCTGTGCAGTGAGGGTCCACAACTCCACGGTCTCCTAAGTCGAGGTCATCAGCAGACCCACGTGTCCTCTCAGCCCTAGCAGAGTGTGCCACGGAGCGGTCTCCAATTTGGTTTCAATTTATGAATTTTATTCCCTTTTAAGATAAAGCTGACCATGCAGACCAGTGGTGGCCTGTTTTAAAGAGTAAAATCCCATTTTATTTCATAAAAAGAGATGCAGGATTCAAAATGGAAAATTACCTGGGAGCTAGCTACCTTTGTAATAGAAAAGGAGCACCCCTATTCGGACTGCCCACCTCTGCTACCACAGAGGAAGCTGGAGGTACTGACACCTCAAGAGGTTAAACATAATGATCTCTACCAAATGTCAACATATCTTTCTCTGTTTTACCTGTCAGTGTCATGGAATGGCTTATGCAAAATACCTCAATGCAAACATCTCTAATTAGTCTCAGAAGGAAGCCCATTCCCTCCAGGCAATGCATGGTGGCCACAATGGCCAGTCTGGGAAGGCTTCGAGTCCCAAACAGTGACTGGTGGTCCCCAGGAGCTGAGTGCATCCTGGAAGGCTTGTCTGTACTAGACTTCAGGAAGGACAAGTAGATTCCTAGTGTGTAGGAGAAATGCTCTCGGCTCTTGGGGGCTTCTGCAGTGGCTGAGGCCTCCATCTTTCTCAAGTCACTGCGTTCAAATCTCCCTGCAGCAGACATCTCCTTTTGACCCAGAGTTTCAAGGTCCTTTCCACCAATCACAGGAACAGATGACTTTCGCCTCCTCTTGCTGCCCTTCAAAGACATCACTAACAAGCAGGTGGAGCAGTCAGATGCCTGCTCCACCCTAGATTCTCCAGAACGCTCCGCTGATTCTCACATTCAGATTTTACCCTTGGGAACACACCAACATTTGAATAATTCCTGGATTTAAGAAAAGCAAGTACTTGCTATAGGTGGACAGAAGTCATTCAGTAGGAGATTGCCTAGTTAGCTTTTCATGTTTATGAGACAGACTAGGAAGCATAAAAAGCTAAGCATTTTCTGTTTGCCTGATCCCCAGAGACTGTGGTTTCCTCAAGATTATCTCAGCCTTTGTCCCTCTGATTTTCAAGTGACTTGAAAAACACAGGATCATATTCCCTAGAAAATATCTAAAAGCTTCACCAGTCTATTGCTTGGAAGTAGCCCACTAATATTCAGTCTAAATCTTTCTTTGCTTAATTTCATTCCCTCATTCTTACCCTAATGAAACCCCTTGTCTCAAGCTAAATAAATTCCTTCCTTCCTCAGTGTTTATATCCTTTAGATGTCTGAAGACCACGGTCATGCCAACCACCCAATCCTCAGACCTAATGTGAGCCAAATGCAATAGGAAGAATGATAACACAAACAGTCCCTGTGTTTGCCTCAGACTCCAGCTGGGTCTTCCCTGCTTTGTTAGCTCCCAAGATCCTTACCCATGGAGCAGCTCCATTGTGAGTGTTCCAATTATTAGTCTAAAAAGGGAAATTCCAACAGGTCAGAGCAGTAAACAGTTTTCGGAGGGTATTCAAATGGATGCTCCCACTGAATTTATAAACAGGGGACAAAATCCCTGCAGAATAATTACCTCTAAATATTTCAAAAATTTCCATCAGTGATGCTGAGAGACTTTTTTTAAGGAAGGATACAAGTTAAACAGTGAAAATGATAGATTATTACCAAACTCCCTTTCGATATTGTTTTTGCATTCCACATATAACAATTCAGCAACTTTCAGAAGTCCAAAGTCATAATGCCTTGAGATGAGCGGGCACCAGGGAGTCATTTACATCTTACCTTCCAGTCAGTGCAGGCAGCCCTGCCACTATATGTTTGGCTGGTCATCTGACTCAACTGTGATGCTTCTGCCAATGGGGAACTCACTACTTCACAAGGGTGTCTATCCTACTTTTGTTAGCAAACTCTTTCTGATACTGAGAAGAGATCTGTCCTCCTGTAACCCGTACCCATAGGCCTGGCCCTCTACCCCAGAGCCACTGAGCATGTCTATATCCTCTTCCACACAGCTGCCCTGAATCTACCTGGCAATGGGGTTATATGTGTTCCCTTGGCCTTTTGGTCTAAGCAGAGCATTGTCCTTAAGGCATCATGACTTTCAGACTGGCCCAATCCAGGCTGCCTCCATCTCACCTCCATTCCATTTTCAATATGTAACACCCAAGGTAAAATAAAACACTCTCCTGAGACTGCCCTCCACGGATTGCTAGCACTTAGCTTGCAGGAGTCTTCATGGTGTGGTTTTGTTGGAAAGGTCTTCTTTTCCTCTTTCTCAGAAATGACATTCTACCTTTAAAGACTTGTTTCTTTACGTTAAAATGTTACAAATTTCAGGAGTAAAAATCCAAATATCCCCAAAGGGATAATATTTTAAACCACTCACAGCCAGTATAAATTGATTTATTCAGCAGTTTTGGACTGTGACCTAGATTCTAATTGCTGGCTTTGTCATTTTCTAGCTATGCAACCACAAGCACAGTATTTAACCTCTCTGAATAAGAAAAATAATTAGCTGAGAATAAGGTACTGGGGTCGGCAAATTAAGACAATAGTCACTGAGGGCTTCCCTGGTGGGCCAGTGATTAAGAATCTGCCTACCAATGCAGAGGACATAGGGTCAACCCCTGGTCTGGGAAGATGCCACATGCCACTAGACAACCAGGCCCGTTTGCCACATCTGCTGAAGCCTGTGCATCTACAGTCTATGCTCCTCAACGAGAGAAGCCACTGCAATGAGAAGCCTGCATACTGCAACTAGAGGAAGCCTGTGCCCAGCAATGAAGACCCAGCACAGTCAAAAATAAATAAAAATAAAATTTTTTACAGACAATAGTCACTGAACATCACCCAAGTATCTGTGAACTTATAGCAAACACACTTTTCCTTCTCACTTTCTTTTCTTTCTACTTACCACCTCTACAATTCTCAGAAAAAAGATAGTAGATTGTGTCATCATTATAGTTAACACCGAGGTCATCAAGGGTAACATAAAACATGTGAGTGAAATTCCAGTCAACAACAAATGGATGGATAGGCATTTTTAATAAATGTTTTTCTGCCACCCTTCTGAAATATTGTGAGGCATCATCCTTGAAGTTAAGTCAAAGAGAATCCCTAAATGGGACAGGTATTTTTATTCTGGGATCAGTCTTAGAAGGACCCTTAAGAAATTCTAAATATTGATCCCTGTGTGGAAAAATAAAATGCCAAAGTAGCCACAGAGTTGACCCCCGACTGGAATGGATAAAGCTGCAGTAGGGCACACTGCCCTGAGTGTTCTGCATAAAGACAGCTCTGCGACTCTGAGCCAGAGCTTCTCCAACGTAGATACATGCCAGAATCACCTGGTGGTTATGCTAAAACACAGATTCCAGATATCGACAGGCCAGTGTTCACTGAAGAATTATTCACAGGGGCCAAAGGATGGAAACAATCCAAGTTTCCATCAACAGATGAATGACTAAACAAAAACGTGGCGTATGCATATGATGAGATACTATTCAACCATAAAGATGAACCAAGTGCTTACACACGGCACACCATGGATGGATCTTGACAACACGGTTAAGTGAAAGAAGCCAGACACAAAAGGCCACATGTTACAGGATCCCACTTGTGTGAGACTCATACAGACAGCAAGTAGATTCAAGATTCTCAGGGGCTGGGGGAAGAGGGAAGAAGGGACTTATTGCCTAATGATTAAAGAGTTTCTGTCTGGGGTGATGAAAAAGTTTTGGAAATATATAGTGGTGACACTTGTACAATGTTGAGAATGCCACTGAATTACATGGTTAAAATGGCAAATGTTATGTTACATTATATTTTACGATATTAAAAAATTGTAACCCCACACATTCCAGGGCCACCGCCCCAGAGTTTGTGATTCTGGTCTGGGAGCAGGGGGGTTGGGGCTGGGGGCGGGGGCGGGGTCTAAGAATGTGCATTTCTAACCAGCTTCCAGGTGATAACTGGTGCAGCTGGCCTAGGGGCCACATTTTGAAATCACTGCCCCAAGCCCACAATGAGGCTGAGCAACCCTTCAAGTTCTCCTGCTTTGCTTTGCTCATCGTCTAGAAAAGGTCAAAGTTCTCTGCATGTATAGCAATGTCAACCCCATGCTACTGTCTAGTCACTCAGTCACGTTTGACTCTTTGTAACGCTATGGACTGTAGCCCACCAGGCTCCTCTGCCCATGGAATTCTCCAGGCAAGAATACTATAGTGGATTGCCATTTCCTCCTCCAGGGGATCTTTCCAACCCAGGGGTCAAACCTGCTTCTCCAGCATTGGGAGACAGATTCTTTACCACAGAGCCATCAGGGAAGCCCAGTGTCAACCGAGGATGGGAATAATAAAAGCAGCTGCCTGCAGACCGACCTGAGGCTCTTGGGGCTGCCCTGTGATTTTTTCCCTCTTTCTCTTCTAAGTTTTGAGCTGCCATTGCAGCAGGAATGCCAGTAACTAACACCAACATTAGCAGAGACAGGAACAAGTCTGAATGGGCAGTGAGGTCATGGAGAAAGCCATCTTCAGGGGCCTCATTCTCAGAGGACTGTCTCCCTCCCTAGTCTAAACTCACCACATTAATCATGAACTATTTTCTAATGGGATTTATTAAAGTCCTTGCTGCCTAAGTGTCAAAAGAATTTGTGTGCCAGGCTTCCTGATACTGACCTGGGCAAGATATTCACACGAGGCATAAAGGATGTAATGCATGTGTCTCGTTTAGGGTCCACTAAACTGCCGAAGAGCTCACATTTCTGAGATTCTCTTTTTTGACATTTTTGGGTTCACCTCAAGTTCACTGGTTTTCCCAATGGTATTACTTAACTTCTACAAATTTAATATATTTTTATTCCTGCTCATTTGAGAGCTGTATTTCCACACATGCATGCTTAATTGGGCAAAGTGCACCAGGCATTTTTCCCTACAGAGGTAACAGTGCAGCTTTCTCACCCGGAAGAAACAGCACCCCTCATCACTGCTGTTGAGTAGCCTGCCATCAGAGGCTGATGTGAATATCCATGGCAACACAGGTGAACCCAATGCCCGGCCGGGAGGACCGCGTGGAGCGGGTCCTCCCACCAGGCTGAGGCAAGGTGATAGCTTTTACTCAGCAAGCAGATAAAGTGTCGGTTCTTTTCAATTCACAGGGCTGTCATGTTTAAATATGAAAATGTTGCTTATAGACAAATGTTAGTGACAGCAGCCTGTGGAGACGATCACGGTTTGCACTCTCACTCCTGCTAAAAATAGGCTCGCTTTCTCTGGATTCCTGCAAATTCCACATCTGCAGGAAGTTTTTGTTGCTGGTGCTGGCCCTTGCCTTTCTTTTCCGAAGATTACTGTTCTTTGGCTCCGCCAGGGCCCCCTCCCGAAGGGAGAACGCCATTCAGAAGGATAATAAACACCCCAGGCTCAGACAGTCCCACAAAGGCCTCATGTGGGTTCTCAGTTATTATCACAGGCCCTCGCCTCTGAAGTCTTTAGGGAAGAGGGAACCAAGCAGAATCCAGGGGTAGGATCACTCGGCCTTCGGAAAGAAAAGATGGAGCCTGGCAGGATGGGCTGGGCAGGTTGGGAAGCAGAAGACTCCTGTGTCTGGGGACCGATCAGCAGCCACACCTGCTCCAGCCAGGCAGACGGCCGGCTCCCTCCTGCGTGCTGGAAGAATTTTGTTTTTCAGGTATTATATTCACACCCAGCAAATGGTAACTATGGTAATGATGCATTTTGAGCAAATGTTCAATTTTTCTCAAGACAAGTGTTCAACAGCCTTTATTATTCCTTCTTTTTTCCTGCCCAAGGGTGTGTGTGTGTGAGGGAGGGAGAGAGAGAGAGAGAGGGAGGAAGGAAAGGGAGAGGGAGGGAGGGACAGGGAGGAGGTAGCCAGGGAGAGAGGGAGGGAGAGAGAAATGTTGCCTTAGGTATTTTCAGGACCAGCCAGGAGATATTGCTCAGAACATGACCTAAGCGCCTTCAGACGCCTCTAGTGTTTCACTGCACCCTAGAATTACTGGGGAAGCTTTGCTCGGTCCCCACTCTTAGGGGTTCTGACTCAGCTGGCCTGCAGCAGGTGGGGCCTCCGTCAGGGCTTCATGGCAACCCCGTGGCACCAGGCCCGGCCTCCTGAGCAAAGGCCACAGGTTCACTCACGGACCCTTTGGCTGCTCAGACGTGCCAGGCGCCTCCTTCCCAGACCAGCCCGCCTCACTCCCTGCTGCCTCTGTGGGCCAGCCACCTCTGATACGCCCTGGTGAGGATTCTAGACAGGAGACAGTCAGGAGAGCAGCTACGGCTCCTTCTCCTCGAGAAAGAAAGATGGGCCAGCTCTGCAGTTCTGGCCCAGCTGCCTCACTCAGGGGCACCCCAGGCAGCTCTGGACCCAGTGAGTGCCACTGGAAGAGAATACCCATCTTATTCCCCTCCCATCTCCAACTGGGAGAGCAGATATGACTAAGAGGGCTCTTTGGGACTTCCCTCGTAGTTCAGTGCTAAGACTCTGCACTCCCAATACAGGGGTCCCGGTTTCAATTCCTGGTCAGGGAACTATTAGATCTATTAGAACTATTAGATTAGAACTAATAGATTCCACATGTCACAACTGAAGATCTTGCATGCCACAACTAAAAAAGATCACCTATGCTGCAACAAAGATCAAAGATCTCGTGTGCTGCAAATAAGACCCAATACAGCTAAATAAATATATATTTTTAATCATAAAAAAGCTGGCTCTTTAAATGAATTCCTGTGAATTGATCCCTCTATGGGACCCACCTTTGCTTATGGAAATTGGAGATGAGTGTTTATGTTGGGAGGAATCTTCCTAGAACTGGATCCCAAGATCAGGAAGGGGTCAAAGAGCACCAGAGGATGGAGCCCTGAGAAGGCCTGGGGGCAGCATCTAAGATCACGACCTCACTGCCCAGCCCTAACTTAGTGTTTTCCTCACAGTTTATCCTCACCAGGGATAGTGGTGATCTGGGGGGTGCAGGGTTTCCCCACTAGTCCTCCCAGAAACTCTGTCCTCTTCCTTCTACCTGGGATTCCTAATGCCTAATGGAGCCAGTGGGCAAGGTCACCCCGCTGACCAGGGCTGCTAACACTACCACCCAGGCTGAAATCTCCTCAGGATCCAGCAGAGAGGACATGGGCAATATATCAACTACCTATGTATTACACACAAATTTTGCATTACAAGCTGAATTACAACCAAGATCTCAACCCTGTGCCCCACGGTTGTTCTGTAATTTCTATCATACACAAACATCCATGTATTCTTGAGATTTGCTCAGAAATAGGACATGTAGCCTACCAGTATACATCCTGGGGCTTTTCTTGTCTAGAGGAGATATTCCTACAAAACCCAGTCTCCTATGTGCTCCTCTCTAGAGTGTCGATCTCTGAGGCAGGGTGGGATACCCCAGAGGGTGCAAGGGCAATCCAGTGAAGGGGTGGAAGAAAATATTAGGGCGTCTAATTCTAACTGATTGGGCATGGAATCAAAAACCCACAGGTTTTTTGACTTGAGATCATAGGTCTAAGGCACAATGGGGCCTCACTTTTTATGAAACACTGAAAGCAGCTTAGGGTGTGAACAGCTGCAGGGCAAGGATGATTACTCCTTCGGTTTTCTTTACACTTAGGAGTGTAAAGAACAGGTCAAAAGTGATGAATGCCCCTTGTTTCTTAAGGAGCTTTTGGATGCCAAATCTAATAGACTCACTTGACTCCCTTTCCCGGATCTGATGTAAGATTTGTCCTGCCTTGGGACCCCTCTTTGGCACTCTTCCCCTTACTCAAAGCTCAGGTCACTATAAATCTGATGTTACTTGAGTTTTTATCATGTCTGTCCTATACTCTTAGCTTCTTGAGGGCAGTGTCTGTTTCTTAACTCATCTCCTGCAAACATAGAGCCTTCATTTTGAAAAAGATGACCATGTCATAGTGAGGTCACTGGGCACTAAGTAGTTCCCTGACTTCAGATTCCATACCCAGTTAAAAAAACTCAAAAACAGCTTTTAAATTCGCCACCTTATCCCTTAAATTAATTTTGCCTAAAGAATTTTATGGGTGTGTGCTGACTCGTGTCCCTTTGCAACCCCATGGACTCTAGCCCATGAGGCTCCTCTGTCCATGGGATTCTCCAGGCAAGAATACTACAATTGGTTGCCATTTCCTCCTCCAGGGGATCTTCCTGATCTAGGGATAGAACCCACGTCTCCTGAATCTCCTGCAATGCAGGCAGATTCTTTACCGCTGAGCCACCACTATTTATTATCACTGTAATCTCATTTTTTAAAAGAAAAGAAAAAAGACATTTTAATGCCACACAACTGAAAGACATAAGCTCTGAAAGAAAAGATCATCCATCCCCACAAAAGACTGGGACCTTACACGTCCATATAAATTAGCACCTGAACAGCATTCTCATTTTCCCATTTATCATGCCCTAGTCCAAGAATCACCATTTAGACACAACTGAGGTGAAGGGAAGCCACAGCACAATTCCAGCCAAGTCACTGACAGCACTCTGTTCCCCTGGGTGGCTAAAGAGAGAAGTCCGTTCCCAACAGAACTATGCCGTGTGAGGTGTAAGGGGTTTGTCCCACCGTCTGCTTCATCTGTCTTTCTTCCCCTTGGTTATCTATCCTCCTTTCAGGGCCTTGATCCCCGACAAATAAACCCAACATGTCAAACCAAGGCTTTCACCTTGGATAGCCTCAAAACCCAAGGAAAGTAACCTCTGATGGTAGAATTTCAGGTGAGTGGGTGGCCATACCTTCCCCTTGAGTAGCCTCTCAAATCATAGCATATTCATGGCTACAAACCAATCCACCTCTCTCCAGCTGGCCCTGTACAGAGGTCCACAGCTCCAGTTGCTGTAAGGATGCTGACTGACACCGAGTTTCTCATATTGGTCAAAGGACAGCATATAATGCTGATATGGTTAATTCTATCATTTGAACTGAAAACCGTGTTATACCCAGAAAATGTGACTGTACTGACTGTACTATGTGTGCGTCATCAACAAAAGCCAACCTCAAGCCACGCACTGCCCACCTGCACGCAAAAGGCTCCTGAACCATACAGGAGCAGTTTCTTCCTGAGCTCTTCAGTACTAAGGTTTTTCTCTTGCATCTTCAGTTTATCAAGTGCTAGCATATGCTTGCTACAGCATGTACCAGGTACTAAATGCTTAAAAATTAGAAGAAAAACTTCAATGAAAAAAAAAAAAACTATATTCATTAACTTGTTTTCTGCAACAATGCCTGTATCTGACATCAGCAGTAGAACAAGAAGGCCTAGCTGGAGGTGCACCAGTGTTCCTTGGGAGTTTCAAGATAACAGGCCAGAATAGTTTACATCAGGCCTGTTCCAGAAATTCCAGGTGGCCATAGACATGATCCTTTAACTGTCCACTTCTTGTTGTGCAATAAATTGTCACCAATTGCCTGAACAAAAAAAATCAGGAAACACGATCTGCCCTGGTGTGTAAGGCAGACTGGGATGTATAGCTGAGGCCCCAAGTCATCTTGACGATTTATAGTGACAACAGGCAGAACACTGGAAACCAGGTGCGCTGGAAAATGTACAGTAGCTGTTTAATAACATCACCCAGAGCGCATCCCCAGGACCGGACTTAAGGTCAAGTGCTCACTGGCCCTAATCTCTTGTCACACACGCCTTCTTCCCAGTTCCCTTTCTTGGTGTGGACAACAGCCTCTGTCCCCAGATGATGAGAAACCCAAGGCCTTCTCACCTGTTCCATGCAGAGAGTGGGGAGGGGACAGAGGAATGGGGATGGTGCTAAGCCCCAAGTTCGGAGCCACTGTGGACAGCTACTTTGAAGTCACGCGGCAAGGACTGGGACTGCCCCGGCTATCTTTCCCACCGCACATGTTGCTCTGCCTGAGCACAGGGAGGCCAGCCAAGCCCAGCCTTTCCTGGTCCTCCAGGCAGAAAACAAGGGGGTAAATCCTGGTGCTGACCCTGCCCCCCCATCCTCCACGCCACCCAGCCTGTGACCCCCCTCCCATCCCACCCTGCTGAGCCATCTCCCCTAGGTTGACAGGCCATGTAGGAGCCCTCCCTTTTCCCTCCAGAGATTAAACAATGAAACCCGAATTCCAGGCGTCAGAATTCAGTTTGGATTTCAGTTTCCCATCAGAGTCCTCACCTTCTCTTCCTAAATTGGAGCCCTAAGGCTCAGACTTCAAATGTGCAAAGGCACAGAAGCAGTGGGCTGAATTTCCCGTGGAGCTGCGGTCATTCGAAGCTGTGTCTGTCCCCCTCCCACCTTCCTTTACCAGTCCCCCAACCTGCTCCTTCTAAAGTTTCCCAGCCAGATACTCTCTCAGCTGAGGGGACAAAATTCTATCTGTTGTAAGTTTTTCAATGGCTGTGAAAGCAGGGGAAGGAGTGTGGGGTGTGAATTTTTGAATAAGCTGTGGGCACATGTCCTGTGAGGATAAGGGGCCCACTGAAGCAGACCCAAATTTATAGGATAAAAATCCTAACCCAGAGCTTCTCAAAAAACTTGAAAGTACATATGAATCCCCCAGGATCTTGTTAAAATACAGGTTCTGATTCAGGATGGCTGGGGGCAGCCTGAGATTCTGCAATCCTGCCAGGGGCCCAAATGGAATCCAGGCTGCTGGTGGGTGGACATTTTGATAGTCAACTTGGGGTGGGAGGGTGAGCCCACCGTCAAAGGAAGCATACCTTCTGAACCTCAAACCAGGGCCTATGGGCTGAGGAAACTTTGGGGATTGCTTCCTGGAGCCAGAGGCGGTGTGGGAGCGGCAGCAGAAGGCTGAAACTTCGCACTTCCTGGGTCGTTCTCAGAGACTGGGGGTGGTGGTTCTCAAATTCAGCTTCCGAGGACACACTGTTTGCCTGTAAGCTGGACCAGCTGGAGCTGCTATTGCAATCAAATCACTTTTGTCTTCTCCCAGACCACTGAGGAGAAATGTTAATACCCTGATTTTGCAAATTTATGTTTTTCCCCTATATATCTTCTTCAGCTTTCATTAGAAGCCTTCAAGACATAGCTATGGCAGGAGACTCTCTAGTAGGAGAAAGGCAGCTAACTGAGCAAGAGGCAGTGACCCCAGAGCTCCACCACCGCAGGGGTCCCCCCACTTCAGCCCTGTTGGGCCCCCGTGGGTCTGTGAAATGGCAGCTGCCTGGTCTTCAAAGCACAAGCCTCAGCTTCCTTTGACCTGCTTTATTCCCAGTGGAACTTCAAAAAAGATATTATAGTACACAAGATGTGAGAACGAAAGGGAAATGGACTCAGAGAATACGGGATGCACAAAGGATGCTGGGTGACAGCTAGTCCATTCAGCATAAAAAGTTGAGGGGAGTGTGAGCCTGAGGTGTGGACAGGCAGAAAGGTGACAGAAAGAGAGGGGAGGAGGGGAAGGTGACTCTGAGCAGGCTGACAGGTGACTGGAACCTGAGGGGAAATGTGGCCAGGGAGAAATTCCTGGGGGCAGGTGGCTGGAAAACGTTTATGAACTGGAATGTCATATTTAAGCTTTTCACAGTCCTGTGATAGAAAAGCCCTCGCTGACTCAAACCTTCCGTAAAAACTGCATGCACACGCACGCCCACGTGAGGACACACACACACACACACACACACACCCCACACACACACACACCCCACAGTCTGGCTGAGAGAACCTAAAATATCAAACTCACAGGTCCTAAAGTGCTGGCACAAGTTGCAGGCCTGGGTCCAGATGCAGGATTCAACTTCAGGGCCAACTTGGAGGGCGTTATTATATCGCAAATCACTAGGGGGCGCCCTCACAGACATCCACACCGTGGTGAGGGCCAAGAAGAGCCTGCCTATCCCCAGACTTCACTCTTCTCCGTTTCTGAAGGGAAGGAGATGGGAAGCGGAAATAAGGTGGTAACTGGGTAGGGCTAGAGATGTGGGAAATACGAGCCGCCACTCCCTTCAGGTGAGACCCCAGTCTCTTCAGACACGGAGTGCCCAGGTCTCCAGAGCAGGCTGAGCAGGTAAATCAATTCACAAGGCAGTAACCAACAGCATGCCTAAACAGAAATTACCCAGATTCAGTAGAAAAGGACTTTCTTATCTCACAGACCGAGCCTTCTGTGTCTGCTAGCAAGCGTTCAAAGATGACAAAGTCAACGGGCAGGCAGCAAAGGAATATGAGTGGGAAACAGGAAACTGTCGGTCCTGCTTAGTTAGCTTAATAATGTATTTGTTGAACTGTTTATGACTTTATCTCCTAAATGGATTACAGATAACAAAAGTTACTCCTAGTTCACACAATGGGGATTAAATAGGTCAATAATTCACAGTGTTCCCAAGAGTGACGCTATTTCCAAATGCTGGGCACCTGAACTCATTTGAGGAGGACCACTGGTTTATGAAAACAGGTGATAAAGGTGAAATTGGGAAGGCTGTGCAAATCCTGGGGTGTGCGGTTGTCACTCCGAGAGCTAAGGTTCCTGTGTCTGCCTATGGGTATGATGCCACCAACAAAAGATGCCCCCCCAATACAGCCCTGAACCCCAGACCAGCAAATAATGAAAGTTTCGCAGGGCAATCCAATTTGTTCAATCCAAACTTATCTCCTTACTTTCCAGTCTTTATGGAATTATTACAGGGATTGGGGTTCAGGGGGACTCTTGGCCCCCAAAGCGTGAGAGCCACAGGCACCCCCTGCCTCCTGTCCCTGCCTTCCCTTACGGTACCTCCCATCTCTGGGAGAAGGGGGCTGGTGTGGACAAACCAGCTGGTGCATCTTCCTGGGCATAGAGGCTTCCTTCATGCTCCTATAGCACTTTTTTCAGGCTTCTATTACATGGTACTTAAACTGCTTTTGAGACAGTTTTCCACTGTGTTTTCAAAGCCAGTCCTGGCATGTCTGTAAACATCAGTTCATATTCCTGGAATAAATCTTTTTTTGTGTTCCATCCTACTACCCACAGGGGTACAGATGGCATGTTTTATGTGGTGGCCACTATTTACAACTCAACCCCATGGAGGCCCATGAGATGCCACAGATGGAGCCCACACAGGAAGACGGCCCCTTCAGCAGACATTTGTCCCGACAGGCCAGGAGTGCCAGGAAAGGGCACGCCCTGAAAGTACACGGGGTGCCTCTGCCACCGACACACATCCTCTGTCCTGGGCCAGCGGGGTCTTGGGCATCCATAGGAGGTGCACTGAGAGGCAGGCTTTGCCCAAGTGATGGCGGGGTATGCACGGCCAGTGGCTGTAAGCAGGAGAAACAGCACACAAAATGCCCCAAATTGGCTGCAGAGTTAAAAACATCAACAAAGGAAATCCTTCTCTAGCAAGGAGGCTCACCACATTCGTCTGCATGTGCATGAGTGTCTGCTAGCTGAGGATCAATGTATCCTCACTATCCTGATGGAAAGCCATTCATACAACAGAATTGACCATGTCAGTACCTCAACGAGGAGATGACAGAAGCAGGGGTTTTAATGGAGGAGGAGAGAGGGAAAGAGAGAAGAACCACTTTACTCTGAAAAATACTCCGAAGGAGCCACGGCTGCCTCTGTCTCCGACGAAGATAGCATTTGCCGAAAATGTCAACAGATTGCTTTTTGAGTTGGAGTTGTGCAGACATCAAAAGCTTATTTTAACAGGGCATTTGCTTAAAATCACTTGGTTGGTTTAGGCATTTAGAATGTCTCTGACTATATAATTTGGATTAAGAGGTTCTTGTTGGGTTTTACTGATTTAGCATAAATCAGAAGGACATACTGGAATAGACCCCTTCACATAACCAGAGCCTTTAGGCCATGAACGTAGTAAAATTTGCTCTTTGTTTGTGCTGCATTTTTAGTGGGTTCTTTTTTCTTTCTTTGCTTTTTTTTTTTTTAACGCGGCTTAGTTGCTATGCAGAGGCTTAGCGCTCCTGCCTGGGGATCAGTTCCAGACTTTGGTTTGATTTGAAACAAGCCAAGCAAATTTGCCTGAATGTGATTTCAAAAGGTTTTCCTATTTCTCTCATCAGGAGGTTGAAGGAAGCTAGGAAGCCCGACACTATTTGAGTTCAAATAATGTCGGCCTGATTTTCTCAAGTATTCAGTATGATTCAGTAGACCTGGTTCTGACGGACGACCACCAACCACCGCTGTGATAGCTCTCAGGACCAGGTCTTGGCAAGCTTCATTTCAAAAGGAAGATTACTCACACTCAGAGATAAAGTCTTTTCCCTCCATTTTTACTTTTCTTTCAGTCTTTTTCACTTTCTCCATATCACATTGACTAGATGTGACTCAAAAAGTTAATGGTAATTGGTCTCATCTTAATTTAGCAAAGAGAGAGGAAGAGAGGGAGAGAAATGAGTGTAATTTGCAGATTCAGTGCAGGTCATTACAGGTGTGTTATATTCGTGTATTCATGAGCCCCCCGGGACAGACATGCTGCGATATCCAATAACTTTCTTAATGTGTAATTACACACCATCAGACTATAATTGATTAATTGAAAAGAGAATGTAGGCAGATGTGAGGGCAAGACTTCTGCTGCTCATTAAATGAATATGTCCTTGCTTCTCTTTAATAAGTTAAGTGGAACTACTCAAAAGCAATTAAGTCAGTAGTGAAATTCATTAAATTTAAAGTAATTATTGGTATTAAATTCTGTAATAAAATTCAAGACTTTGCTCAGTTCTATTTCAAAAAGAAGTATGATCATTCTATGGAGCCAATTGAGCAGAATGAGGGTTCCAGAAAAAAACTACATCTTGGACTCACTGACATTTTGTATGAAAATCACCTGAGAGAGAGAGGGAACTGGAAGGAGGGTTATGAGGGTCTCTGGAAGCTTGCTTTGCTTATCATCCTAGACAAGCTAGAGCTAGTGTCTCATTTAAACCTAGGAAGATCGTCATGTTTTCAAAGCAATTCTTTCATTTAAATCTTCATTTAAATCTTAGTTTAAATAGTTCAAAAAGAATGAAAAATTACATATTTTTAAATCTAATGCCTTGAGAACTACATCTGATACCTTCTCTAGTAGCTAAATTCAGACATATACATGAATATGGAGGCGTTGAATGCAATTTGGAGAACATTCTTTCAGGCTCCATTCTCTTATTTGGGAAACAAACATGGACAACAACCGGGGTGGTGGGAAGGATGAGGTTATACCATAGTTTAGAGAGGGAGCCCCAGAGAGTTCTCAGAACCCAAAGGTGGCTCCTCCATCTCCTGCCATTATTCATTCTGCCCAAGAAACTGGGCAACTCGGAAATGTGTCAGAAAGGAGGTCCACTCAGCCAAGGCTGCGGCATTCCAGACATTCCTGACAACTCCCTAGACACAGGAGAGACCTTGCCGTCTGAGCTGGCTGTGGAAAAGTGCCCACAGGGAGCCACATGAGGACGGTTTGTGCATTCATTCATACAGTCGGTATTTCTTGAGCACCTATTCAAAGCCTACAGTAAGATGATTTTAGAAATACTTTATGTCTATCTATAGCTATCATCTATCTATACTATAAAGTAAGTATACAAAGAATTTATGGAAAACCACGGGGGATTCTGTGAAAATGCAGCCCATTTCACACCCACCCAAGATGACCTACGCCCTGAACATCACGTGTGTTGTGCTGTGTTGTTAGTCGCTCAGTTGTGTCCAACTCTTTGCGACCCCATGGGCTGTAGCCCACGAGGCTCCTCTGTCCATGGGATTCTCCAGGCAAGAATACTGGAGTGGGGTGCCATTTCCTTTTCCAGGGGATCCTCCCAAAATCGTGCTGACCAAATGATGGAAGAATTGATGACATGGGCTTTGAGGAAAGCTTGACTGTATGTGGCACTTGCATAAAGTTCTTTAATTTATGGAAACAGTTAAGAGATGTTAATGCATGGCCAGGATAAGCCAAAGAGATGTGACGATGACAGCAGCGAGTGAAGGAGAACTGACTCCAGAATCTTTGTCTATTTCCAGCTCTCTTGCTCTAACCATCAGCACCCTTACCAGTCCAGTCATTCCTTTCTTGCAATAGAAAACTTAAAATGTAAACCTTTGTATTGCAGTCATTAAAAAAAAAAAAAATCCAAAGATTCAACCATGTATTTTAAAATTGTACTT
This sequence comes from Oryx dammah, assembly GCF_014754425.2. NCBI lineage: Eukaryota > Metazoa > Chordata > Mammalia > Artiodactyla > Bovidae > Oryx > Oryx dammah. The sequence continues at coordinate 29,974,587 of NW_024070188.1, forward strand.
CCAAATCTAAAATTAACTTTATATGGTTAGTTTCACAATCTAAAAAGACATTATTGTACTTTCATTGTTTGCTGGGGCTAATACACTGATGACATGAGGGCCCATCTAGAGGCAAGGCTATGGGGCTGTTGGTTCTGGGAGGTGTGGTTCCCATAGCAGGCGTGGTAAGAGGCATTCCCACCGCAGACTGACCAGACACAGGGAGAGTAGGGAGATATGGAATTCTACCATTCCCTGAGGGCGGAGAGAAAGCATATTCCATATACTCTCATTCCTGTTGGAAGAAAAATTCCAGTCTTCACACACATTGTAATTTTAGAAACCATAACCAATGCTAAAGCTAAATTAGACTAAATAGGTGTATTAGGCTCAGAAAGAAAAAAAAATCAGGGCTGTGGGAAGATATTAGGTCTCATTTTCTGTTTGTATGTTTTTCTGCTATAACAGGCAATTTATTGTCCCACAGCTCATTTTAATCTTGAACATGACCTTGATAATCTGTGTAGGGTAGAGGCAGCCCAGCAATTTCAAAGAGGAAGTCTAACCAAGAGAGATGCTCTCCAGCTTTACCATGTTCACTTAAGGACCTTTTGCTCACATTATTTTGGATTTTTTTCTTCTTTTCTCTTTTACAACTGCATCAAGTCCCCAGTGCATTACAAACTGTTAAATCAGACCAAAGAAAAACTGATTTATCAAATAAGGAAGAGCCTAACTGATATATCCTGAAATTTATCAGCATATGAACAAAGAAGATGGCCAAAGAAGTGGGTGATGGTGTTTACTTCCAAAAGAAAAGTAGAATTTAAATAGTTAATTAGGAAAATCAGGGAATGTGGGATTATAAGAAATTTGATTTGGGGTTTCAACTAGCAAACCCTCTTTGTATAAGACTATTTTACCCCAAAACCACTTAATATTAGTCTAATAATCTATCTTGGTAAAGACAGTAAACTCAATAAGATTTTTTTTCTTTATGAAGATCTTGAAAATCTTTAGGGTCATTACTAGAAAAATACCACTTCTCCTTCTAGAGTCCTGTACACATGCAAGGTGTAAAAAAGTAAGCTAAATTCACACAATCAAAAACTATATGTTGTAAAAATTTTCTCTTTATTTATAAAAAGCAAGGAATCGAGATATTCCTGTGAGTTTTATTTATTGGCATTTCTTTCTCTCTCTTGAAAGTTAAATACAAAAAATGGGGGGAGGGGTTTATTCCCTTTACTAGTAACCTTTTACTGAGGCTTATTATATACCAAATACTTTTAATGTATTATTTCATTTAGCTGTTGCAGCCACTCTAAATGGTGTGTACAGCTATTATTTCTGTTTTACAGCTGCAGAAACCAACCTTCCCAAGGCCACAAAGCTGGTCACCACCCAGCCAGGTTGGTGTAACTCCAGGGCACATAATCTGCACTGCCTCTGTGCAATTCTCTGAGAGAAGGGGTTCTTACATTCTTGTGAAGGGAGAATCTATGCCTCTTTAATTCAAATTTAAGAGCCTTTTTCCCCCAGTTTGTGTTTTTACAGTGAAATCACACTGATCCCTGAATCATTCTGGATCACAGCTCAGTTTCTTGCTTCTACTTTGCTCTCACTTTTTCCCATTGCACACAACTAGCTACTTACTCAATTATGACTCTTATCCAAAATCTAAATTTATAAGAAAATTGGCTGGAGATGAAATCTTTGCCAGTTATTTATATTAACATGGTCATAAGAACTTGATGACCAATATTTTTGGACAGTTATCTGCAGTCTCCTTCTTGCTTTCCAGCTGTGAGAAGCATTTGTCCCCATCACGGTGTACCTAGACTGTTCTATCCGCCTTCTAGAAGCCTCACTGCTCCCATTTTCCAAGGGGTGAAAGCACTGCTTTCATAACTGTGCTTCATTGCTCAGGTTCCTAATACAGATCCCCATATCCTAAAACACCAAGTGTCAAATTAGCTGCCTTGCTCTCACTGTTTTTATTATCTGACCATAACCTATTGAGTTAACTATGCTCACCACTCCCACAATGATGCCAGGCAGTGTCTCAACGGCCCCCCTGTACTCCATGCTCACCTCGTTCCCATCATTGTACCAACAGCCTTCTCTTCTCTGTGATGCACTTCCTTTCCCCATCTACCCTACAGGAACCAGCCCAGACCCCACCTCCCCTGAGGATCTATTCCTGATGACTCTAGCTCACCATCTCTTCCCCATTAAATGAACTTTTACTTCCTTTTTGTACACATAATACTTTAATATGTATTTCTATTCTCTAATCACCATACACCCCATCTGGCACTTTAATCAACATTGGAAGTTCATTGTTCACACCAGCACAATTTACATATAAATGCCTAACGAGAAGGATCCACATCTTATACCATCTTTTAAGCACAGCACTCAGGACAGAGTAGGTACTCAATAAATGCATCTTGATTAGAAGACAAATATCTTCAAAATCTAGGTCGTATACACACCCATAACCACTTACTCATATTAATTCCACTTTCTGAGATGTGTCTATGACACTAAATATTCAGGTTTTTAGAAAAGGTTTTAAATATTTATAGATATTGCATTGAATTATATATATATATTGTTTCATGCAAATTACACAGAAGAAATTAGATATATAAGAAACTATCCAGACCAAACACACAAGAGAATATATCCCTTGAGAAAAGGACTTTGGGGTTTGAATTATCAAGACCAGCTGTCTCCACTGATGCCACTCAATTTTTAACTTGGATGATTTGATGACAGTCAGAACATTGTTTAAAAATAAAAGTGCTAAGGAAAAATGAAAATTTCACTACAACTTTATTTTTCCATGTTACTTATTTTTATGTGTTCATATATAAACATCAAATTATGTTTTGATATTTACATCAAATACTGCATAAATGATTGAGATTGTGTTAAATGCCATAGGCTCATAAGCACTTCTGTAAAGCTCCAGTCTATTTTCATTTTCTTTTATGTATGTATCGACATTTCTGCATGGCATATATGTTTGCCTCCATATATTGTATTTTGTATGTGTATATACACAATGATATCACATATTGTCAAGATTCAAGCTATCTGGCAAGTATATAAATATTTCTCTAAGCCAAAACTAGTGTTTATACTATTTTTGTCCTAACACAGTTATCAGACAATTTAAAAATTAAAAAACATCACTGTGTGAAATGGCTACATAATGAAGACCCCAAAGTGTTTCATATATGTTAATAATTGGGATACTCTCCATGTGAAGGTCTTATCATAGCATATGCTCAATATTTAAATATTGCCTCCCTTCCTATCTCAGGGCTCTGACATTTAAAAATGTTTATGTGGTTTTTTTCCCCTTCCGTGTTCACACCAAGAAGAGTATAACAGATTCTGCTGCAATATCAGAATCAGATTCAAATTTTTCCATTCAAAGGAAACTAAACTATATTGAGATCTGAACACTATAAAACAGCAGAGTATTTCACACAGTTAAATTTAGGGCATAACTCGGTTGATATCCTGAAGGTGGATTACAGATTCAAAGTGTAGGGAATGTATGTGTCTATGTGTACTCATCTCTTCTCCAGATTGGGAACCTCTCTAAGAGATGATGGTGTTGGTGATGAGAGTGGGTTAAAAAAAAATCCCAATTTATTTAAAAAAACCCATGCTTTATTCTATTGAAGTCTACAGCTTGTTCTCTTGAGAAAGTGTGTGTGAGAGAGAAAGCATTGCTTCTCCACCAATGTGTTTTCATGGATATTTAAGAGAAATACTGATGGATATACAATCCAATGTAGAACATTAAGCAATTTTCTCAATAATTAAGGCAGAAGTACTGCTTATTAGTTTAAACCTGATTTACTGAAAGTATGTCTAAACTGGCTCAATATTTCACTTGAAATTATGAACAAAGCCATCTATCAGCTCCACTGAAGGGCAAGTATACAGCAGTCAAATTCTCAGCCAAGACAACCACAGGCCCACCCTCCACTCCACTTTGTCTGAGGCCCATGAACAATCCACACCCAACCTTAAGCATTTTGTTTTTATCTGAACTAGAACCAGGAGGATATGTTATTTCATGTATTCATCCAACAGATAATTTTTGAGTACCTACTTCCACCGGGCTTCCCTGGTGGCTCAGAGGTTAAAGCATCTGCCTGGAATGCGGGAGACCCTGGTTTGATCCCTGGGTCAGAAGATCCCCTGGAGAAGGAAATGGCAACCCACTCCAGTACTCTTGCCTGGAGAAAACCATGGAGGGAGGAGCCTGATAGGCTACAGTCCATGGGGTCACAAAGAGTTGGACACAACTGAGCGACTTCACACACACCTACTTCCAGAGTTCATTGAATCTATATCACCACTGATTGTTAAGATGCTATTCTCTTATACCAGAAGGGAAAAACATTGCCAACTTTTAAAAAATGACAGGTCATCAATTATAACATGAAATCCCATTTCTGAGATGTAAACATGTTGGGGGGTGCATCATAAAATATTGGGTGGGCAAGCGTGGTTGTCAAGGGTACAGTGAGTAAAGACAAAGGTCTTGCTTCTCAGAGTTCTGAGCCAGGGGAGCCTTGTCTGGAATTAAAAGAGGGCATCTCAACATCTGGTTGAATGTGGTCAGGGAGGAGAAGCTAAGAAGAGAGCTCTCCAGGAAAGTCCAATACCTCAAACCAGAAGAGCAAAAAATGTGCAAAAATCATGGTCACAAGAGGCATTTCAAACCAAATGCAGTGGGAAAATACATTAAAGACCTTATTTGCAGCTTAACCATGGTCTTCTTTCTTTCTTCTCTTTTAAAGTTCCCTCTCACCAGTCTGCCATCACCTCCACATCCCCATCTCCAATTTTTTGCCTCCTTTATTTCTCATGTATGTCATTTTTCTCAAGTCCAAATATTTTTTATTCCTTTTCCTTTTTCTCCCAAGAGACTTGCGTTAGCTTGTTCTAGCCACAAACCAAGCATATGACTAAAGATGATTAATATCATTTCCGGCTGGTTTCTTGGGCACCTTTGTACTGATAATTGCTAACCTGTCTGGTTTTCTGGTTTTGTTTGATATACGATCTGAAGTTTCTATCAAGCCATCAGAGGTGAATTCTCTTTGGTACTTTAGGTAATTGTTCAGTCTTAGCAATTAACAATGAAGGAAAATGTCACTGACACTTATCTCCAGTATGCTACTTGATGGCCAGAGGTCTTGAAGGCAAGATCAGTTTAAACCTGGTTTACCAGGTTCATCCCAAAGAACACAACTCCACCAAATCAAAAGAGGCCAAGTTTTTTTGAAATGGCTTTACTGATCATGAAAAGAATAAAAATCTTCAAAAGAAGATTTAACATTTATCAAATACCAACTATTGCTGTCAGATTTAAAAAAAACCTGCTCAGATGCTTATTACACACTCAAAATTATATTTTATATAGACTACCAAATTTAAAAATATATACTTTGGTTCCTTTCCCTACAATTTAGTACTCACTGGAAATTCTCAAACACTGACAGGCCTTTCTGAATAAACTCCCCTTCCTAACATTCCCACAGATGTTCCTTCTGGCTTCAGAATTCTACCAAAGAACTGTTACCATAAAGAAGCCAGAAAGAGTGATTCTGGATTGATTGCTTAATTCTGACATCCCACAAACATAGATTGGACCCTTTCTTTCACCCAGGGATGGGAGAGTGTATCAGACCTGGTCCCTGCCTTGAGAAGCTGGCAGTATTTTGGCCTGAGCACAGGTCACAGAGATGTGAATCAAATCAGGCTCTGCAATCTCTCACTGCATCTCCTCCCATCTCCCAGAGCAAGGAATGTAACATCTCCAAATTGTAATTCCCCCCTCCATGAAATGACAATAACAATGTGTGTGCCATGCTGTGCTAAGTGGATTCATTCATGTCTGACTCTTTGAAACCCTGTGGACTGTATCCCTGCAGGCTCCTCTGTCCATGGGATTCTTCAGGCAAGAATCCTGGAGTAGGTTGCTGTGCCCTTCTCCAGGGGATCTTCCTGACACAGAGGTCAAACCTGTGTCTCTCTTATATCTCCTGCATTGATTGGCAGGCGAGTTATTTACCACTAACTCCATCTGGGAAGCCCTGAAAATAACAATATATACTAGCAAAGGTATAGAGCATACAGGGTCTCAAAAAGGCTCTATAAAGACCAAGTACAATGGCACACTGGAGGCACCCCACAAAGGATGGTTTCTTGTCTCCTTCCCTTAACAAGCTTATCAGAGGCACATTCATTTGCTATTGCAGATACTTCCATGTGTAAATTATATTTTCCTTTCCTTTGCATTTATTTTCTTAATAGTTGCCTATTGCTAAGATTAACGACTGTACTATTAAATGGGAGGGCAAGATGAAGGAGTCTTGGATCCCATAGAATCTTCTTTGATAGTTTTTCTAAAGCTTAGCTCTAAGAATTATCTGCATGATACACCTTGTTCCTTTCATTGTTCATAAGGAAATTTCATGGCTTTTGCTTGCAAATATTCATACTCAAGACTTTCAGATAATTAATTGCTAGAAAATTCAGTCAGTGGTATTCTATGACGTGCTAGTAGGTGGACAACCTTGAAAGAAATAATCTTAGTTACAACAACCTCAATGGAATGCCAAGTGTTTGCCAAATACTGTTCTAAGCATCTTGGGGGTATTCATTCATTCAGACCTCACACCAACCTTACCAGACAGATATGATTGTTCTTATTTCACAGACAAGGACATGGACAGAGAGATATGTTCAGTGACTTGCCCAAGGTCACATAGCCAGTGGGGAGAGTGAAGGAGTGAAGGACTATTTGAACCAAATAGTCCCAAAAGTCCAAGCTCTTCAACCTAATACCATACTATTTTGGGGAGGTTTTAAATCCTTCTTTGAAAATTACCCTAACATTACAGTACCTCACAAATCAGCAACATTTGCTATGCGGCCAATAGGGATCTGTAGTGTTCTTGGCATAAATATAGGCAAGTGAGTGGATGTTCAAGGGTTTCTCTGAAGTTCTGTCTTAAATTAAAATATTTAATTTTAAGTATTTTATTGGCTTCTACCAACCCAACTGGGAAGAGACTAGTAGAGAAGAAAGGCAGGTGCTTCCAGCATCTGCCTTAAGATTTTGCTTAAATTAATGCTACTTTCTAGATCCTTTCTGTTAATAATAAGACTAAGGATTATTGAACTTTTACTCAGTATATGTCAGACATAGTAAGTGCTTCATATACACGATCTCACTTATTCCTGAAAACAAACCGATGAGGCAGGTACTATATTTATCTTCATTGTATTGATAAAAGCACTGAGGCTCAGGAAAACTTGACCAGCTTCCACAGCTGGTATGTCTGCAGAGCAGGGCTGGGACACCCACTCTTACCTGAAAAACACGTGGTCCTCCATGTCTCTCTCAAGAACCACTGTGATGTACTGTTCATGTAAGTCAACATGAACACCAAACCATATGCCTCTGATCTTTTTTGTGCAATGGCCCCAGACCGGTAAAGGCAAAGATCTTCATGCCTTGGAAAAGGGAGCTTGCAGGGGACCAAGGGTCTCCAATTAAATCTCATCCCAAGAAAAGTACCTACACCAGAGCAGAAGCAGGCGGAAGTCCAGCCTTCCTGCAGCTTCTCTCCCAAAGAAAGAAACTAAAAAGAGACAGTTAAAGTAGGATTTGCATGGGTGGTAAGTGAGGGACACAGTCTTTGTGGGAGAGGGTCTTTGTACAGGAGAAGAAAAGGCTCTGAATCACAAGACCATGGGAGTCATGGGAGCCAAAGGGCTAAAAAGAGAAAGGGAGAAGCAGCAGGGCCAGCTGGAAAGAGGGGGAACAACAGCACAGATGGAAACAGGACTGCGAGGGGAAATAGGACAGCTCAGGCAGAATCCGCTCTTCTGCCTGTGTTGAAGTCTGCATGGTCTAGATGGAGAGTGTACTGGGGCTTAGTATACCTCTAGCCCCACCTCTAGCAGAACCACTCCTTGCTTAGTCTAAGACTGGCCCTCTCCTCTCTAAAAAGTTTTATTTTTCTAAAAACATTAGTTCAGAGAACCCTTCAGAGAACACCAGAATAGCTCTAGACTACAGGGGTCAGGAGTAGGGGTGGTGAGGGAGGGAAAAAAAAAAAAAAAGAAAAGGTTGGATAGGCCAACTCTCTCTAGATAGCAACCAATCCCTGGGGATTTCTGGGTCATTTTACATCTTTGGGGTTTTTACAATGACTATTTCAGGAAACTGGTCCACAGCATACTACATACGCACACGTCATATGATATTTTATTTGATGTTATGGGAGTCCAAGTGTGTCACCATGAGTTTTAATTCTCAATGCCTGGGTTGCTCAGCTGTAACACCAAAGAAACAGTGTGTCAAATCAAGTTGAACCAGGGCATGTATTTGGCTTTCTGCTAGACTAGCAGCATTAAGGGAGGTCTTTGGCCAATTATACCTATTTTGAAAAGCCTATCAAGTTTCAAGTGAAATGTGGCTATTTCTATCATCCTTTTTGAGGTTCTCATTGAGATTCCATAATCTAGCTAGAAAGTCCTAGCAATAGCTAATATCTGACAGCAATCCAGAATTCCCCCTCACTGCTGTGATGAAGTCAACATGTACTGGTGAGATGGGCTGGGTTGCAAAGAGATCTTAATTTTTTTGCATGTAGAAATGTATTTCTTACATTTAATTTTAAATCTTGATCACAGGATATTGAATATAATTCCCTTTACTACATAAATTTTGTCCTATTTTCTTGTCCATCTAAGCTTCAGTTCAGTTCATTTCAGTCGCTCAATAGTGTCTGACTCTTTGCGACCCCATGAATTGCAGCACGCTAGGCCTCCCTGTCCATCAACAACTCCCGGAGTTCACTCAAACTCATGTCCATCGAGTCTGTGATGCCATCCAGCCATCTCATCCTCTGTCGTCCCCTTCTCTTCCTGCCCCAAATCCCTCCCAGCATCAGGGTCTTTTCCAATGAGTCAACTCTTCACATGAGGCAAGCTTAAAGAGATCTTATTTTTAAATAAATACATTTAAAACCAGGGGTGTATGCAAACTATTCTATATTGAATGGATAAACAACAAGGTCCTACCGTGTAGTAAAGGGAATTATATTCAATATCCTGTGATAAACCATAATGGAAAATAATATAAAAAAGAATGTATATATACATAACTGAATCACTTTGCTGTACAACATAAACTAATACAATATTGTAAATCAACTATACATCACTTTTTAAACAGAAAGATAAATAAAACAATAAAGCCAGGGGTCCAACAGTAAAGAAAACAAAGTCATCACTAGCACTGTGGCATGTCTCTCACCTTAAGGGGTTTTAACACTCCATCCAAGCCTCAGAGTTGTGCTGAGCAGGGAGGGAAGAGCGCACGGCATAACCAAGTCATTTGTTTTACGTATTCCTAATCCCAAAGCTCCAATTCCCAATTTAATCAGTCTCAATGGATTCTTTCTAGCCAGATAAGTGGTGTGCTAATCTTTACCAAAAAAAAAAATGTTAAACCAAACAAAAAACCATATGTTTCACAATACTTCAGCAGAAGAAAACGGTGGAGTGGGTAGAGGGTAAAGGGGTAGATGAAGCAAGATAAATAGTTGATAACTGTTAGTACACGGACATTCATTTTATGACTCTCTACTTTTGTCTGTTAGGAATTTTCCATAATTTTTTAATCCACAGAAGTACTAGGGATTTCTAAAAGTAAAACTACTAAAGTCTAGACTTGATAGGAGGGTGTCAGTTATTTGTGTGTGCTTATTCACTCAGTCATGTCCGACTCTTTGCAACCCCGTGGACTGTAGCTTGCCAGGCTCCTCTGTCCATGGAATTCTCCAGGCAAGAATACTGGAGTGGGTTGTCATTTCCTTCTCCAGGGAATCATCCTGACCCAGGGATCAAACTCTTGTCTCCTGTGTCTCCTGCATAGCAGGCGGATTCTTTACCCACTGAACCTTTAACCCAAATATAAGACAGTTATTTAGACCTCTGCAAAAGGACCAGCCTGCCAGCTCACTCTGTACCCTTCAGGTCCTTCCACTTCAGTCAACTTAATTGCCAACTGAGATGTGAGTTACTTGATCTGAACCTTCCCACCTCCTTGCCTTTGCACATGTTATTTCCCTCTGCTGGGAATGACCCTTATACCCCAGCTCCAACTACAAAAAAATCCAACCCTGGAAGGCCTATATCAAAACTATCCTCGGTTAAGTCTCTAATTACAACATGTGGAAATAATCTCTTCCTCCTTTGTACTCCAGAACTTTGTTGGTGCCCTCTTGGGCCACAGCTCATTGTGTAACAATAATAATCATGAAATAAAGAAGGAGCACGACCATAGCAGCCAATATGTACTGAAAGTTACTATGTACCAGGCACATTAAATGTGTCATCACTTTCAATCCTGACAGTACCCTTTGAGGCTATTACCTTTTATTATCACATTTTACAGATGAAGGTCCGAAATGCAAAGAAGTCCATGAGGCGCAATGGTGATCCAATATGATATGATGTCAGATGTATCACCATAAATGTTAAGCCTTTGTACCTATGATCCTTCGCTATACCATCAGAGCAATTCGGTATAAATCAGACAAAACTCCAACTTCCAGGAAGACCAGAGAGCCCATGTTCCTGAAGACTACAATACTGACTATCCTTGTTCTTCCTACTGAATTTAAGCTCCTTCAGGGAAGGGAAGGGACTGTCTTTCTCTATTTCTGTCCCCTACAAACACTGTCTAGCAAAATGCCTTATACATAGAAGATGCTCAGTGATGTCTTCTTCACAAACACTGAATTAACACAGAGCAGTTCTGCCTAGAGGCAACATCCAACTGTTATAATCCACCTCTCTGCCTCCACAAGCAAATCAGATGGACAAAGCAGCCCATAGAACTGCCCAGCATCTCTCCTCTCCACCAGCTCTATATACAAAGGCCACAAAACTAAAATAGTTTTCACCTTCTCCCTACACCGGCATTGTAAATGACCAGAAAGAATTATTTCCTGATGCTATTTCTATTTAGCCTCCCAACTAAGGGGCTTCCCACGTGGCTCCGTGGTAAACAATCTGCCTGCCAATGCAGGAGGTGCAACAGATGCAGGTTTGATCCCTGGGTTGGGAAGATCCCCTGGAGGAGGAAATGGCAACCCCCTCCAGTATTCTTGCCTGGAAAATCCCATGGACAGAGGAGCCTGGGGGGTTACAGTCTATGGGGTCTCAAAGAGTCAGACATGACTTAGAGACTGAGCAGATACCTGTGCACAAACGTATGCACTCCCAACTAAGGGCATCTTCCCCTTCCTCTGCAAAACTGCCACCCTCAACAGCCTAAGGAAAAGCCAAAAGGAATCAGACTGTCCAGGTAATGATCCATAATCTGGAACTAAAGAAGATAGGCTGCTTTCCCCTTCCCCTTTGAGACTTCCTAAACTTAGTTTCTTTCCAACCAAATTACACCACACTGGTTTCTACACATCTTTGACTATATTTTGACCTTATTCCTGAACACAGTGACGCTCCCTGTATTCTCTGAATTGCTCCGAAGAACACTTGGGGCTCAGTTCTTACCTAAGGTGCTGCTAGGTCTTACCCAAGGTGGCTTTCAAGAACTGAGCAAGTACTGACTAACAAGAAGGTGTAAGCTCCTGGTATGATTGAGGCCCTCCTCCCATTCTGGCTC